>NW_006771758.1:1725246-1744707 GCF_000442215.2 Lipotes vexillifer
GCAGGAATGGGATGGAGCTTTGCAAGCCCTGCCCATTTCCTTCCAGGGAATGGGGCTATGGGCATATTGTGGGAAGAAATGACCTTTTGCTCTCTCTTCTGTTCCTCTGGAGCAGTGAGAGAGTAGGTGAGAGGAAGTGAGAGGTGTGGTGACCTGGAAGTTGTCCAGCTGGCCTAGAGTAGTGGGATCTGTTCCCTTGGGAATGATCTGGGAATGTGAGCAGGGCCAGGGAATGCCGTGATGGCCACCCACTCCTGGGCACATGGAAACAGCCCTCTCGGTCCCCACTCCAGTCACCCTCTCTCCTTCCCTCCTGCAGGGGCATGTCTTTCCATGGCACCACCATCGGCCTGGCCCCCCTCATGGCCATGTGCTCTGTGTACCAGTCTGGAGGGGTCAACATGGTGAGTCTCAGCCAATATATTGATGCTGCAGAAGGCGGAGAACTGCCCCACAAGACAGGAGGTCACATCTTCTAAAAAATAATTTTATATTAAGTGTTGCAGGAAAAAAGAGATTGAACATAAAGAAGGGCAGTTGTTTAAAATGAAGGCATTAAGTTCTAAGAGGTGGAGGTACTCAGGGATGAATTTTCATTTATTGTAATTTATTCCCAATTTTCAAGCTCAGGAGACACCTTGAAGCAATTACATTAATCATACATCACTAGATGTCTTATATGTTCCATACCAGGGGTTGAGAAATTGTAAGATGCAGAGATGAAATGTTTTTTTTTTTTAATCTGAAGTCTTGTGTTGTTCTGTGTATCTTTATGGAACAAGAGCCTGTCTCAGAGTCACATGAAATTATTGCCCTCTTTTGAAGTTCTCTCTGACTTTGTGAGAGTGTTTCGACTACTCATGTCTGACCTGTGAAGTAGACAGCAAGGAGGCTGCTGTCCATTTATTTGTCCACCCCTCTATCCACCTGTATTTATTGATAGATGCAGCAGGGTAGTTAAGAGCATGGGCTTTAGTCACCGAGCCTGTACGCACAGCAATTGTACAATCAGTGGAGGGCTGTGAGGCTTGGCTAAAGGAGAGGCAGGGCTGTAGTGGGGAGATGTCCTTGACCTGAACTGTCTCCCTGAGCAGGACCACTCTGAGAATGCCATTGGCGTGGCTGCCACCATGGCCCACGAGATGGGCCACAACTTCGGCATGAGCCATGATTCTGCGGATTGCTGCTCCGCCAGCGCGGCGGATGGTGGGTGCATCATGGCAGCCGCCACCGGGTGAGTCAAGCAGGAAGGGGAGGACGGGGAGGACGGCAGAGCACGAGAGGCCAGTGCAGCCCCCGTGTTGCTCCCGGCCCAGGGAGCCTCTGTTATACTAATGGGGGCATTGAAGAAAAAGGTTTTTTTTTTAATATGCAGTACACGGGCCTCTCACTGTTGTGGCCTCTCCCGTTTCGGACCACAGGCTCCGGACGCACAGGCTCAGCGGCCATGGCTCACGGGCCCAGCTGCTCCGTGGCATGTGGGATCTTCCTGGACCGGGGCACGAACCCATGTCCCCTGCATCGGCAGGCGGACTCGCAACCACTGCACCACCAGGGAAGCCCGAAAAAGGGGGTTTTGACAACAAAAGCATTGGAGGAAGACCAAGAAAACAATTGTGTGGAAGGAGCACAGGTTTCTAGCAGGAAGTCTGGTGTGGTGTAACCTTAGATATACTTAGTTTCTGTCTTGGGGTTCTTTAGCTATAAAATTGGCATAACCACGTGTGTCTTTTCCACTTCATGAGTTTTTGCTGAGAACCCATTTATAACAGCCACAGTCCTTAATCCCTCCATGTGAACGAAGTGGGATCAGTGCTGTTATGCCTCGGGCCAGATTGAACGTGCTGAGGTGGCCTCCAGAACAAGGAAAGGGAAGGGGAGCATCCACACCCCCCCAGTGACTCCTCAGGGAATTTACAGGCTGTGTTTACCACAAGGAATAAGGACAAGGCAGCTCCATCCCCCTGTAGTTGTGAGGGGTCTTTAAACCAGAGCCTTTGAAAGAGAATTCTAGAGTTGCTTAAAAGTCAGTGCCTGGACTCAGACAGCAGAGAACACTGGGTTCTTCTGGGACCCTAGTCACTCTTCAGAAGGCACCATGGTGGGAGCTTCTGTTCCTCCCACCCCAAACCATTAGGGACTGCTTATGCTTCTTAGGGAATGGTGTGTCTCCAAGAGGAGATGCAGGGGCTTCCCTGGTGGCGCAGTGGTTAAGAATCCGTCTGCCAATGCGGGGGACACGGGTTTGAGCCCTGGTCCGGGAAGATCCCACATGCCGCGGAGCAACTAAGCCTGTGCGCCACAACTACTGAGCCTGCGATCTAGAGCCCGAGAGCCACAACTACTGAGTCCGTGTGCCACAACTACTGAAGCCCGTGCGCTTAGAGCCCATGCTCTGCAACAAGAGAAGCCACCGCAGTGAGAAGCCTGCGTACTGCTACGAAGAGTAGCCCCCGCTTGCTGCAACTAGAGAAAGCCTGCCCGCAGCAGTGAAGATCCAACGCAGCCTAAATAAATAGATAGATAGATAGATAGATAGATAGATAGGAGATGCAGCTTTCTTGGAGCTCCAGTGTCCATTGTTTTCTCCTCACTTCTCAGAGAAAGTGACACACAAAGGATGATGTTGACATGCAGGGGACAGCTCCATGGGTCATGCTCAAATCCCTGTGAGCTCACCATTAAGACCACCTCTTTCTCTCTCAATCTAAAAAGCATATTTGTAGACAAATGGTTGAGAGAATTATATTAATTACTACTCCAGTTTGTTTTTAAGCTGTTCACAAAATATAGTAGTTTAACAATTATTAGTAACAAGTTCTTTGTGACATTCCTGACAACTGAAGAAAACCCTCCAGTATTTAACCTTTAGTTGGTTTAGAGAATTGGGATCAGGATAAGTCTTCCCTTATAGGCCCAAATTGTGGTACTGACCTGCCGCCAGAGAGTGTGACTTTTGACTCTTTTTCCCAATAGTGGGATCCAGGACCTTTCATATTCTTGTGATAAAGACCATGTGTTTGTGAGTTAGCTGGTTGAGTTTGGAGTGCTGCCTGCATCCTTAGAACAGAGATCAGATCACTGGCCCAACAAAGAAATTAAACCCTTGAACTTAGCCTTTTTTGGCCTGGTCTTCTGTTCTAAGAAAATCTCCATCTAATATCAGCTTCAGGAAGAGTTTGGGTTGGCTGGTATTTTATTCAGCTCTAAGGCTCAAGAGACCTATTGTGACACACTAGTTATCCTTTATTTATTGCAACTCCTTCATGAAAACGGCTGAAATTGTTGCTTCAAATTCTCAAGTAAATCCTCCATGGAGCATGAGAAAAAAAAGCATTATGGGGTGGTTAATATTTCTTAATTCTTAGAATGTTGATGTACAGGTGATGTTCTAGAGGGGCAGAATATATGTGCATGGGACTATAGGGGTCTGAGTCCAGCTGGAATCAGCCTCATGGGCAGCAGGATTGTTGCTGTTCTGGCTGCTTGATGCTCAGACTCCCAGCTAATTCCAACCTTGTTTTTCTCCCAGGCACCCCTTTCCCAGAGTGTTCAATAGATGCAACAGGAAGGAGCTGGACAGGTATCTGCAGTCAGGCGGAGGGATGTGTCTCTCCAACATGCCGGACACCAGGACGCTGTATGGAGGCCAGAGATGTGGAAATGGGTACCTGGAAGATGGGGAAGAGTGTGACTGTGGAGAGGAGGAGGTAAGCTGTTGTGCTGGTGCTAGTGGGAGGGGAAGACTTTGCATTGGCTTCAAATCTCAAGGCTAAAGAGAGTGCAAGCGAAAATTTAGTCATAGGCGTTTCCCACACACACGTGGCTATCAAAGACCCCATCACAAATAAGATGTGGGGGGTAAGCCTTAAATATGGACCATGTCTATGGACTCTCCCGGTTTGAAGTTGACATTGTTTATGTTCAGATTGTGAGTATCAGGTCTACCCAGAAACCACAGTCTTTGCCAGTGAAGCCACAGGTGGCCTCCCTGGCCCTCCAGCTGCACTGAATTTATTCTGAAGGCCATGCAGCCAGATATATGAACTTGAACCTGGGCCTTATGAGGATGCTTAAAATAACAAGCTCATGCTGTTTGGCCTGGAGAAGAGATGATTGAAAGGAAAGGGATGTAGGAAGTACTGGCAAGTCTGAAAGGGGCTTCTAGGAGGAAGAAGGGGCAGAACTGTTGGTGTACAAGCTCTTTCCTTCCTTATAATCCTCAGAATGAGAGTGGTGGGCGTACAGCATAACTCTCTCACTTTTAACAGATGCTCGCTCTTCTGCAGAAAGCAGAACTGAATAGTTTCATATCTGTTTTTTGAAGGATGAAAATATGTACCTTAACATGCAAAATAATTTGTTGGAGAATGCGTGAGTAGTCTATGTATTCAGAATAAACTATGCGGGTGAGATTGAGGGTCTGTATATGTGGGATAAGACTATTTGATTTTATAATCTTCTCCATGGTTTGACTTTTTTTTAATGCCAGCACGTAACTTTTGTAATGAAACAAGAACTAGTTAAAGGCTCACCATCCGCACCACCATGAGTTCAGAGAGATCAGCCCAGACCCTTCAGAAAGGAGAGAGTTGTATTATCACGGAGGGCCTGGTGGGTTTGAAGAGCAGCCTGTGAGTGGACTTGGCCAGTTGCCTTATATTCAGAGGAGATTCTCATTCAACAGATATTTACTGAGTATGTGGTACTGTGTCATGTGCCAGGGATAGGAAAATAGATAGGCAGAAAAAAAAGACCTGGTCCCTGTCCTTATGGAGTGTATAGTCCAGTGGGGGAAACACACATTGACCAAATAATTGCAAAAATGTATAAATACCACTGTGATAAGTGCTAGGAGGGCCAATGGCATGATGCTAGGAGTATATGTAATGTGAGGGGAACTGCCCTACTCAGGTGGGAGTGTGACCTCTGACCCCATAGCCGAAGGCTAAGGTAGGCGTTAGCGAGGAGTGCAGGGAGGCCAAGGCACATTTCAGCTAGAGGAGGAACCGTGCCTTAGGGTGAGAAGAAACATGGTGTGCTAGAAGGGAAGGAACACAGGTCTACCTGCAGCCCAGGGTGGTAGGAGATTTATGTAAAGAAAGTACCCTTATTCCTTCTCTGAGGGGGAGACAGGTGGATGAGTATCTGTAGTCAGGTGGTGGCATGTGTCTCTCCAACAAACCAGACCTGGACAGTGATGGTTATGATATGGTTAATAAGCACGGGGTGGGCCCCAGGCAGACATGGCTTGAATTCGGCTCCAACACTTGCCAGGTATGTGCCTTGACCAGCCACTGGACTTGTCTGAGTTGCGGTTTCCCCTTTTGTGAAATGGGCATAATTGTGCCTCATAATCCTGCTGTGAGGGACCCATGGATGGGCCTGTCTCTATAGTAGGAGTGTGATAGGGACATTTGGAGTCACTGGGCATCTCATCATCTTTTTTTTTTTTCTTTTAATTTTATTGGGGTATAGTTGATTTACGATGTTGTGTTAGTTTCAGGTGTACAGCAAAGTGAATCAGTTATATGTATACATATATCCAGTCTTTTTTAGATTCCTTTCCCATATAGGCTGTTACAGAGTATTGAGTAGAGTTCCCTGTGCTATACAGTAGGTTCTTATTAGTTATCTATATTATATATAGAGTAGTGTGTATATGTCAATCCCAATCTCCCTATTTATCCTACCCCTTACCCACTGGTAACCATAAGTTTGTTTTCTACATCTGTAACTCTATTTCTGTTTTGTAGATAATCGTCATCTTTTTTAAAAAATTAATTAATTAATTAATTTTTTGGCTGCGTTGGGTCTTCATTGCTGCACGCGGGCTTTCTCTAGTTGCAGTGCATGGGCTCAGTTGTTGCGGCGCGTGGGCTCTAGGGCACGTGGGCTTCAGTAGTTGTGGCTCACGGGCTCTAGAGCGCAGGCTCAGTAGTTGTGGTGCATGGGCTTAGTTGCTCCATGGCATGTGGGGTGTTCCCAGACCAGGGCTTGAACCCACGTCCCCTGCATTGGCAGGCGGATTCTTAACCACTGCGCCACCAGGGGAGTCCCGTCCTCTTTTTAAATCTCATGCTGTATGTCAGCAAATCAGGACCTGTAGGGCAGGAAGGAAGAGAGGAGAGCATGGAACCCCTAGAGGAGGGTCCAGGCCAGCGAGGGTTGAGGAGGAGCAGCAGACGGCAAGAGAAGTCTGGAGAAGCAGGCCCGGGGGCTGACATAAATTGTTCAGGAGTTGTTCCAGCATGCCCCGACTCCTGATGGCCTCTTTTTATCAGATAGTAAGGTTTAGGAGTGTGGGGGGCAGGAAGGGCAGCAGTAGAAGACATGGTCTCTGGATGTTGTGTTGGGGATGAGAAAAACAAATCACAGAATTTCCATATAATGTAATACTATGCTAAAAACCATGTTTTAGAAGAATCCGTGATTACAAGGAGAAATGGGCATATTAAGTTAAAAGCAGTATGGGGCTTCCCTGGTGGCGCAGTGGTTGAGAGTCCGCCCGCCAATGCAGGGGACACGGGTTCGTGCCGTGGTCTGGGAAGATTCCACATGCCGCGGAGCGGCTGGGCCCGTGAGCCATGGCCGCTAAGCCTGCGCGTCCGGAGCCTCTGCTCCACAACGGGAGAGGCCACAACAGTGAGAGGCCCGCGTACCGCCAAAAAAATAATAATAAAATAAATAAAAAATAAAAAAAGCAGTATGGATACTATGATTTTGTAAAATGAGTATATGTCTATGTATGTGTATAGGAAAGTGCTTAGAAAAATACAAAATGTAGTTGTGTCAAGTTGTGTGTTACTGATGATTATGCATATGTATGTTTTCTACGATGTATACGTATTACCTTAATGATAAAGCTATAAAGTGATTTTTTGGTGGAGACTTCCCAGGCCCTCACCCTGCCTAGTCCCCTGTATCCCTGCCCTGATGCCCCAGAGGCTCACACTCCCTCCCACTGCCTCCCCAGGAATGTGATAACCCCTGCTGCAATGCCTCTAATTGCACCTTGAGAGAGGGGGCAGAGTGTGCCCATGGCTCCTGCTGTCACCGGTGTAAGGTAAGTGGCCCTTTCCTCCCTGTCCAGGGTTCTGACCTAACAGTCCAAGGGTCTGCTGGAGGGTAATGGCCAGGATTCAGCCTCTATCCTGGGGAAGTGGTGGCATCAAAGTTTCAGAGACATGGAGCTAGAAAGGGCCCTTGAACAAAGTTTACTTTTTTCTATGTTGGGCCTCACTGAGTTCAGATCATCCCAGAGGGCTGTGTATGCCTCCTGGAAGATGGGAGATTAAAAAAAGAAAAGTGTCTAGAAAGAGTAGGCTTGATTTTATTTGGAACTCATAATAGTCTTCATCACAGTTTTGATTAACATTAATGAATTGCTTATTAAGTGCCAGGCATGGTACAGAGAATTTTATATATGTCATCTCATTCAGTCCTTACAAAAGCCCCATGAGATGTATATTAATATCCTCAATTTAAGATGAGAAAACTGGGGCTCAGAAGGGATAAGTGCCTTCTCTGGGATCACACAGCAGGAGGAGGCTGAACCAGGTTGACCTGACTCTGGAGCTCACTCTCTTAATATTGATGTGAAAGATCACATCATTTTTACCACTAATATTACTATACGTCTACAGTCTCTTATCTATAATTCTGAAATTTAGGAAGTTCTGAAAACTCAAAAAAATTTTTTTAACTTATTGGTGGCAAAATTTGACCTGAATTGACATGAGTCTAATTATAGTCTTAAAAAAAATCACACTTAAAGTGAATATTATATTTCATTGCAGAAATATTAATGTGTGTGATTAAAAAGTGTAATCCTAGGCCTTGCTGGTGGGTTATGTAACATACATATGTAATGTGTATGTGTGTGTGTGTGTGTGTGTGTGTATACACACACACACACACACACAAATATGTATGTACATCTGTGTAGTGTCTGCTTTCTAAAATCTGTAAAGTCTGAAGCCCATCTGATCCCAGGGTTTTGGATAGGATTGTGGACTGTGCTTCCACCTACCACTTGCTGAGGGCTCATTATGTTCTGCATACTGTTCAAGTACTTTATTAGAACATTCCTTCTAGCATGACCTTCTAGCAATAACCACGAGAGGGTTATTACCCTCATGGGTGCATAAACATAGGTCTTACTGCTGGTTAAGGAGCTGGGATTTGAACCCAGGCAGGCTGGCTCCATGTGGGTCCTCTTCCCCTCTATCTTGCTCTCAGGTGGAGAGATGCATCCTGAGGCCACCCTTGAACTGAGACTATCAGAAAGCTGCTCAGCTGGCCCATTCTTGCCTTCTGTCTTGGGGGAGGGCCTTGTGGGTGGAGTGGAGTCACCCGGGAGTGTGGAGGGGTGCTGTCCTCAGACGTAGCTCTCCTTGCCTGGATCAGGGGAACTCCCACGCCATCTGGTTTGACTCTAGGATGCACCCGGCATCCCCCAGGGAGGCTGTGCTAGCTGGGTCAGGTCCTCGAGTCTCAGGCTAAGGCCTGAGAGTGAGTGTGGAGAGCGCCCATCTCCCAGTCCCAGGATATCAGCTTGGATCTTAAAAAGGAGTTCCTGGAGAGAAGTGTGTGGGAAAAGATGAGGCTTGGAGTCTGAGACCTTCAATTCAAGCCCTATGTGTGATTTGGGGCAGCCTATTACCCATCCAAGCCTAGGTTCTTTATCTGTAAGATGGGAAGAGTACTAATAACTCTGACCACCCTGGGAGGCTGGAAGACTCAAGTGGAAACTCAGTGTTTACCAGTTGCCTATGGTGTGCTATTGATCAGGTTACTTCATCTGCAGAATGAGGCAAATAGTAGTATATGTAGCTCATGGATATTGTGAGGATCTCATGACTTGAGTATGTGTAACATACTTAGCCTGGCGCTTGGCTCAGTAATGGGGATGTATTATTGCCAGAGTGCTTTGTAAATTCAAAGATGTATGAATGAAAAAAAAAAAAGACATATGAATGAAAAAAAAAAAAGACGTATGAATGCTACTCTGTGTGTGTGTGTGTGTGTGTGTGTGTGTGTGTGTATCTCTACATATGTATTAGTGGGCTTGGCTCTTCTGCCACTTACTAACCATGAGACTTTGGAGACATTATTTAACCTCTTTTGCCTCAGGTTTCGTAATCTATAAAATAGGGATAATTATATTACATAGGACTATCATGAAAACTAAATGAAGTAATATTTGTACTGCACTTAAGTGGGAGCTCCATAAAGTAGCTGTTATTACTAAAGCACTTAGTAAACTGTAAATTGTTGCATAAATATTATTTTTTACCTACTTCTTAAGACTGCTATGCAGAGTTAGCATTTGTGAAAACACCTCGAAACCCTAAGTCACTATTCATATTAGATGAATGATGGTGATTTGAGCTAATGAGGTCATGTAAAAAGCACTCCGAAATAATGGTAATGGGAAGTTCTGTTCCACGAGAGTGATGCTCATGAGCCCTTGCTGGGAGGGTTGAGGGCAGGTGGCAGATTGACCTTTTTTTCTACTCTCGTTCCTCGGCTCAGCTGCTGGCCCCTGGCACACTGTGCCGTGAGCAGGCGCGGCAGTGTGACCTCCCGGAGTTCTGCACGGGCAAGTCCCCCCATTGCCCCACCAACTTCTACCAGATGGACGGCACCGCCTGCGAGGGTGGCCAGGCCTACTGCTACAATGGCATGTGCCTTACCTACCAGGAGCAGTGCCAGCAGCTGTGGGGTCCTGGTAAGGCTCTCTTGGGGGGAACGGCCCTCCCACCCCACTGCTTCCTAGCCAGCCTCCCCCTTCAGGCACTCTGGGTAGCTTAGAATCCTTGGCTTTAAAACAACATCTCCAGATATTACCTTTTTTCAAACCCCTTGCCTCAGGGTAGACTTTCAGGGAGAGGCAGTAGGCAGTGTTCTTCCTATTTCCTTGATGCTTTAAATTCTCAGAGCGGGTGAGTGGATAAGAATAATCCAACAAAAATGGCAGAGGATGGAGACAGAAAAGGAAATGCAAATGGCCTTAAGCTACAAGCAAATTATAACAACTGTGGGATGGGATATTTTTTGTGTATCATATTGGCAAAGACTGAAGAATTAATATAAAAAGGTAATAATAATACTACTATAACTATAACAACAAGAACAATAATAATATAGTTGTGGAGGGTGTGGGAAAACAGGTAGGTACAAACCCAATGGAAAGCTGTTTGGAGATACCAGAATTTTAAGTGCACCTGTCATTGGGCTCATCCATACTACTCCTTGGGGACGTATCCTACATTTGCACTTGCACATTTATGTGAAGATAGATTTACAACGATATTCATTGCAGCATTGTTAGTGATACCAATAACAACCTATAAATCCTTCAGTAGGGACCAATTAAAGTAATTCTGGTACCTCCATACGTTGGGACACTATACAGCTGAATAAAAGGAGGCAGCTCTGTATGTACTGAATAAAAAAAAAAAAAATCTCTCGCGATAAATTAAGTGAAAAATGCAAGATGCAGACCAGTGAATAGACTATGCTGCCACTCTTTATTAGATAGATTATCTCTAGAAGATACACAAGAATTGTATCTAGATGGTAGAGATAAAACTATCTTTAGAAGATACACTGTTAATTAAGATTGCTTCACCAGGTTGTAGGAAAGTAGGAACTGGAATGACTAGGTAGAAAAAAACTGAAAGACATGCTTTATTCTTTAAAATGTTGTGTAGGTGTGACCTTTAGTAGAAAACCTGAAATGGGACAGGCCTTCTGCATTAGAGAGAAGGCTTAGCACACAAGCCTCCCGCAGATATAAAACCTCAATAAGGTATAAAGAACTGATGTAAAACCTTTTTCTATGAGTAGGTCTTGAGGAGGTGGGGGTCGAATAACTGATAGGGGTAAAGGAAGAACAGGCTGAATATTCCCTCCCCTAAAACTTTCTTAACCTTCTGATTTTGCCAAGGGCTAGCTCTGCCTTTTGGGGGCTTCTGGCTTCCGCTAACGTTGGCTAGTGTACTGATAAATGTTTCTTGCCCACCCAGGAGCCCGGCCCGCTCCAGATCTCTGCTTCGAGAAGGTGAATGTGGCAGGGGACACCTTTGGAAACTGTGGGAAGGACATGAATGGGAAACACAAGAAGTGCAACATGAGGTGATGGCCATAGGGCAGACCCCATGAGATGAGGGTGACAAAGCAATTCCTGCTCCGTCCTCACTCCCGCCCTCTCAGCAGCTTGGCTGGCCCCAAACTGGGCCTTTAAATAAATCTGTTCCCGGCCCTTTTGGCAATGTGCCATTCAGCCCTAAGGGAGTCGGAGGGAAGCTGCGGATGGCAATGCTTCCTCAAAAGCTGGTCCGACCTCCTTCTTATAGTAGGGCAGGACATCAGCCCTCTTGGGTCATTTCCACAGGGTACGAATTATACCCTCATCTGAACAGCCTGTTATTCACCCATTCATTCATTCATTTCAAACATCCATCCACCCACCCACCCATCCACTATCTATTGTGGGTCTACCATGTGCCAGATACTGTGCTGAGTACATGGAACATAACAATACAGTGTAATAATGGAAATGTTAGTGGGTTGAGGTGGTCTCCCAAAGGGAGTTATGCCTAAGCTGAGATTTGGAGAAATTATCCAGTTGAAAAGGATGGGGAATGGCGCTGGTACCTGGGAGAGTGTACCAGGCAGAGAGATGAGTAGAGAAAAATTCTTGGTAGGAAGAACTGATAACAATTTGACATAGTTAAAGTATAATGTTGGGGTGCAGTGGGGAGGGGTCTGCTGAGAAATGAGCCTAGCTAGTTAAGCAGGGACCAGATCATGAGAAGCCTCGAATGCATGGCTAGGGGAGTTTGGACTTTGGCTTGAGAGCAGTTTGGAAATTAGACTCCTATAGGGCAAGACTGGAGGCAGGGAGACAGTTTCCTGGTGTCGAGGTGAGAAAGGATGGTGGTGTGGATTAGAGTAGGTATATAGGAGGGAGGGAGTATGGGAAGTCGGGGATGACACCAGGCTTCTGGCTGCAGCACTCGAGTGCATGGGGGGTGCAAGGAGCATAAGGGGGCAGGTTGCTCAGGTCAGGCAGTTGTCCTTGCAGTAAAGAGGACTGTACAAGGCCAGCTCTCTGGCCTCGATCTGCTTGGGGATAAGGATCCAGCATCCTATCCTTGGTCTCAGTCCCCATGGCATCTTTCCTTCTGAGTCCCTACAGCACACTCATTGCCCTTTTGCCTCTCCCCCATCCAAGCCTGCTGTCCTGGTCAAGAAAGACTAAAGCTCTTTGGTGCCCCAGCTCTTCCCCTGCCTCTGATTCCATCTCCTTCCCTCCTTCTCTCTCGGGCCCAGAGATGCCAAGTGTGGGAAGATCCAGTGTCAGAGTTCTGAGGCCCGGCCCCTGGAGTCCAATGCAGTGCCCATCGACACCACCATCATCATGAACGGGAGGCAGATCCGATGTCGGGGCACCCACGTCTACCGAGGTCCCGAGGAGGAGGGTGACATGCTGGACCCAGGCCTGGTGATGACCGGGACCAAATGTGGCCATAACCACGTGAGTCCCTTTCTCCAGCCTCACTCAGTCGCTGGGTTGCAGTGACTAAAGTGTGAGTCTGGAGCGAGGGTGCCTGGGCTCAAGTCCCAGCTTCCCCAACCTCTCTGGCCCTGTGGCTTGCTTCCTTTATTAAGCATGTTAGTAAGAGCAAGACCCACCTCATAGAATTGTTATAAGGATTAAACGAGATAATCCCTGTAAACCATTTAGAAGGCTGGCTGTTATCTCTTTTGTCCTCCTCATCAATTATCTTATGAATTGAGAAATGGACTAGACTAGGAGTCAGGGAAGCCTGGGGAACATAATGGTGGCGTCTCAGAGTTAACTATGAGAGTGATGTTATAAAAAACATTTGAAGCACTTGGTATACTACCTGGCACAAAGTAGACAGCTGTCACCATGGTCATTATTTTTAAGTATAATATTTCAATTAGTGCATATTAATGTACAATTAAGTAATTAACATATCACCAACATATAGTAATATAGAGTGGAATAACACATATTTATTAAAAATACAATATTTGGTTTTTTCTCCCTAACCACACAAGTGATAGCAGAATTTAGTTAACTACCATCCTGTCCTTGGCTTTTTAGGTTGTTTTTAATTTTTCACAGTAATAACCTGAAGTAGGCTGCCTTTTTGAGTCCCGTGAGTTCTGAGTGCAAAACCCCGGTCTCCTAATTGCCGGCCAGTGTCCCTTCCGTTGTACTGAGTGGCTTCTGCCTCGTTACAGATTTGCTTCGAGGGGCAGTGCAGGAACACCTCGTTCTTCGAAACAGAAGGCTGTGGGAAGAAGTGCCACGGCCACGGGGTACGCGTGCCTGGGGTTCTGGGGCTCCTCTGCCATGGTGACTGAGGGGGCAGGCCCTATGGGAGGCCAGAGCTCTCCAGGGTGCTGACGCCTCTGCCCTGCCCTTGCTCCAGGTTTGCAACAACAATCAGAACTGCCATTGCTTCCCGGGCTGGGCCCCGCCCTTCTGCAACACACCGGGCCAAGGGGGCAGCATCGACAGCGGGCCCATGCCCCCCGAGAGTGAGTGCCCAGCCTGCGTGGGCCTCTGCCCACCTTTGTGAGGAGGGGTGGGTGCCATGGGGGCGGGTGGCATGATGCAGAGAGATCATGAGTCAGCATCACTATCCTGATTTTGTAGATGAGAGAACAAGAGGGACCGAGTGGGAGGAGTGGCCCAGGCTAGCAGCCTGGTGTGGGGCTCAGCCTCAGTTGCTCTTCCTCTGTCCCTTCTATTGAGGGGCATGGTTCTGCTTAGAGAGAGATTAAGACAGACCACAGGTTACTGAATAATCACATTCTTTCTGGGGGGCGGTGGTGGTGACTACCCCTTCTCAGCCACTTAAAAATAATCATGAACCTAGGGCACATTATAGTGGCTCAGATCTCCTTGGATGAACAAAGCTTCAAATGAGGAACCAGAAACTCAGAAAATGTTACAGTTTTTTTTAGTGGAAATCTAAGGGATTCTAGCTCTTTGGTTTCCAAGCTTTTAAAAAGTAATAGAGAACTTTTTTTTTTTTTTTAAGGAAGAAACCTCAACATATAAAAGTAGTGTGTCACTGGTCTATATTTATTTTGTGCATTTAGATTTATAATTTGTGAGAACATTGAGGCAGTTTGGTGAAACCAAATGTGAAATTGTGGATTATGTGTGAAAGTTCTAATCTTACATCAATCTATGACTCTCAATGTTTTGTGTTGGTTGCTTTGTGTCCAGGAACATCATGATTCAGGCTGAAAACTAGTGGTAAATAATAATAGAGCTGAAACTCCTTGCCTTAAAAGGCACTCTCTTCAATTAGGCAGAAGTGGCCGGAGGAGCTTTATTATGAGATCTGTGCCAAGCAAGTTGACCTGGTTGTTTAAGCTAATAATAGTGGCTTCCCAGTGGGACATAATGTGTGTTTTTTTATTATAGTTTTTAAGTTAAAGTAAGTAATACAATGTAAATGGAGATCAAATATCTGAAGAGTGTCAGGAATACATTATTTGAAATCCACAGCTAAAGCTCAGACCGCTTCTAAGTCTTTCACTTGGGTTCTATTTCTGGAAGGTGCTGGTCCTGTAGTAGCCGGCGTGTTTTCGGCCATCTTTGCGCTGGCGGTCCTCATGCTGATGTACCACTGCTGTAAACAGAACAACAAACTGGGCTACCTCAAGCCCCTAGCCCTCCCTTCCAAGTTGAGGCAACAGTTCAGGTATGACGAGGTACCGTGAAGGACTTGGAGATTACAGAGCTTTCCGTAAGCAGTACCTGGTGAAAAAGTTGGTGGTGGTGGGTCTAATTCGGGTAAGGCAAATGCCAGGTACACGCCGCCCTCTCCGCTGCTGCCGTGGCTCCTTGACCGTGGCAGACATTACTAGCTGATTTTTATTAATAAGTAAGCTCGGCTGAGCCTGGTCATCACTTCAGAATCCTTCTCAGCAGAATGCCCCAACCAATTCAAGTTGGAATAGAAATGAAACCTCTTTGCTAGCGTGTATCTATCTAATTGATTTGCTCCCCATTTTAAAGGGCAGGAAACTGAGGCAACAGAGAAAAACCGACTAGCTCAAGTCAATCACAGGGGTGGCTGGACATCAGCTCAAGACAGAGTAATTTTTTTTCCTAAGCAGTTCATTCCTTTGGAAATTGAAGGTGTATAGTCTCTGAGTCCTCTATTAAATGACACTTATTCCGGAGGGGATTTTAAATCCCAGGTCTTCCTGGAACGACGCCTGAGGGAGATTGGTTGATGGCTGGTGACATCCTCATCTTCTTGGGGGAGAAAGGTCTTAAAAGGGCGAAGGAAAGGTGCTGAGGAACACCCTGCTTTGTATGAGGCCAATTGTCTTTCCTTGGGAGTTTTCCATTGGCCACTGTCTCCATGCCTAGGGAGCTGGGGTTCAGGAGGACCTATCCCACTTCCACCAGAGCAGACTTGGGAAGACTGAGCTGCTCACTGCCATGCCTCGGTCAGAAGGATGTCAGGCACTGATCCTCAATGAACAACACCCCATTTACTCTTCCTCTCTCCTTCCTTGTTACTAGTTGTCCCTTCAGGGTGTCTCAGAACAATGGAACTGGCCACGCCAACCCAACATTCAAGTTGCAGACACCCCAGGGCAAGCGAAAGGTAAGGGCTTTGCACCATGAACTTTGCTACTTTAACTTTGTCCCTCAGGACTCTGCTAGATTTTCCTAAGCGCCTCTGTGGGCCCACGGGATTGGTGATAAAAGACACTTTCTTGGCTTGAGAGATGGTCAGCTGCTTCTGCCATCCCCTAATGACTTTAAACGTTGCATCTGACCTCTGGGATCCTAGGTCTCTGTGCATGTCAGTGAGACACACAAGACCACCCCTGAGTTTTTAAGTGCATTAAGGGTTCCTGTGTCTCAGGCGTTCCTCGTCTTATGCATACAGGTGACCAACAGCCCTGAAACCCTACGGAAGCCCTCCCAGCCTCCTCCCAGGCCCCCTGCGGACTATCTGCATGGTGGGTCCCCACCTGCGCCATTGCCAGCGCACCTCAGCAGGATTGCTAGGAACTCCCCAGGGGCTGGACCCCCAGTAGAGAGGAAAGAATCATCCAGGAGGCCTCCCCCAAGCCGGCCAGTGCCCCCCGCACCAAAGTGCATCCTCTCTCAGGTAAGTGGTTTCTCAGCAACCCTGGGCTGGGAGCATCACTTTTCAGGCCATCAGCCATAAGGAATGACAGAGGCTGGGAAGAGGGAGCTTGCTGACTCATGGGCTGGCTGCCTTTTCTGCATTCTGGTAGATACAGGGTACACAGAGTGTGAGGATGATGAGCATGAGGAAATACACTACCGAGGACTTCCTCCCTGGTTGGCCTCTTCTGTGACAAGCCACTACCCACCTTCCACCCCAAATGTTAATGTTCAGTTAATGTTTCAGTTCCCCATGGTCTTTTTTCTATCCTCTAGGCCTTTGCAAATGCTGTTTCCTCTGCCACATACACTTCCTTTTGCATGGCCAGCTCTTGTTCATCCTTAGATCTCCTCTTAGAGGCCACTTCCTCTAAGAAGGCTTCTCTGACCCCCAAGCCTCAGTTTGGTGCCTCTGTACTTCTCTCATCATAGTACTTATTCCACCAAATCGTGCCTCTCGGTATCTTGCACTAGTCGGGAAGTCTTACTGAGGGACATACGGTGATGCCTCGCTCGTCTGGGAGGCTGGTCAAGGGGCCGGGCCTCTGGGAGGGGTGAGTAGGTGCTGGGCTATCCCCCCACCACTGGTGTTCTTTGGAAGCAGAGCTGCCTGCCCAGCAGTCTGTTCACCCGGTGTGTCTGTGCTCTGATGGCTCCAGCTCTACCTTCTGGCAGAAGTTCCTGTAGCACAGACACAGATGTCTCCAGGACGGTGGCCAGGCGTGGTGCCTTCCAGAGCGGCCTGTGTTTTTTGGGTGTGGACCCCCTCGGGTGGGGTAGGGGACTTGCCCATTTTCCTCCTGGGACTGCCGTTCTTGGGCACGGTCCAGAGGGCTCCATGGGGCCCAGCCTGTCTCTGCCCCTAAGGACTGTGGTTGGCTCCAGGTCTTGGAGGGGTCCTTGGGACATGGCAGTGTCATGGTTTAGCGGAGCCGAGAGCATCAGTTTTGGTTCTCTGATGATGCAAAACTGCTACTCTCCCATTTTTCTCATCTGGGGCAGCAGGGGGATAGAAAATTCCATGCAGAAAGGGAAAGGAAAGACTGACAGGGAGAGAAGAGGGAAGGAGAAAGGGGAAAGAGCAAAGAGGAGTAGAGGAGAGACGAGGAGACGGAGGGTGCGCTAGCCTCCTTGGGCGGCCAAAACAGCACAGACCGGGTGGCGTAGACAACAGAAAGTTATCTTCTAACGGTTCTGGAGGCTGGAAGTCCAGTAGGCTTGGTTTCTTCTGAGGCCTCTCTCCTTGGCTTGCAGATGACTGCATTCTGCCGTGTCCTCATATGGTCCTTTGTGTACGTGCACCCTAATGTCTCTCTGTGTGTCTACATTTCCTCTTATAAGGACGCCAGTCAGACTGGATTAGGGCCCACTCTAACGGCCTCATTTCAACATAGTCACCTCTTTAAAGGCCCTGTCTCCAAATACAGTCACATTCTGAGGTACTGGGGGTTAGAGTGGAAACGTATGAATTTTGCGAGGGGGCACAGTTCAGCCCATAACAGAAGGAAAGAGGAGAGAAAGGGCGGAAGAGGGGAGAAAGCAGCCACGTGCAGACAGGGGTGTGGGAAGAACAGAGATGTAGGAGGAGGGAGCAGTCCATTGAAACCACTGGTCCTAAAAAACCCACACTGGAGGCTTGTTCAGTGGAGATGGTGTCAGCCTCACCCCAAGGTGCCGAGCAGTAGGTTGGGGGAGGAGTCTCCAGGGGCAGTGGACTCCAGCTGGGGGGACGGGAAGCCTGGAGGCTCCATGTCCTGCCCTGACTCCCAATTTCCTGGTGGCTGCTGGCAGGAATCCAGAGCCCAGAGGGCCACCTGGCCGGTGGGAGGTATCCCAAAACACATGCCAAGCACGGCTTCTGCTGGGGCCCAGTCCCAGATGGGGGTTTATCAAGGGCGGGGAGTGGGAGGCAGCTTCTCTGAGCAGGCGGCAGGGATTAAATCGGGGCGCCGCCCCCTTCCTCAGAACCATTCCAAGAAGAGAGTTTCTGCTGCCCTCATTTTTGGTGTTGGGTAGCTGTGTCTCACGGGGTTGAAGGGGCTACCCCAAGGTGGCGGTTTGTAAGTGGAGTAGCCAGGACTTGCACCCAGGGCTGACTCCAAACCCTTCACCACCCTGTGGGGTCAGGCCCTGGCTTAGGCCCTGGAGTCCAGAGCTGAGATACCACCTGCCCTGGGGGAATTCACGCTCTCCAGATCTCAGCTCCACCACCGCCTAGCTTGGTGACATGGACCACTCTGGAGAGGTGGAGGGTGAAGCTTCGTAACCTCTTCTATTCTGTCTACAAATGTGTATGAACTTCTACTCTGTACTAGGCAGTGGTTAGCAGAGCAGATGCCATCTCCGCCTCACAGAGCTCACAGCTTGCTGGGGAAGAGACTGGTATACATGTAGTGACAGTAGTGGTAAGTGCTATGAAGGAGAGGTTCAGCATTCTTACAAAGAGAGTTATGGGGGACTTGACTTAGCCTGGGAAATCTGGGAAGGCTTCCCTGAGGAGGTGACATTTGAGCTGAGACCTGCAGGGTGAGCAGGCTGTGAGGGGTGGGAGAGGTTTTTGGACCAGGGACCTGATGGTAGGGAAGCTCTACAATGGAGAGAGCCCGCAGATGGAAGAAACTTCAAGGCCCCTTTGCCTAGGGCCCATGGAGCTATGATGAAAGGCTGGAGAGCCAGGGGAAGCCAGACTGTGCCACAGGCACGGACTAGGAATTTGGTCTGCATTTGATGGGAACAGGGCAGTGGTGGAGCATGGGTGACATCTACAGGGATTTCTATCTACAGGGAAACTTCCCTACAGATTTGCCATTTACAGGGATCTCACTTTGGGCTACATTTAGGCAAGAGGGAGGCACAGTGCCTGGGAGGGTACCCAGAGATGCTTCTGAGACTATTAATCTTCCATTGTTTGACCTGGGTGAGGAATACATAGGTGTGTTCACTCTGATGATTCATCTGGTTGTGTGACTCATTTCTTTTTATGTATATTTATACTCTAATTAAAAAATCAGTTTTAAAGAATGAAAGGCTCACTCTAGCGGCATAGTGATCCGAGGGATGAGACTGGGTGCAGGGGTTACAAGTTTAAACAGCGTCCAGAGGAGAGGTGATGGTAGCTTGGAGCAGGGCGGGTGACAGCGGTGATGGGGGGAAGCTGATGAGGGATGTGTAGAAGAGAAAATAGACAGGGGAACAGTTGCTGATGAGGGTTGGGAGGGGATGACAACCCGCCCCCCCCCCCCCCCAAA
>NW_006771758.1:1744801-1753476 GCF_000442215.2 Lipotes vexillifer
AGCGGTTCAAGGACAGTTTCTGCCTCTAGAATACAGTGCTGGGTGAGGCCCCTGGTAGAGCCGAGCTGGGTCAAAGCAGACGTGGCCAGTGGCATGGCCCTGCTCTGGGAGGCCCAGTGTTGCCATGCCGATGAGGCTTCTGCCCAGATCACCCACCCTGTGTGTGCTCTTGCACACGCACAAATTGTCCGTTTGGCACAGAAAGTAGCCAAGGGAGCACAGCATTTCCCCATGGCATCCTGACATCTGCCCCCAGCTGTTGCTTCCCCCAGAAGGTCTCTGTCCTGGCCTCCGGCAGCCACTGATTTGACAGCTTTCTGGGCTGGAAGCGTGTGGGATCGCATTGTCCTTCCGGGAAGGGATGGCGCTGGACAACGTGGCGCTTTGGTCATGAGAATCTGCTGCTCTTTTTCATTTCTGCTCTCACTTTCCTGCTGGCTGAGAAGCTGCTTTCAGAAGATCTCTGATTTACTCCCACTCTCTCCCCATGCTTGCCTTTGAGCCATTTTTATGCTTGCTAGTGACCTTCTCAGGAAGGGGAGCGATCCAGGACAGTAGGCACTGGAACTGTCACCTGTGGAATCAGCTTCTCTCTTGCACCCCACCAGCTTGGGGATCTGTGGGTGGTGGCATGAGATCCATTCTCTGCCCCTTAAAACTTTTTTTTGGATCACAGAATAAATACAGTTATTTAAATTTTTTTGACAGGTGCAGAGTTTTATTATGTTTTCAGCTAATACGTGTTGAGTGCTTACTGTTTAGTAGGCACTGTTCTAAAGCTTGAGCTGTACCACTGAATCAAACAGGAAAGGACCCCTGCCCCTGTTTCTTGTATAGTGGGGGATGGAGAGGCAGAAAATAAAAAATAAGTAAGTTGTATAGTATGGTGGAGTGGGGTAAGTGATATATACCGAAAAAGAAAAAGCAGATAAGGATAAAGGGGTCTGGGAATGCTGACTGGGGGAGTGTTGCAATTTTTAAAAATTGAAGTATAGCTGGTTTACAGTGTTGTGTTAGATTCTGGTGTAGGAAAGTGATTCAGATACATATATATATTCTCTTTCACATTCTTTCCGTTATAGGTTATTACAAGATACTGAATGTAGTTCTCTGTGCTATAGAGTAGGTCCTTGTTGTTTATCTCTTTTATATATAGTAGTGTGTATCTATTAATTCCAAGCTCCTAATTTATCCCTCCTGCCTCTTCCCCTTTGGTAACCATAAGTTTGTTTTCTAAGTCTGTGAGGCTGTTTCTGTTCTGTAAATAAGTTCATTTGTATCATTTTTTAGATTCCACACATATATGTGGTATCATGTGATAGCTGTCTTTCTCTGTCTGACTTACTTCACTTAGTGTGATAATCTCTAGGTCCATCCATGTTGCTGCAAATGGCACATTTGCTTGTATATCTATACCACATTTTCTTTATCCATTCATCCATCGATGGACACTTCGGTTGCTTCCATGTCTTGGCTTTTGTAAATAGTGCGACTATGAACATTGGGGTGTGTGTATCTTTTTGAATTAAGACATGACACCATAAAACTCTGGATATATGCTCAGGAGTGGGATTGCTGGATCATACGGTAGCTCTATTTTTAGCTTTTTCAGGAACCTCCATACTGTTTTCCATAGTGGCTGCACCAATCTACACTCTCACCCACAGTATAGGAGGGTTCCCTTTTCTACACACCCTCTCCAGCATTTATTGTTTGCAGACTTTTTGAAGATGGCCATTCTGACCGGTGTGAGGTGATACCTCATTGTAGTTTTGATTTGCGGTTCTCTAATAATTAGCGATGTTGAGCATCTTTTCATGTGCTTTTTGGCTGTCTGTATGTCTTCTTTGCAGAAATGTCTATTTAGGTCTTCTGCCCGTTTTTTTGATTGGGTTGTTTGTTTTTTGATATTGAGCTGTTTGTTTGTATATTTGGGGAATTAAGCCCTTGTCAGTCACATGATTTGCAGATATTTTCTCCCATTTCATAGGTGTCTTTTCGTTTTGTTTATGGTTTCGTTTGCTGTGCAAAAGCTTGTAAGTTTGATTAGGCCCCATTTGTTTATTTTTAGTTTTATTTCTTTTGCCTTAGGAGACTAACCTAAGAAAACATTGCTACGATTTATGTCAAAGAATGTTTTGCCTATGTTCTCTTTTAGGAGTGTTATGGTGTCATGTCTTATATTTAAGACTTTAAGCCATTTCGAGTTTATTTTTGTGTATGGTGTGAGAGAGTGTTCTAACTATTGATTTACATGTGGCCGTCCAGCTTTCCCAACACCACTTGCTGAAGAGACTGTCTTTTCTCCATTGTATATTTTTGCCTCCTTTGTTGAGATTAATTGACCATAGGTTTATGGGTTTATTTCTGGGCTGTCTATTCTGTTCCATTGATCCATATGTCTGCTTTTGTGCCAATTACACACTGTTTGATAACTGTAGCTTTGTAGTATTGTCTGAAGTCTGGGAGGGTTATGCCTCCAGTTTTGTTCTTTTTCCTCAGGATCGTTTGGCAACTCTGGGTCTTTTGTGTTTCCATATACATTTTATGATTATTTGCCCTAGTTCTGTGAAAAATGTCATGGGTAATTTGATAGGGATTGCATTAAATCTGTAGATTACTCTGGTTAGTATGGCCATTTTAACAATATTAATTCTTCCAATCCAAGAGCATCTTTCCATTTCTTTGAATTATCTTCAGTTTCCTTTGCCAATGTTTTTTTTATAATTCTCAGCATATCAGTCTTTCCCTTCCTTCGTCAGATTTATTCCTAAGTATTTTTATTTTGGATACAATTTTAAAAGGGATTGCATTTTTACTTCTCTTTCTGATAACTTTATTATTAGTGTAAAGAAATGCAACAGATTTCTGTATGTTAATCTTGTATCCTGCTACCTTGCTGAATTCATTTATCAGTTTTAGTAGTTTTTTTTTTTTTTTTTTTTGGCTGTGCTGCACAGAATGTGGGATCTTAGTTACCTGACCAGGGATCAAACCCACACCCCCTGCATTGGAAGCACGGAGTCTTAACCACTGGACTGCCAGGGAAGTCCCAGTTGTAATAGTTTTTGTGTGAGTCTTTAGGGTTTTCTATACATAGTATGTCATCTGCATATAATGACAATTTTACCTCTTCCTTTCCAATTTGGATACCTTTTATTTCTTTTTCTTGTCTGATTGCTTTGTCTAGGACTTCCAATACTATGTTGAATAGAAGTGATGAGAATGGGCATCCTTGTCTTGTTCCACATTTTAGCAGGAAGGCTTTCAGCTTTTCATTGTTGAGTATTATGTTGGCTGTGTGTTTGTCTTAAATATCCTTTATTATGCTGAGATATGTTCCATCTATACCCACTTTGGTGAGAGTTTTTATTATGAGTTGATGTTGAATTTTATCAAATGCTTTTTCTGCATCTGTTGAGATGATCATGTGAATTTTGTCTTTTGTTGATGTGGTGTTTCCCATCGATTGAGTTGCATATGTTGAACCATTCTTGTGACCCTAGGATGAATCCAACTTGGTCGTGGTATATGGTCTTTTTTATGCATTGTTGGATTCAGTCTGCTAATATTTTGTTGAGGATTTCTGCATCTATATTCCTCAAAGATATTGGTCTGTAGTTTGTCTGGTTTTAGTATCAGGGTGATGGTGGCCTCATAGCATGACTTAGGGAGTGTTCCCTCCACTTCAGTCTTTTGGAAGTGTTTGAGAAGGATTGGTGTAAGCTCTTCTTCGTATGTTTGGTAGAATTCCCCAGTGAAGCCATCCTGGAAGCCACTCCCTTTGGTTTGCAGGGAGTTTTTTTTTTTTTTTTTTTAACGGATTCCACTTCACTTCTAGTGATCATTCTGTTCCAATTATCTGTTTCTTTTTGATTCAGTTACGGTGGGCTGTGTGTTTCTAGAAACTTCTAGGTTATCCAATTTGTTGGCATGTAATGGTTCATAGTATTCTCTTCTGATTTTTTGTATTTCTGCAGTGTTAGTAGTTATTTCTCCTCTTTCATTTCTTATTTTATTTGGGTCCTCTTCCTTTTTCTTGGTGAGCCCGACCAGAGGTTTGTCGATTTTATTTATCCTTTCAGAAAACCAGCTCTTGGTTTTATTGATTTTTTTGTCTATTTTTTTAAATCTCTATTTTATTTATTTCCTCTCTGATCTTCCTTCTGCTGACTTTAGGTTTTGTTTGTTCTGCTTTTTCTAATTCTTTTAGGTGGTAGGTTAGGTTGTTTATTTCAGATTTTTCTTGTTTTTTGAGGAAGGCCTGTATCGCTATGAACTTCTCTCTTAGGCGGCTTTTGCTGCATCCCGTTGATTGTGTACTGTTGGTTTGGGGGTGTTATAATTTTAAATAAGGTCATCAGGGAAGGCCTTATCGAGGAGGGGGCAAAACATGAAGGTCATGTAAGAGCACAAAGGAAAGATTGTGCCACCCATAGACAAACAATATGGAAAATATGATTTCTTCTTTTTACAATTTTTATTTACACAAGTAATACACATATATGCTTTGTTAAGAAAACTGAATGTTCACTTGGATGACCCCTCTCCATATGCACAGCCCACTCTAAACCTCTGACCTCTGTTATCAATTTGGTCTTCATCCTTCCTGACTTTCCTCTGTACCTTTGCATTTACATTGGTGGAGGGTAGTGGGGTGACTTATTTTCTCTAAACTATCCTGTGTAGCTTGTACTGCAGCTTGCCATGACTCTTGACCATCTCTCCACCTCAGCACGTATCAAGCTACTTCATTCTTTTGAAATGCTGCATCATATATCACTGTATAATTTTAGTAATTTGTTGATGGAAATTTTAGTTACTTATAGTTTCTTTTAGCCGTCACAAACAGTGCTGCAAGGAACATCCTTGCAATTTCATTTTTGTGCACCTGTGCAGATAGTTCTCAGAGGGAATGAAGTTATGTATTAGGTCAGAGAACGATCATTTCTAATCTTGATAAATACTGCTAATTTGCTCTCCAAAAAGGCTTTTTGCTGAGCATGTAAACATGTATGCACACAATTTCTTTTTCAATGAGACCATTCTTTTTATATTTTCTTTTTATTTATTTATTTTTTTGCGGTACGCGGGCCTCTCACTGTTGTGGCCTCTCCCGTTGCGGAGCACGGGCTCCGGAGGGACCATTCTTTTTAAATAGTATATCCCTTTTCTCATCTGCTTTTGACCTGTAAAATATTGAGAACATTTTCTTTTGAACAGGCCCCTCTGGCCTTTGAGTGAGGCTTGTGGCTTTCTCCCCAGGATTTCTCCAGGCCTCGGCCACCCCAGAAGGCGCTCCCGGCTAACCCGGTGCCAGGCCGCAAGAGTCTCCCCAGGCCAGGTGGCGTCTCCATTCTGTGGCCCCCTGCCTCTAGACCTCAGCAGACCCGGCCCCTGGCAGCGCTTGCCCCAAAGGTGAGTCTTCAGAAACACTCGAGGTAGAAGCTGGGGTAGAGGGATCCAGGGGGCAAAAACAGAGTTGAGAAAACAGACCAGTTCATGCTTCTTGATGTAGTGCTTAACTTCCAGAACAAAAGCAAAGGACAAAAGCTTAGCATTTCTTGGTGCCTGCATGACTGTCCCTTAAATTGGTAATAGGGGTTTTTTGGTTTCATGTGAAAGGTGATGTTTAGGAGGCTGAGCTATGGTAGCTTCAAACCTGGGTCTCCAACTGATGAGCTGAGCTGAGCTGAGCTGAGCTGAGAGCGTCCCTGAGCAAATCACTCTCTCGTGTCTCCGTTTCCTTATCTAGAAAGAGGTTTTAGGAAGCAGAAATAGCCAACCCCATCGGGTTACTGTGGAGGTCAAGGCAGTTAATTTACATTAACTGCTGGCCTATGGTAGGCTGTGCACAAACGGCCCCTCTTAATACATCTTCCCTGGGGCTGATGTATTCTTAGTCCTGGGAGCTGGGGCAGAGGGGAGCAGGTGAGGAAGCTGGCTCACTGCCCTGTGTTCTTACGAGGCCCTGGTAACTCTGTAGACTGAGCTGCAGCTTTGCTGGGAGGGAGGAGGGGGATGGCTTGTCAGCTGGGGGTTGGGGGCTGCCACCATGCCTCTCACTGCAGAGTTGATGGTCTGGACGAGCAGACATGTGGACAGACTTCCGTGGAAACCCTTCTTCTCAGGTGACAGTCTGCCACTCCTGCCCACCTGTCACAAGCCAGAGGACAGCTCCCCACTGATCCCACGGAGCTGATGTCTCTCTCCCTCTGTCTCTTTTTTCCCCGCAGTTTCCTGAATGCAGGTCAGAGGGCTGTGGGGATGGCTAGCTCGAAAATCTAGGCCCGTCTGAAGGCGCTTCTCCCTTCCTGCGAGGACTCTGAACACCGCAGAGGAGCCGTGGTCACGGAATGTGGAGGAAGCATGCCTGGCCACCTCTGAGCTACCCCTCCCCCACTCCCCTCCTCCTGGAACCACTGCATCTCTGAACAATCTCCTCCTTGACTCAGTGCTGCCTCGGCTTCCACAGAGGCCCAGAGTGCCTACCGTCAACGGCATCCAAGTGTTGTTTTGTGCAATATTCAGCCCCAGGTAGGGAGAGCAGAGCCGAAGAGGTTGAATGGCTGCTCGTCCCCCATCCGCCCTTCACCTGGCCCCTCACCCCAGAGGTGACAGTCGAGCTGGTGCAGGCTGTCCGAGCTGGCGAGCCCAGCTGGGAAAAGTCTGTTTAGCCCTTGAAGCCAGGACTCACCTTGGAGAAGCCATCCATCCACGTCCTATGGAGGAGGGTACGCATGAGAGCTTTCCTTTGCTTCCATCTTCCTCAGAGGTCCCAGGCTGGACAGAGGCTGGGCACTTACTGTCCCTTTTAGCTTTACTGATCAGGAGGGGTCACTCCAGCCAGGGCTTGGTTGAGGTCACAGCTCCTGGCTCTGTGGCCATATGTGAACACGTCAAGTTCCCTCCTCACGCCACTCCCCTCTCCCCACCAAAGCCCCCGCATCCCCTTACTCCCAAGGGTCACTCTGACTCAGGCAGGTACTATTCGTAGGCAGTGTAGACAGCAGGGGGAGCACAGCCCGGGCCCCCCCCCTGAGCCATCAAGCCAAAGGTTTCGACTCCGCTCGCCATTGTTCTCGCGTGCTCCTTGTTTTCTCCTCTGCATTTTCCAAGTGCCTCACGCTTTTGATTTCTCCTTCTCCGCTGGGACCCGCCTAATGTGTGGTGCTGTGAAGAGTGAATCCCCTGCAGTCCCGACTTCCTGGGACTTGGTGCTGTGACCTGCAAGTCAGGGTCCTGCCTGCGGGTTGGCCACGGGATCTCCTATGTTGGTTCTCAAGAGTGTTGACCCGGGTAGACTCGGGCCAGGGCTGTGGGGTCGTAGCTTTACTTTCCATGGTGTGTGGTGACCTCAGCAGAGCGTGGGTCTTCCTTTTACTCCCTGACCTGAATCTGAGGAAGGTCCTCAGGGACAGTGGTGGGTGCAGGGAGGAGAGTGGGCACCCTGGGAGCCCCAGCCTGTCCCCAGACCTGGTCACTGGCTTGAGGCAGGACCGTTGTCTTCTGAGCAGAGAGCAGACCTGTCCCTAGAGATCCCTAGAGAAGCAGCAGCCAGCAACCTTGACGGAACAGAGTCTGTGCCGGGACCAGCCAGACATTTTCTCATCCTCTTCCTTGTGTTCTTTCCTCTGGTCCTGTCCTCCCCGCAGCAGGGAATGGGGTTGGGGGGGCTGTGTGGTGCTCTGCTAGCTGGGAGGATTTTCAGAGAGCCACCGGAGATGTTCTCTGGGACGGTCTCCCACCCCAGAAAGGTGCTGGGCAGCTTGGGGCCTCCCCGCCTCCTGCAGTGAACAGACGTTCGCTCTTGAAAACCTCAGGGCAAGGAAGAGGCTTGAGTTTTCACTCCCAACCACTACCCCGGGGCCCCGTTATCATTCTCTGTATACAATAGGTGCTCACTAGATATTCTCGGGTTGGTAGACAAGTGGAATATTCAGGCTGTGCACCTGTGGGGGGACACTTGGGATAGATTTAGAAAGAGCTCAGGAAAATGAAGTTCTCTTTCCTCAGGTAGTCAGGTAGTTGTGTAATTGGTGATGTTCACACCCCTGTCTTGCCGACAAGGGCCCTGGTTGCTCCCCACGGCCGATGTCCACCATCCTTGCTGCCTGATGAGGTCAGGGGACGGCCTTCCATGTAAGCATGCTACTCGAGATGCCCCAGGCCTCAAGGCTGGGCCCCAGAAAATTAATGGTGAAAACACCTCCCCACCGAAATCACCCTTAAACTCAACCCCCTGCCTCACTGACATTCCTGTGGCATGTCCAGCTTTTCTCCCCAACGTCAGGACGTTGAAGGCTCTGAAGTGAAAATGCCCCAGCCACTGTGGCTGCATGAGCCTTTTGAACCTGAAATCCACCCTCCCTGGAACCATACCAGAAAGAGACCTGGATTGTTGCTTTCTTGTTTGTTTCCGTTTTTGTTTTCCATTATTTTAATACCACCTCCATCCCATAAACATTGTACTGTGAACTGGAAAATGACTGAATTTTCTAAATTTGATAAGACTTTCAGCAGCCGGTTCTATTTACTGTTTGACTCCTGGCTGTGTTCTGGCAGGCCGGCGGGGAGTCTGCCCAGGAGCAAGCCTGGCTGTCATAGCCCGTTCTTCCCCTCCTGTGTCCATGTGCTGCTTTGAGGTGACGAAAACCAATATGGACTTAGGGAAA
>NW_006771758.1:1753486-1766019 GCF_000442215.2 Lipotes vexillifer
AGGCGCTTTATTCTCAAGGATTACTGCAAGACTGGGGAAGGGAGTGTTGCGATAGGGGCAGGGGGCAGTTGCATTAAGAGAATGCTCAGGTGAGCTGAGCGGCTACAAGATCTAGGAGCATCCTCATAGAGCTCAGAAGGAAGGGGCCTTTTATAGGAAGGAGTGAGCATGGCTGGAAAGAACCACATTCAGGGACCATCTCTGTGGTCAGCCTTTGGGGGAGGGGCGGTATGCTGGCTCTGGCCAAGGGTGAGTCCATGCTCAGGGTCTGGGGGGTAGGAGGGGAGCCTAACTGAGGCTTGGTGGAGTGACTTAACCCGCCTTCTGTTCAGATGGAGACTATGTACATCTTTTTAGAAGCTAACTTAGCCTCCTGCCAGTTTTTCAACCCTAGGTGTGTTTTTTTGTTTGTTCGTTTGGTTTTTTTTTTTTTTTTTTTTTTTGGGGGTGTGTTTTCCTTAAGAGCCTAGGAGGCATCTCTGAAACGTAAACCTCAAGGGACCTCAAGGGGGATTGTACCCTCTCTCCCTGTCTCAGTGGGAGTTTTAGCCCAGGCACCAGGCACCAGGCTCCAGTGGTAACTGCCTGCTTGCCGTGGGTTCTTTTTAGCCTTATTGACTTCTCCCTGTGAAAGAAAAGCTCCTTTCTGCCCCAGCTCTGAGAGGCTCGCAGATCTTAGGGTCTCACTGTAGACCTTACAGTACTGTCGTAGCCCCATCCCCCTGTGGCCATGGCCCCTCGCCATCTCTTGCAATAATCCTTTTGAACAAAGCCTCCCCTTACCTATGTCAGAATTTGTTCTTATTTGGCCGAGGGTATGGAAAACTTGCACGTTTTAAATTGGGGACCAGTTCTAAAGTCAGTGATGGCGTTCAATGTGTATGTAACAGCTCTGCTGGACACGCAAGAAAGTCAGGAGTATGCCAACTGGAAAGGTGCTCCACCCATCCTTAGGGAACCGTGCAAAGGAGAGGTTCTGCAGAATCCAAGCCAAGTGCCCCCAAAGTCACCCTTCCATGCATCCTCTCTTACCATCCAC
Organism: Lipotes vexillifer; assembly: GCF_000442215.2. Taxonomy (NCBI): domain Eukaryota; kingdom Metazoa; phylum Chordata; class Mammalia; order Artiodactyla; family Lipotidae; genus Lipotes; species Lipotes vexillifer. The sequence continues at coordinate 1,754,526 of NW_006771758.1, forward strand.
TGTGTGTATGTACGTGTGTGTCTGGGATCCAGGGCAATGTGAATTTTCTTTTTATTTGGGAGATTGTTCACAGAAAACAGATCCTCTTTTCTCTCGTCCACCTATTAATTGTTTACAGTATTTGTATATCTATGCAAAATACTTGAATGGGCTGTGGTGCCTTTTTTCCTTGTTTGTATTTAATTAAATTGTCATTTGAAATGTCTGGTTTGGCAACTCTTGTTTGTTTCTTTGTTTTAATGTTGCACTGGCCAGCCTGGATAGGATCCATCACCGAGGACTCCTCAGAAGAGTCCCTACAGAGATCGTCTGTCCAGCCTGTGAGGCCACCATGGAAGATCTTGAGCCATAGAAAAGCCCTGGGTTTTCCCATGACCAGTCGAGGGAGCTGTTTGTCTTTGCACCTGGACACAGGCCAGTCTAGTTTTAATAGGTCTGGGGGTCACTCAAGGCATGAATGATATAGATCGACCCTGAGGATTTGTGAGAGCTTAAAAGTATTCACGTGGGGCTCCCCTGGTGGCGCAGTGGTTGAGAGTCCGCCTGCCGATGCAGGGGACACGGGTTCATGCCCCGGTCTGGGAAGAGCCTACATGCCGCGGAGCGGCGGGGCCCGTGAGCCATGGCTGTTGAGCCTGCGCGTCCGGAGCCTGTGCTCCGCAACGGGAGAAGCCACAACAGTGAGAGGCCCGCGTACCGGAAAAAAAAAAAAAAAAAAAGTATTCACGTGAAGCTCTTAGCACTGTGGTTGGCTTCTTGCAAGGGCTCAGGCGTGGGATGGGTGTCTTCCACTGATGCTATTCCCCAAACAAACAGCCTTTCCCTCTCTAGTGAAGGCGTGGCTGTAGAAGGCACTGGAGGGACTTCCTTGGCAGCCAGAACTCTCCAGAGACTGGGGACTGGCCCCCCGGCACTAGAGGAACCAGTTTAATTGTTCCGTGTCCAAGGAAAGCCAAGATGTAAGTATCAAGTAAACACACTCAGAGGTCTTTATTCCTGACCCTGCAGACCACGCTCTCAGGGCCTTCAGATTACGGTCATTCTCAAGATCTAACATGTTGCATTGATTTTAGTTACAGAGAGAAATCCGCATTCATTAAAAACTGTGGCTTTGAGGCTGGCGGTGCAGGAAGCCAGTCTGTTCCTTGGAGCTCCAAGGCCAGCAACAGTTTGGCCTGGGCTTGGCTATGTTTAGGGCACAGGACGTAAACACAGGCACGGGTGTGGAGTTACACAGGGGAGGCTCTGCACCAGCTCAGGGGCTGAGGGCCAGGTCTTCCTTCTTTACAGATATACTGGCTCCCTTACCTCCCTGTCAATGGTCCTCATATCAGCTCTCACATTCTTGCTGCTGGAGAGAAGACAGGAAGGGAGGGGATATTAATTATGTCTCTCTCCAGCTGCTCTTGTTTTTTGACTGCCTCTGGTCAAATGTGAGGGGACCAAAGGCAGTCCCCAAAGCAGGTGGTGGTGGAGCAGTCGTGACACACTGATTCCCAGTGTGGGCAGCTCATCAGTGGAGCTGGGGACTTGGTGGCGAACTGGTCAACAGCCAGATTGCACCCCGTGCCGAGCTTACACCCCCCGACTTGGTCACTGAAGTCCACTGGCCAAGCCTCTAAGGCTTCAGCCCAGAAGTTACCCAGAGGGGACTTCCCTGGCGGTCCAGTGGTTCAGAGTCTGCACTTCCACTTCAGGGGGTGCGGGTTCAGTCCCTGGTCAGGGAACTAATAAGATCCCACACGCCGCGCAGCGTGTCCAAAAAAAAAAGTTACCCAGAGCCTTTTCCACCTGGGTTCTTGGTTCGCCACCAGAGTAAACACAAAAGTTAGCCCCTGGTTTCCAGAGAGCCTGTGTCTGCTTTCCTGACTGCCCCTCACCCTTCTCCCCATCTCCCCAAATCATATTTTGGTTTACTCCTTGAGGAAAAGGAAAGTGCATTCTGCTCGACAGCCAGGCTACTTTTAAGAGCAGTGCAATCGCTGTTCTCTTTGGAGAGTGAGGCAAAATGAAACGCTGGGCTTGGCCAGCAGAGCTTGGCTGGGAAGCAAGCACTTTTTGTTGTTGTCGTGTTGTTTTGAGTTCTTAGAGAACTGCCCGAATGTCTCCATGTCTCCATGACTGACTCCTTAGGATGTGTCTAGAGAGGGAAGGGTGGGGAAGGGGTCGGGTGGATGGAAACAGATGCTGACCTCCAGGCTGGCTGCTCCGGGAACGGGGCTGGTGGAAGTGTTTCCCTGAGACGTCAGGTGGCTTTCACAGTAAGCAGGTCAGCTGAGGTCTTGCCTCTGTCTCCGAAGATGAGGTGGCAAATGCAACAAGACATTTTACAACAATTGTGTGTCTGTTGGTTCTGGATGGGAGGCATGGCGAGTTGCTCTCTGGGCCTCGCAGGGCCAGCTGCAGTTCAGTCTTGGGCTCAGGAACGGTGAATCCATCTCAGGAGGAGAGCCAGTGCAAAGGATTTCCTGATGACCAACATTTCAGGGAAGTTCTTGGCTTGTGCTACATTCAGCGGATCAAATCCTATCTTCTTCCCAACAACACAGAGATGGTACCGAGGAAACAAGTAGGACGGGAGGTCCAGGGGACCTGCTGGCACCAATGTGTTGTAGGGTATTTAGTCACTGAGGCCGTGTTTCCAGGAGGTTCTGCCACCACTGCTCACTGGGTAGGGATTTTTCTCCCGGAAACAGCGGTGAGGTATAAATGAACGTCTCAAGAAAAGAGAGCCCACTGGTAAGAGTTGTGTTGAAAATAACCAGGTGGCTCTGAAATTGAGCAGTCAGGCTGTACCACAGGGCTCACCCTCTCACTCATGTATTCCAAGCTTTACGAATGGATTATAAATACTTTGGGCTTCTTTTCTGGTGATGGGGCACTGGAGAGTTCTATGTTGTCCACAAGAACATTCTTGTCTTCGAGTCTAACGACGCTGGGCTCTGGGGCGGGAGGAGGGGTTGGGTTTTTGTGCATGTGGGGCAGGCTGGTCTGGCTGATGTCCAGGTCTTTGAAAGCGTGAAGCATGAACACACCCAGGATGATAGTGACAAAGCCAGAGAGGGTGCCCACAATGTCCACGGCCGACATGCTGTGCCACTCCTTGAAGAGGACGATGGAGGAGGTTACCACCATCGAGGTGAAGAACACGTAGTAGATGGGGAACACCAGGGAGGTATTAAAGATGTCCAGCGCCTTGTTGAGGAAATTGACCTGAGTGCTGAGCGACAGTGCCAGCACGAGGGACAGGATGTAGGGGAGAGGGTGCCGCACAACTGGCAGCCCCTGGAAGAGGTTCTTAATGGTGATGCCCAGACCCTTGACGGCGGACACGGAGAAGACCCCGATCACAGAGCAGATGACGATGTAGATGAGGATATTCCTTTGTCCATAACGTGGGGCGATGACGAAGATGAGGGTGAGGCAGGACACCAGCAGAAGCACAGCAAACACGATGTACCCTTTGTGGGGGATGGAGACAGGTAACCTGACCTGGGAGGATGCCAGTAGCCTCTAGAGCCCCCCACGCATGGCAATGGGATGTCTCATTAAGAACCTAGGCTTGGGAGCTTCCCTGGGGGGCGCAGTGGTTGAGAGTCCGCCTGCCGATGCAGGGGACACGGGTTCGTGCCCCGGTCCGGGAAGATCCCACGTGCCGCGGAGCGGCTGGGCCCGTGAGCCGTGGCCGCTGAGCCTGCGCGTCCGGAGCCCGTGCTCTGCAACGGGGGAGGCCGCAACAGTGAGAGGCCCGCGTACCGCAAAAATAAATAAATAAAGAACCTAGGCTTGGGACTTCCCTGGCGGTCCAGTGGTTAGGACTCCGTGCCTCCAACGCAGGGGGTGCTGGTTTGATCCCTGGTCAGGGAACTAAGATCCCACATGCCACCTGGTGTGGCCAAAAAAGTAAAAAAGAGAACGTGGGCTCTGGAGTCAAACATGGGTCCCAGTTCCAGCAACACAACTTTTTAATAACTTGTACAAGTTATTAATTAAACCCCCAAGACCTCAGTTTCCTCTTTGTAAAACAGGATTAATATCAGGACCTTCCTCATAGGAGCTTTTTTGTAGGATTAAATTAATACACGCAATTGACGGAATGCCACCCCTCCCATTTACATGTTGAGTGCTAATCCCTAATGGGACGGTATTAGGAGGTGACGTCTTTGGGAGGTGATTCAGGCATGAGGGTAGAGCCCTCAGGAAGGGAATACTGCCCTTATAAAAGGGACTCCACAGAGCTCCTTTGCCCTCTACACCAGATGAGGACACAGCGAGAAGCTGGCCATCTATGAACAAAATCTATCGGGCCTCGATCCAGGACTTGATCGTGACCCCCGGAACTGTGGAACATAAATGTCTGTTGTTTATAAGCCACCCATTCTATGATATTCTGCTAAAACAACCTGAACTAAGACAATGCAAACAAAGCATTTAGAACAGTACCTGGCACATAAGAAATAGATAATAATAGCATCCCTACCTATCAGACTGGGGACCTGTAAGCTAGCCTCAGTACCAGCCCATCAGCTTTCCTCCCTGAGCTTGCTGCCTCCTCCTCCACGTGGCGGCACCTGAGATGGCCAGAACCCGGTCAGTCCTCTAACATGGCTCGCGCCCAGTGCCTTCCTGCTCACTGGGAGCCTGGAGCCTACCTGTGTCTTTCATCTTGGCGGCCATCTCCATGATGGTGGTGATCTTCTCTTCCTCGGGGGCGTGTATCACCATCACTGTGCTGCCGGCCACACAGATCACACAGCCCAGCTTCCCCAACAGGTTCAGACTCTCTCCCAGGAAATATGAGGAAAGGATGGCACTGCAATGTGAAAGTGGAGAAAGGGATTACAGCAGCCAGCCCAGTTCCAGCGTCCTGGAGAAAAGTGAGGGCTGAGCAAGGGCTCACTACTCTCACACGTGGAAGCTTTTCTAGACCCCTAGGAAATGTGTGAAATAGAAACATTTAGGGGAGGGTTACACTGTGGGCTGGAGGAATCGACAACATACACGTGAATTTCTTTCATTTTAGAGACTGACAATATCCCCAGAGAGAAGAGTTGGAAGAGCCCTTCAAAGCACTCTTGTCTAACTTCCTACCCAATGAGCACATCTTCTCTGAACATTGCAAACAGAAGGCTTTCAGCCTTGGCTTGTATACCTCTGGTGGCAAGCAGCTCCCTCCTTCACAAGGCAAATAAACCCACTGTAGGTTCATTCTGTTATTAACCCAAAATATGGTAGTTTCTACTCATCCCATATCTATTCCTTGAGCCATACAAAACAAATCCATTCCTTCCATTTGTATATGCCAATATAGACAACCACGGTGACACTTGGGCACACTTTACGTACTCAGATATTGTGCTAAGAACTTCCCACTTCTTATCTCACTCACATCTTGCAACTCTGAGAAGTAAAATATGTCCATTTTATAGATGAGAAAACTGAGTCCCACAGAAGCTTAAATGATGGCAAGATCATACAACTGGTAAGACACGAGCCAGGATTTGAACTCAAGTTCTGTCTAATTATAAAGCCTATGGTTTTTCCTCTACACCTCACTGAGAAGAATTCTCCTGACTTCCTTGAGTCTTTTCTGGACAAAACACCTCCAGTTCCTTGCTGTTCCTTGGTGATGTGACTTTCATTCCCGTCACATCCTCCAAATGAGCCAGCAAAGGTGAAGGAAGAAGGGTGGTGAGACAAGACAGGTATCATCGCTGGGGCATGCTTCTGTTTCTTTAAACAGGTGGCATTAGTTGAGGGCAAAAACCTATTGGCTGACCTAAGGTAACCCAATGAGCCTCATGAGTCCTGCTTAAAGGTATCAGGAAAGAGGGGATTGATGTCTATCTAACCTCCTTCGAATGTCTCCCATCTCTCCTCTAAAACTCCCAAAAACATTTTACCCACAATGCCTGTTCACCAGCGCCCGGTAGCATTAGCAAAGGCAGAGGTCACACAGTGGAGGATCCCCTGCCGCTCCCAACTTCCTGGGATGGTAATCTGTAAACTAATCAGATACGCAATACTGGTATCACAGCTACATCAGCCAACCGTGCCATGTGAGTCACGGCTCTATCTGGTTTTTGACTGCATAAATGCTGCAAAATTGTCATCAAGCTGGTAAAACAAAACAGGAAATTACAGGTACTGGGTGTGGTGGGCTAGGGACTTACCGGGGCTCCAAGGCTAGGGTGACAATCAGAGCCAGCTTCAAATGGGGCTCAGGACCCCCACAGAGGAACTGTGTTTGTAGCTTGGGAGGAACGGAGCAATGGGAAGCACACACATTTAATATCAGCTATATTTAATACCATCAAACATTTTCCAGGCAATGGGGCCCAGTGGTTAAGCACCCAGACTCTGAAATTAGACTGCCGGGGAGGGAATCCTGGCCCAGCCTCCTGGGACCTGGGTGACCTCGGCCAAGATGCTTAACCCCTCTTGGCCTCAGGTCTCCCCTCCTTTCTAATTAGTAGGGATGCTGTGAGGATTAAATGAGGGAATACATTTAGAACATTTAGCACAGAGTAAACCCTCAATATATGTTAGCTGTCGTTATTCTTCAGTGCCTTGTTCTGTACTATGCACTTTCTGCGCACCATCTCATTTAGTCCTTAAATCAATGCCTTCAGGCAGGTATTATGAACATCCCCACTTAGCAGATGGGAAATTGAGGCTTAGAGTAGTTTTAAGTGACCGGCCACGTAACTACAAAGTGGCAGAGATAAGGTTAGAACCCAGGGAGGGTTAATCTAGGGCTTGTACTTTCAACTTGTGTGCTTCTCCTATTGGGGCACCAAAACACTGACATGAGACATTCAGCCTTGCGCCAGGGGAAGCCCTTCCACCTGGTTTGGGCTTGGCCTGCCCCTTCACTGCCCAGGCAGCAAACAATCCAAGGGTGCGGAGCTCTGAACAGCACACTGCCTCTTTCTGGAAGCTGGGACTGACCCAGGTCCTTGACTGCAAGTAGCAATTGACCCCATGTGCAGTTCCGGACATCAACAAACTGAAAATAGGAAGAGACAGCAAGAGAGGTGACAACAACCTTATGAGGATACTCAGCGCTCCCAGTGGTGTGACGACTGTCGCGGGAGCAAACGCATAGGCCCCAAAGTTGGCAACTTCTCCGGCAGCCACTAGGAAATTAAGGGGGAAGAGAGGTCACAGTGGCTCTGATGCGCCATCTCCAGCCCAAATGAATCTGGGTGGAGACGGCTTCATTCAGTGTTCAACCATTCACAGAATCCTAGACCAGCATTCCTTAAAATCCCGACCCTTATGCTGTCTCCCTGCAGAATCCCATCTGAAGGTCAGGCCCAGATGATCCTGACCAAATCCTCCCATGTTCAAGACAGGGAGGTGGCCTGGAGTCCAGGGTCACATGGTACCTTCTGGTTCTTGAGGTCCCTTGGCTTCTAGCCTAGGCACGGTTAAGTGTATCTCAGGGACTGCCAATGATTGGTCTGTATCTTCCAGGTAAGCTCTAGAAAGTGTTGATTATCAAATAAAGACACAGCTACAGTTACTGATTGTCCAGGTACCAAATGGTCCACGAAGCCCTCTTTCCCAGAGGAGTTATGGATAGTCTAGATTGACAGGCAGGTGGTTAGAAAGTCAGACATTCCCAAAGGGCCTACCTCTCCCCATATGAGTTTCCAGTTTGCAGACTCCTGCAAGTGCCTCTTCTGTCTCCCTGCTCGTAGGGAATGACCTGGGTCTGCCCTTTGAAAGCAGATGATGAATGTGATAACTCTGGCTAAGACAGGGATCAAAACCTCACTTAGGGGATTACAAATCGAAAGCTGGCTAATTTTCCATCCCAAAGAATTAGGGTTTGAAAGCCAGAGAGGGTGGGTGGAAAGGAATGTGTGAATGTGAAAATGTGGGCAAACCTTAGGTGGCAGACCAGCCATGTTCTAAGTGAGCCAACGATTGCCTGTGGAATGGGGCAGCTGACTTAGGAGTCTCAGGCGGTGCCCTGCAGGAGTCCAGAAGACTCCAGCGGGCAGTCATAGCTCCCTGAATTTCAAGGGAAGTTGAGAAATTACACCTTTATCACTACCAGCTCTGTACAAACCTCTCTGGGGACAGATGCTTTATGGATGAAAGACTGACTTTGGATGGAGAAAGTGACCTGAGATGCAGGTAAAATGTTCTACCTGCAAAGACTGTTTAGATTCTCCCCTTAGAAATCTGGGCCTTGGATTCATATTTTGCACAACAGAGACAGAAATGCCCCATCCACCCCTCCTTTCATCTCTGCCTCTGTCATCAATAGGGCACTGTCCTTAGTAGCAAAGAACCCACTTACTGGTGAGAAATCCAGCCCACCACATTGCATCCTTCAGGTAGCCGTAGCCTCCGTCCACTGTAGAAAGGAATGGGCATGAAGTTAGAGGTTGGCCGTACTTTCTCAGGACCTTTCCTTCTCTACCTTCACTCGCCAGTCTCTAAGGGTTCAGTATAGGTCAGCTGTGGTGAGTCCTCCAGGTCTGCTTCTGGGCCCTGCCCTGGGTGAGTTCATCCCTTCCAAAGTTTTAAAGTCCATCTAGATACCCTATTTCGTATATGCCCCCTGATCCTTTCTTCTCAGCCCTGATGTATATCCAGTTGCTAACTTGACAACTCTTGGGTCTCGCACAGCCATCTCAAACTCTGTCCTAAATGGAACTCTTGATTTTTAAATGCTCCCTACCCACCAAATGAAGCTCAGTAAGCGGCACCTCCGTGTACCTAGTTGCTTAAGCCAGAAACCAGGGAATCACACCTGACCCTCCCACTACTCCACCTTCTGCATCCATTCCATCCTGCTGATTCTGTCTCCAAAATGCATTTCACATGTGTCCTCTCCACTGCCACCACCCAACTCCCAGGCACTATCACCTCTGGTCTGGATTGAGGCAACTGCCTCCTAGGACTCCTCTGGTTCTTCTCTTGTCCCTTATAATCCATTCCTTTCATAGTAGCCAGGAGTCTTTTTTTTTTTTTTTGCGGTACGTGGGCCTCTCACTGCTGTGGCCTCTCCCGTTGCGGAGCACAGGCTCCGGACGCGCAGGCTCAAGAGGCCATGGCTCACGGGCCCAGCCGCTCCGCGGCACGTGGGATCTTCCCGGACCGGGGCACGAACCCGCGTCCCCTGCATCGGCAGGCGGACTCCCAACCACTGCGCCACCAGGGAAGCCCAGCCAGGAGTCTTTTAAGAATTATGTCACTCCTCAGCTTCTAGCTGGCCAGTGGCTTCAAATGCTCTTAGGATAAAGACCAGAATCCCTAACAAGCCTGTTCATAGTGTTGAGCCTGCTCACTTCTCCAAAGGCATCTCCTGCCACACTTCCTACTACAGTCTAGCCGCTCAGGCTGTCTTTGAGTTCTTCAAAAATGATGAGCTCTTTTTGGCCTTAAGGCCTTTGCATGTGCTTTTCCGTGTATGGAATAGTCTTCTTAACAATATTTGCCTATATCTACACTTACTCTACAGATCTCTGCTTGAATGTTGCTTCCACTAAAATGCCCTCCCTGGTCCCCTTATCTTTATTGTTTCCTTTTGGGATTCTCTCTCGTCACACTCAGTCCTCCTCCTTAATGACACTTGTCATAATTTGAATTGATCTATTTATTTTCTGAAATTTCCCCCACTAAAATGGAAGCTCCATGTAGCCAAGGATTGTGTCTGCTTTGTTCACATGATGGACTCAGAGCCTGGCACATGGTCAACGCTCAGTAGTAGCGATGAGGAGGATGATGATTAGGGTGGGTTTTAGACAGTTTCGTGAAAATCCCAAGCTTGTATGTTGCTTTTTGTGAATGCCCATTTTTCTAAGATGGTCTTTAACTTTCATCAGGTTCCGCAAGCAGTCAGAATCTCCCATAAAAGTGCTCTGAGAGCATTTTACTCTGAGTTGAAATCTCAGAAGATATTGAAAGAGCAAGTTGGAGAAAAAATGGATTCCGGGGAAGCTGCCTTTCTGAACGGTCAATGATACTTGCTCTGTTCTCTCCTGAGTGGAAAAAGCTATTTTTCTGGCACTCTGGGAGGTCTCTGGCCTTTCAAACCCTTGTCCAGAAGAGGAGACAGAGCAGCAATGACCACTGATCCTGACTTCATGCCCACACCTCACAGCTCTCCATTTTAGAGCACACCCGGCTCTAGTCCTGGGTATCCAACTGTCTGTCAGGCTCTCCCACTTAGATCACAGTAAAACTAATACTGGTGCTTACTCCATGCTAAGCATCTTTCTAAACATACTACATACATATCTTCACAACAAGATATAGCTGGAACTATTCCTATCCCCATTTCTTCAGATGAGGAAACTGAGGCAGAAAAACTATTTTTCTTGCCCAGGATCATATCACCTGGAATTGAGGAGCTAGAATTGGAACACAAATAGTGTGCTTCCAAAGCTCAGTGTCCCATAGAACATGAAACTGAACACGTCCAAACCTGAACACATCATCTTCCTATAAACCTGCTCCTCCTGCTTTCTTTGTCTCAGAAAATAGCACCATCATCTCCCCAGTTGCTCAAAGCAGAGCGCTCTGAGTCACCTTGACTCATTTTTTCATCCTCCCCTTGGGGCCAGGCAACACCAAACCCAAACCCAGTAAGTCCTACCTTCAAAATCTATCTCTGGACTTCACCACTTGTCTCCATGCCCACTGCAATTTCCTGGCCCAAGTTCTGTTGTTTTTCTCCCCAGATTGGTCTCCCACCCTCCAGTCTTGTCTCCTAATCCACTCTGCACCCAGCAACCAGAGATCTTTTCAAATCGTAAATCGAACTATGTCACTCCCCTGCCTGAAACCTTTGTCACTTACAATTACATTCAAACTCTGGAGCCCAGTTTACAAGACATTTCATAAGCTGGCCCTCACCCCATCTCTTACCCCTCCATGCTCTAGCCAACCTGAGACAGTTTCAGCTTCTAATATCACTCATGCTCACTCACCCCTGGGCCTTTGCACATGCTGTTCTTTCTGCCTGGAATACTACTTCTTTCTCTTTTCCCCTCACCTTGTTATCTCCACATCATGTAGGTCTCAGCTTCTAAACCAACTCTTCCAGAAAACCTCCCCTACCCCTCAAGCCTGGCTTTACATGCCCCTCCAAAATATTGCCATAACATTCTTCATTTTTCCCCATGATAGCATTTAACATGCTACAGAACAACTGTTTATCGATTTGCCTGTCTCTTCCACTCAACTCAATGCCCCACAAGGGCACTGTGTCCCCAGGTCTAGCACGGCACCTGGCACACAGCTGGTACACAATGAATGATTATTAAATGAACAAATTTTTTAACATAGGATTCCTTTTCTCAACAATCGTTTCATGGATACACGTCTTATTTTTCAAACAAGCAAATCCCTGTGGACGGAGACTCAGTAATTCTTTTGTAGCCTATAAAGGAGCTCAGATTGATAGTACGTGAGGATGCACCAGTGTCTGACACTGTTCTGGGCAAAGGTATTATATTCCCATTTTGTAGGG
>NW_006771758.1:1766029-1775273 GCF_000442215.2 Lipotes vexillifer
GTAGGGAAATTGTGACTTGCCTATGATGACACAACTGGTAAGAAATAAAACCAGGACTAGACCTGGGGTTTCTGATTCTTGGCCCTGAGACTTTTCCCTGTCTTCACCCCAATTAACTAATCATGTAGTTCTCAGGAACTACTGGATTATAAAGGAAGGTCTCCTGTTGTTGATGGATCGGCCTCCCAACGGGACTGACAATGAGCCTTTTGTGCCTGTCTAGGACAGGTTCTCAAACCGCTACAGTGGACCCCGTGAAGGGAGGTTCACAGGGCTGGCCGAGGGCTCGCCACCCAGCACCCCATCCACCCCTGCCCACCAGGAGCCTACCAGCCCGCGTGGCACCAGAGGCCACCAGTCGCTGGAGGCCCTTCTTCTTGAGGATGACGCTGCTGCCGATGAGGAAGCTGGCCAGGATGGCCAGCCCCAGGCCGACATAGAAGCTGTAGTTCTGCCTGAACCTCTCTTGCCAGCTGTTGGAGATGCTGGGCTTGGGGCTGAGGTCACCGACGATCTGGCACAAGACTTGTTGGGAGGAGCAGTACAGGCTGATTAGGGAACCTACGGAAGACCACGGTGAGAGTCATGCTGGGGACATTTGCATGCAGGCTAGGGACATTTGCATGCAGGCTAGGGACCTTATCTTCGTGAACTCATCAAGTGCTTCCATCCATGTGTCAGATAAGTGCTGTCTTTGATTCCCATTTCATAAATGTGGAAATGGAGTCCTTGCCTAAGAACACAGGCTGTCTGACTCCAGAACTCCAGCACCTCACCACTAAGCCAGACTGATGCCCCCCACACACCGCGCAGGGTCCCCACAGCTCTCAGGCCTCATCGAATCCAACCTCCCGGCCTCCACAGGAATCCCCTCCCAGCCTCTGGGCACATGGGCCTCCAACAGCTCAGGATCATACAGGGATCCTCCCCTCCCAGAGGCCTCTTCACTTACGTATCCCTAACTGCAGCCACAGTGCAGAGTCCTGACAGGTAACAGGAGGGAGTGAGGCTGGAGCCCACAGCCCCTCCTAGGCCTGAAGATGATGAGACACGAGCATCCTTGTTTGTCAGAACCGACCATCCCCAGGCCTTACTTCAAAGACCTCTGGTGCTTGTGGTCAGGGCTGAGGCCTCCTTCAGGGCTCAGAGAGATCAGTGTCCCTGCCACCCCATGCAGGATCTGTCTTTAGCTCTCCTTCCAAGTCCTAGAGTCCATGAGAGTCAATCAGTTCTCATGCCCTTGAGCCAGCACACCCTTGCTGGCTCTTCTGGCACAAATACCAAGGACAACAGGACAAACTTGGGCATGAGAGGCAGACCCTCAGTCAGAAGAACTAAGCTGCCCAAGTTCAAGGAATCAGTACAAAGCACAGGCAATAATCCTCTGGTACTCCCAGGGCCCACCACCCTGGGGCTTCTCAGGAGCATCCCTATCATGGAAACGGCAGAGTGGACATGCCCAGGGTTTTAGCTGAAGAAACCGGGGCCCTGGTAAGCTTGGTAACCTGCCTAAGGCTACACTGGTGGTAAGTGGTGAAGCCAGAATTGCTTCCCTAGCCCGTATAATGGCGAAGTTCATGCTCTCAGTCACCAGCGGCCCCCGCCCCCACACACACAACACACACACACACACACACACACACACACACACAGCAGGTGGCAAGGGGGATGGGGTGTCATTTAGCCTCTTGAAGGTTACCTTAAAACATGAGCTCCATGCTAACATTTAAAAATCAGGAGATTTCCCATGAAAGTCCAGCTTCAGGGCTGCCTTTGCTTACTCTGCCGGGCACACGGTCCCAGAGGCAACAGTAAGCTGTGGCTCGGCAGTGGTTTTACCCCTAGGCAGGACGTGCTCTTTGCGATTCCCCTGAGTCCACACGCGGCTCCCTTCAGTCATTTTTGTTATGTGCTCGGCCCCTAATAAGCATCTGAGTTTGTGACCTTTGGTAGAAGGTCTTTTTCAAACTGTGGGTCACAAAGACCCAGGCTCATGTGCCAAGGATGTAGGCCTGGGCCAGGCACTTCTCCTTGAACCAAGCTAGATCTCTAGGCCTGCACTAGAAGGGCCCAAAGTCCAAAAGGTCAGGCAGCTTTAGCTTTGGCATATCTAGAGCACGGAGTGGCATTCTGGCGTAACAAAGTCAAGGGCACACTGTTGACCTTTCTTCCATGGCACAGAAGCATGGAACAGCAGAGCTGGAAGAGCCCTTAGAAGGCATCCTTTCTAACCCTCTTTCTTTTCAGCTGGGGAAACTGAGGCCCTGAGATGGGGAAGGATTTGCTTGAGTCTCATAAAAGCCTGGTGGCAGAGCTGGGTCTGGAACCCACCAGGGGATGCCCATGTGTCTTCTGCAGTGGGAGACCTCTCTTTCCAACACCTGCGTCACAATCCAGAGAAGACGAGACAAGAAACCATCTGGGTCCCTAATCAAACTTGTTCTGACTGCTCACTCCTGTTCCTCAGTTAGGGCAAGAGTCAAATCCTGGGAGTTCCCTGAGTTCAGGAAAAGAGCCAGAACCTGGGAGGATGTGGGCCAAGGAGGGCGACTCCCAAGAGGAAGGCCAAGCCCATTTCCACCCCCTTCCCCCGCCCTCCTGAAGGTTCATCTCCAGCAGGTGGAGCCAAAGGGTGGGCCTGGCTCTTTGGGGGAGGCTTGAGGCATCCAAGGGGCACAGTGCCCTCCATCGAGTCAAGTCCTCCCACAGGGGTAAAAAGAAAAGGAGAGGGCTGATGGCCAAAAGGAAATCCAGTTCTGAGGAGGGTGCTTGCTCATCTTGACAAATGGGTGTTGGGCCAGATGATTCCTGCTTCTCTTCCTGAATATGCTAAGACTGGGGAACATGTTTTTCCCCAGGGGAAGACGAGGCTGAAAATGGACTGCATCATTGTTCAGAAAACCAAGGCCAGCTAACACCCAACAGGCCCGCTTTGAAAGCTTCACTGGAGAAGAGACGTTAGAAAAACAGGGATATCCCACAGGCTGCATACCAAGACCAGGTAGGAAAATGGAGAAACAGAAAGGAGATGAGCACAGTACAGGTTTTAGAATCCAAGAGCCCTGGTTCTATATTCCATTTCCCCACTGTATTACCTTGAGCAAGTTCATCAGACTTTTCAGAGCCTCATTTTCCCTACTTCCAGAATGGTGACAGGAAGGTAATAATATCTACCTGCCTGCTAGAGTTGTGTTAAGGATTAACTGGGATAATGCAGGTAAAGAGCCTAGTCCACTACGCAGCTTCATAATAAGAACTTGAGCATAAAGCCCAGAATCTTTCCTTATCCTTTCCTGGGTTGTTCTTTCCCTCCTTTTCCTAAAAGGTGCATGTGGGTTTGGGGGTGGTGAGTCTCTGCGCCCTCTACCCTGTCTTTGGTGAGCCCCAGGGGGACAGACCTGGGCAGGTACTAAAATCTGAAGCAACTATACATAAAAGACACCCCCCCCCCCCCCCACATTGCTTGTTATTTTCTGCCCTCCCGTCTAATCTCCTTCCTTCCAGCAATAGAATGACTCCTGCCACCCCCCCCCCCGCCCCCGCCACACACACCTCTTGGTAGACCCGCTCCAATCGATAAATCCCGCCTCTTCCCTCCCACGCACGTCCCCCTTTCTCCCATTCCCCCCTCAGCTACCCAGCTCCAAAGAGGGGGAAAGCCAGAACCCTGCTCCTTCCCAAGACGGGCCTGAGAACTGGGTGGGGGACGACGCATGAGGACCCCCTCCCCCGTTTCGGTCCCCCTGGCAGGAGAGGACGCAGAGGAAAGGAGCAGCAGGGAGGGAAGGCGAAGCGCAGAGCGCACGGGGTCCCCTCTGGCCTCACGCACCGTTCTCGCAGCTGGCGTTGCTGGCCGGCAGCTCCATGGGGCGGACTGTGCCCCGGCTCCCCGGCTCCGGAGCAGGTGGCTGAGATTTGTCCCCCGCGTGGCCGGCGTGCGAGGAGCAGCCGGGGTCGGACCTGGGGGTGGGGAGAATGACGCGCCCCAGAGGGGGAGGGTCCCCGGGGAGGAGCCGCCCGGCCTCTTGGGCAACTCCGTGGGCCTGGGGCCCTGTGCTCGAGTTGCCCGCGGAGGGGCGCATGCCCGCCGGGGGCGCGGAGGCTGCCCGGATCCCGGAGAGGATCCCCAGGCAGGAGGCGAGGGGGCGGGTCCCCGGGCGCCGCCTCTCCTTGAGACGCCAGACCAGCACCTAGACAGTTGATGGGCTCCAGCGTGGCTGGAGAGGGGGCAATTTTCTGGCTGAGGTAGAAGTGGGAACGTGGGGACTAAAAGGGGGGAACTGCTGCCAGTTGGGGCTCTCTCGGGCCATGGGCATCCAGGACACTGGGTTTTTTTCCTTCCTGCCTGCCTTCCTGGCTTCCTACCTCCCTGCCTTATTTAAATATTCATTTAACGTAGGTCTGATCTGTACTGGGGTACTAATATGCAACAGCCACAGCCACATAGTAGGTGCTCAATAAAGGGCGATACATATATGTTGAATGAATGGGTGATACAAGCTTGGTAAATTGAATGAAAGAAGGAAATGAAGTAATTGGAGACCAAAATGAATCAAACACATTCCCTGTCCCCCAAGAACCTTATATATTATTAATAGGGGAAACAAAATGGGATCAACTATCTAGAGACTGGTGTTTTCCAAATCACCATCAAAAAGAAAAATGGTGGTGAGGCTTCCCTGGTGGCGCAGTGGTTGAGAGTCCGCCTGCTGATGCAGGGGACACGGGTTCGTGCCCCGGTCCGGGAGGATCCCGCATGCCGCAGAGCGGCTGGGCCCGTGAGCCCTGGCCGCTGAGCCTGCGCGTCCGGAGCCTGTGCTCCACAAAGGGAGAGGCCACAACAGTGAGAGGCCCGCGTACCGCAAAAAAAAAAAAAAAAAAATGGTGGTGATGGAAAGTATATTTGTTACTGTGGATGCTAGTAACAAAAGTTCGAGAAACACTGAGCTGGACCTTAAAAACACTTGTGTTTTGCTTGCTAAAGGCCAGGCACAGCTGTTAGTGCTGAAAAATCCCAGTTCATTTAATCCTCATGACAAACTTACTTGTAGCTTTATGATTTATAGAAAGGAAACTGAGGCACAGAGTGAGCTAGTAACTTGCCCCGGGGTCCTAGCTAGGAAGCAGAAGAGCCAAGATGAAATGCATGCTCCCCGCAGCCACACCAAGCCTGGCATTTTACGCTGAAATAACTCTGCTCCCAAGTAGTGAGGACTGCCAAGAAAATAGTGGTGGGGGCCGGTAGGTCACTGGCCTTCTGGAGGAAGTAGCTTTTAAAAGTAGTTATTTACTGAGTCTTCACTCTGGGACAGATACTGTACTAAAGGCTTACAGGCATTATCTCATTTAAGCCTTCTGTGAGGCAGGTGCTCATCTCCATGGTACAGATGAGGGAAAACGGTATTAAAATTATTTTGATTATGAAGTAATTTTGAATTTACAGAAGAGTTACAAAAATATTTCACAGAGTTCCCATATACCTGTCACCAGCTTCCCCTAATAACATTTTGTATAGGAATAGAAAAAGCCATATTTTAAACACTGATAAACTACCCCCGCCCCCTCCCCACAAGGTCCCATAGCCAATAACTGAGGGCGCCAGGAGTAAACAGAGCTGCTATATCCTCACCCGGTCTCCCAAGCCACCATCCTCCACCCTCTGCTGGTGGCCTTCTAGCTGGGCCTCAAAGGGAGGGTCCTCGCAGCATGTGGCTTCCCTTAACTTGCTGGATGACTTTAAAAAGTCACCTTCTCTCCAGAAGGATCAGTTTCCTTATCTGTCAAATAAGACAGCCCTTCCTGCTCCTTTCTGTGTGTGTGTGTGTGTGTGTGTGAGTGTGTATCTGTGTCTGTGAACCACCATGGGGTCCAGGGTGGGGTGGGTAGGGCAGAGGTTAGAAAGGAAAGGGAAGCCATAGGTCTTGCCCATATACCAGATCCAAGTTCATGTATCTTTACCCCTAACACCCAGGCCTGTCCCTAACCTTGGAGGGATGTGGCACCAGAGTTCAAATGGACGTGAATACTTCCGAGACCAGCATGAGTACTTTCAAGACACAAAGGAGCCGGAAACTGGAGACTGGCCCCACTGGGAAATGATACTGCATTAGAGAAAAATCAATGTAACCATGCCACCTGGGAGGGAGGACTTGACAAGGAATTTACTTTGTCTTTTCTCTTACCTAAGCATTTCTGCTGCCCAGATCCCACTTGTGCTATAAAAGAGTGTCCATCTCTGAGGCTGGCCAAGGTACAACCCTCAAACACTCACTGCATTCAAACTCCAGCGCTTTTGTTCCAAGGACATAGGATGAGAGAGATGGAGTGCTTTGCATTGGCCTGGGCTTTTTAAGTCACAAGAGAAGATGTTTGGTTATAGTTGCCTTGTGCCAGAGATGGGCCTGGATCTTGCGAGACTTTAATACATTAATTGTATATGTGTTTGTGATCTGTGGAGCTGCTAAAGTTCAGGGTAGCGGGCAGGGGCCTCTTTGCCCAGGTTAAGGACAATACTGAGTTCACCCTGTGATTTGAGACAGGGCTTTTCAGAGTTAGGTGGATTTCATGTTTCAGGGCAATGGGCCGAGGTGGAGGGAACTGGGATCTATTGGAGGGCCTTCTATACCTTCTCTGGGCCTCAGGGTCCCCATTTGTTCTAGGAGGGGGTGGGGCCTCCCCAGGGCTGGCATCGAGCATCCCGAGCATCCCGGGAGTGCAGACATAAAGGGCCCCATTGAACTGCAGGCTCCTCGGCTGCTGTCCTGACAAAGCCCTTTTCTCCCTGAGCCACAAAAGCCCTGTCAGGTAGGTAGCAGGGCCTGCAGCATTGTCTCCCCAGAAGAGAACAACAGGGTTCACTGTCCACCCCAGGCTCAATCTCCTAGGGGAGGGCGCATAGCTTTGGAAGAGTCTAACTAGCCAGAGACAGATGGGCTCTGTCCTTAGCCAGCCAGGGACGGGTGAACCAGCCACATCTCATTTGGTCACTTATTCAGGGACGAGCAGGAAAACAAATTTACCAAAACCCAAATTCCTAAAAATTTGGCTTTTAAGTGCATGCCCAAATGTTTTATGTTATAGAGCTGCACTGTCCAATATGGTAGCCACCAGCTCCATGTGGCTATGGAGAACTTGGAAAGTGGCGAATCTGAACTGTGCTGTATGTGTAAAATAGGCACTGTTAACATTTGGGGCCAGATAATCCTCTGTGGGGGGCTTTCCTGTGCACTGTAGGATGTTTAGCATCATCCCTGGTCTCTGCCCTCTAGATGCCAACAGTACACACATACCTCTACCTGCCACCCTCTACCCCTCTTGGGTGTGATGACCAAAAACATCCCAGACAATTGCTCGAATCACCCCAGATCAAGAATCATCCAGATTTCAAAACTTAATAAGAAAAAAGCTGTAAAATATCTCATTAAATAATTTTCTAGTAGTGATTACATGTTGACATGATTATTTCTTGGATACACTGGGTTAAGTAAAATATATTATTAAAATTAATTTTCTCTACTTCTTTTTACTTTTTATAAAGTGGCTGCTGAACAGTTTACAACTACGTATAGACGGTGGCTCACATTCTATTTATACTGGACAGTGCTCTTATAGAGGAAGAGACTGAGGGCCAGAGAGGGAAGATGACCAGTGGCGGGTCACAGAGCAACAAAGAGGCAGAGTCAGGGTTCCAATCAGGTTTCCAGACTGGTACTCCAGACCAATGCTACTACTCTCACACACCTTCACAGCTGAAAAGAAATCCCAAAATCAGTGCACTGGGTGTTTCCAGGGTGGTATGGCCGAAAAGCACTGGGGGAGGAATATAGAGTAGAGACGTGAGTAATAGGAATGCTATTTATAGAGGCTTGCTATATATTATATGCATGCTTGTTTAATCTTTGCAACGACCCTAGGAAGCAAAGGTTTATTATTATCCCCTTTTCCAGTCCAGTGAGGACACAGCCCGTTCCTTGAGAAGCCAAGAATCAAATGCAGACACTCTCTTCAATACCACACAAACTACTTAGAGTCCCAAGTCTAGAAACAACCCATGAGACTTGGGTAGGCCACTTCTCCTGGCATCCTAACACCAGGTAAAAGGGCTGGAAAAGATGTAGCTTATGGTCCTTTCCAGTCCTAGAGAGCTGGTCTTCTGGGCAGGGAGGGCAAGGACAGAGGGCTGTCTCCTCCTTCAAGCCAACCTGGGATCATGGGACTCTAGACGGTCAGTATGCAGAGGCCGGCCTACTCTTTTCTTCCATGTGGTTCCCCAGGATGGCTGCTGTCCTCAAAAAGAGCTTTACTGTCTTATGCTCATAAAGAGCATTAAGAAATAATGCTTGGAATGGACACAAGTGCACTCAGACTGGCCCTAAGAAAAGCACCGTGCCCAGAGATGAGGTCCACACGCAACTGGCATCAATCATGATTATTAAAACAGCACACCGAGTCCTTCCTCTGTATGCTAAGAACTTTGCAGGCATGGGCTCACCTGGTCATTACAATCCCTTACTCTGGGTACCATTTTAAGTCCCATTTTATAGATGAAGGAACTGAGGTTCAGAGAAGCGAAGTGACTTTACCAAGGTCACACACAGTGGTAGGGACAGAATTCCAAGCTGGGCTTGGGCATCCCCAGAGTAGTGCTCTTAACCAAGGCACTGGTTTGAGGAGGCCAGGGTCTTCTTCCCAGACCTGTTCCTCGTCCTTCTCTGTATGGGGTAGCTGGGAAGACTGGGACCATCCAGAAACTACATGGAGCGGCCATACGATCTCCTCATCGGCCATCCTTCAGAGTTAGAGCTGGAAGGGCTCAAGGAATCCAACCCTCTTAGTTGGCAGATGGGGAAACTGAGGCACAGACAGGGGCGAGTTCACGCCCAACATCACTCTGCTAATCTGTGGCAGAGTCAGTACTTCACTCAAAGTCACTGGAATCCCAATCCAGCGCTTTTATCTACTACTATGCTTTCTTTCTGGGCAGAAAGGGGCGACCTTAGGGCAAATAATAAGAGGTATTACTTTTTGGTCACTTTTTAAGGCTGAGCCAGTGCACTGAGAATTTTACACACATTATCTCATTTACTCCTCACAATAAGCCTATGAGTTAGGTACTGCTATGATTCCTATTTCAGAGATGAGAAAACTGAGGCTCAGGAAGGTTAAGTAACTAGTCTGCAATTAAATAGTGGGACCATGATGAAACTCAGCAGCCTGATTCTGGGGCCATTTCTTGACCGCTCTT
>NW_006771758.1:1775283-1782119 GCF_000442215.2 Lipotes vexillifer
CAAGCTGATCACACCGTGTTTATGGGATCCTCCATCAGAATATCTGCCTACAGGTGGAAGGAGTTTCACATTACAACGGAGAGCAGAGCTCACTGAGGAATGTATGTGGAAGGGCAGCACTGCTTGGCCTTGGTGTGGGTGTGCAGAGAGCCTAACGCACGTTGTGTATGGAAAAGAACTTCAGATCTTATCTAAAACCAGCTGGAGTTAAAATAATAATACTGATATGAACTCTTCCTTGCTGCACAACTTCTGTGCTGCAGGTTCTTTGCGCGTATGAACCTCTAATCCTTACAGCAATCTCATGAGGTACGTGAAGTTATCCTAGTTTGACAACTGATGACAGTGACTCTGAGAGGTCTGGTGACTTGCTCAAGGTCACTCAGATAAGAAGTGGCTAAGCTGGGACTTGATCAGGTTCTCAAAGCACTGATGCAGTGTCATCCTCGTTCCTGCCTCTCGCTGGTCAGCAGCCGCAGGGTGGGGGACCGTGGGGATGCTGGTCCTCCGCACCTCTTTGGATCTGCAGCATCTGGTATGCAGGAACAGGGAGGGGGCACAGTGAGCTTCACGGCCAGAGGGAAGACTGATCCTAAAATGGGAAGAGTCAACTAAAAAATGGAGGACAAATTTAGGCTGTTTTCCCTTTTGGATTTTAAAAAATAAGCCCATCTTGGACTCTGATGTCTGAGAGGCTGGTATTGAAAAGAGTCAGGCCTGACTTCCCTGGTGGCGCAGTGGTTAAGAATCAGCCTGCAGATGCAGGGGACATGGGTTCGAGCCCTGGTCCAGGAAGATCCCACATGCCGTGGAGCAATTAAGTCCATGAGCCACAACTACTGAGCCCACGTGCCACAACTACTGAAGCCCATGAGCCTAAAGCCGGTACTCCACAACAAGAGAAGCCACCGCAATGAGAAGCCCGTGCACCTCAACGAAGAGGAGCCCCCGCTCTCCGCAACTAGAGAACGCCCACACACAGCAATGAAGACCCAACGCAGCCAAAAAAAAAAAGAGAGTCAGGCCACGTGAGTTGTGGGCCCCATTCTGTCACTAACACTCTGGACCTGAGGCAGGTCTTTCTCACATAGGTCTCAGTTTCCTCACTATGTGCTGTGAAAATGAAGGATTTTTAATGATTTTTTTTTCTTTTTGATGGTGGTGGAGGGGTAGGCATCAAAACTTTTTTTCCAAAGTTACATGAAAGGACAACACATAAGCCTCTTTAAAAAGGAGCTTCTTTCACTGATTCAGGGCAAGAGCCTAGAAACTTGTGCCTCAGCCTCCACGCTGTCTCCCTGCTGGGGAGGCTCTAGAAGGGATGCCCGTGGGCTCAGGACCTTCTCAGTTCTCCAGGGCCAGCTGTCAGAGCCCTGGAACACAGGCACGATGCTGCCAAGTGGGTCTGAACACTTCTATGTAAGTGGACCCTCTGGGTCTCAGGGGAAGTGCCCACACACTCCGAAGTGGCATGCAATGAGCAGTGTGAGGTGGGAGAGGCATTTTACTTTCAAGCTTGGAACTAGCTCAGCCTCCTTTGGGGATCCTGGAGAGGAAGAGTAGGCTTGGGGTGGTGTATAGGTCTCACCTCAGCCACACAGGGTAGCTGTGTGGCCTTAGGCAAGTGATTACCTTTCCTGGGCCTGAGCTGTCTTATCTGTAAAATAGAGATAATGATCATGATAATGATAGCAATAAAGTTACCTCTTACTGAATACTTGCTCTATGCAAGTGCTTCTTAGGTATTATTTCAGCAAACCCTCACAATACCCTTTTGAAGTAGGTGTCATATCCATTTTGTACATATGGAAACTGAGGCACAGAGAAGTTAGCGGGCTTACACAAGTTCACATAGATCCAGCTATCAAATGGCAGAGCTAAGATGCAAACCAAACCCATTTTTGTTTGACTCCAAAGACAGCATTTTCACCTGCAATATACCACCTTCTTAAATTAAACCTGCCCCAAAGGGCTGTTCTGAGAATCATGAAAGACAACCTAGGTCACAGTCACAGAACTGGCTTAGTAAATGTGTTTCCTTTCCTGTCTCCACACTAAATGCCCCAAAGGTCCCCTACAGGCCGGAAGGGGGTCCATGAATATCTACAGGTCCCTCTCTTCCCAGAAAGTGAAAGTAAGGAAAGGGAAGAGAATTCTCTCTGATCTCAGGAAAAACTGCCTTTTTCCTTTAAATAAGCATCTCTAATGAGTGTTTCCCAAATTGTATTCCATGAAACACTTCTCTACATTGTTCTGTGTTCAAAACAGTTTGGGAAATGCTCCATCCTCAAACTGCCTCTTAGAGATGCAAATTGATTATTAGCATATTAAAGTCCCTGAGAAGTCCTGCTATAAAGTATTCTGCTTAACTTGGTTCAACCCAGAGTGTTCCAAATTCCACTGATCATGGAATCCACCCCCCCACCCACACGGAACCCACATAATACTATTAACATCTGGTTCTAAGGAACACACTTGGGAAAGAAGCTGATTCTTGTCTGTTTACGCAGATAATACAACTAAGGGGCAGAGAGCTTGCATGGGTTGTCTAGGGTCACACAGCTACCTGGTGGTGGATTCTTTTGTAAATGAAGCCTTATTCTCAAACTCACCACTGAGATGCAGGACGGAGTAGTGGTTAAAAGCAGGAACCTGGAGTTGGACAGGCTGGTCTTCTATCCTGCTCTACCATTCTCTAGCCAGGTGCTCTAGAGCAGGTTACTGAACCTCCTTGGGCCTTGATGATATGGGGACAATATGGCATATATCTCATCAGGCTAATTGGGGGTATCAGTGAGTTAATATATGGAACAGCACCTGGCATGAAGAAGTTAGTTAATTGCCACTGTCCCTGCTGGAGTTTGTGCAAAACGAAGTTCACCTGAATGATGGTGGCACTGCAGGTGAGGTCTGCTACTTGAGAGAGCCTGCTGCAGGGGCGGGGGCAGGGATTGGCTGGTGGCTCTGAGGAGCCCTTTCTCCAGCCAAAGCTCCCAGGAGAGGGGTGTTCCTACCACCTGCCCCTGGGGCCAGGCGTCTTGATGCTGCCAGACCAGACAGTGTCCACATGTCTGCCTCCTTGCCCTCTTGTCTAAGCTCAGAGAAAGTCTTGGAACAGTCAGTTTGTGACTCAGGAGCTGGAGTAAGCAGTAAGCTTCATACAAGAGGCACCAGCTTTGATCCAGACAGTCCTGGCATCAAACCCAGGCTCTGGACTTCCTACTTGTAGGAGTTTGGCCAAGTCACTTAACTTCTCTGAGTCTCAGTTTCTTCATTTGTAACATGAGGATAATAGTAGGACCTACTGCCTAAGTTTGCTCTGAGGTACCAAGTAATGATCACTAATGTTTTCTGTTTTTTTTTTAAAGAAGATGTTGGGGGTAGGAGTTAATTAATTAATTAATTAATTTTTTACTGTGTTGGGTCTTTGTTTCTGTGCGAGGGCTTTCTCTAGTTGGGGCAAGCGGGGGCCACTCTTCATCGCGGTGCGCGGGCCTCTCGCTATCGCGGCCTCTCTTGTTGCGGAGCACAGGCTCCAGACGCGCAGGCTCAGTAGCCTAGTTGCTCCACAGCATGTGGGATCTTCCCAGACCACGGCTTGAACCCATGTCCCCTGCATTAGCAGGCAGATTCTCAACCACCGCGCCACCAGAGAAGCCTGATCACTAATGTTTAATAGGTGCTTACTGCATGTCAGGCACTGTTCAAGCAACCGGGGATAGCTAGTGTCATGGTGGACAAGATCCTACTCTTCCTGGAGCTTACATTCTAGAAACGGTAGATGTCCTACAAATATGCAAATAAATTTAAAAGTATTAAATCAGAATGTAATAATAGGTACAAGGAAAATGAAATAGGGCAAGAGGCAGCGAATGACTGATTAAATGATCTGGGGAGGGCTTACTGAGGTGGTGATGTTTAAAGTGAGATGTGACTGACAAGGAGTGAATCATGGGACTATCTGGGGGAAGAGCTTTCCAGACAGAGGGGATAGCTAATACAAAGGCCCTGAGGTACAAGCAAGCTTGGTTTGTTTGAGGGATAGAAGGAAGGCCCTTTTGACAAGGAGCAGGAGAGTGATACAAGATAAAATCATTCACTCCTAGCACATACCCAAGAGAAGTGAAAACATATGTGCACATAGAAACTTGTACACAAGTGTTCATAGCAGCATTATTCACAAATAGCCCCAAAGTGGAAAGACCCTAAATGTTCATCAACTGATAAATGGATAAACAAGGTGTGGTACATCCATTCAGTGGAATATGATTTGGCCATAAAAAGGAATGAGGGCCTGATACCTCCTGGTACAACATGCATGAATCCTGAAAACATTATGCAAGAGGTCACCTGCTAAAGGCCACATATTACATGATTCCATTTATGTGAAAGGTCCAGAAAAGGTCAATCCATAGAGACAAAAAGTAGATTAATGGCTTCCAGGGCTGGGGGCAGAGGGAGAGTAGGGAGTGACTGCCAATGTGTATGGGGTTTCTTTTTTGGGATGATGTAAATGTTTCGGAATTAGATATAGGCGATTGTTGTACAAATTTGTGAACATAAGAAAAACCACTGAATTGTATACTGGAAAGGATAAACTATGGTAAGTGGATTGTATCTCAATCAAAAAAAGGGAAAAAGTCAGAGGGCCAGGCGGGAGGCAGCCTAGAAGCTATGTGGAAAAGTTTAGGGTAGATACTCCTGTAACACCCATATTACAGAGGAGGGTCCAAGCACAAAGACTGAGTAAGCGACTGGCCCTGGGGCCACACAGCTACAAAGTGACTGAGTTGGGATTCACCCCTAGGCTGTCTGGATCAGAGACCATTCTTTTATGTAAAGTCTTTATATAGCACAGAGCCTGGCATTCATCCACTAAGCACTCAATACATTCAGTTTCTGCATTCCCACCCTATGGGGCTTTTACTCTCATTGCTGGCCTCCGCTCTCTGAGCTACATCCCTCCCATTTGCCTCTTACCACGGAGAGAGACAGAGGACCAGATGCCTTGCCCTGCCCCTGTGGATACATCCACTGTGGGGAGCACCCAGCCCTTGTTGGCTGCTTAATTAACTTACTGCCAACACAGTCACACTGGAAATTCTGGTTTGCAAGCTGGGCCTGGAAGAGAGGTTCCAAAGGAATCCAGAGCGTGGGTTAAAGTTTCCTCATGGCTTGTCAGGTGGGGCAGGGGGCCAAGCCGCCATTCCACCTTGGAGGACTTCCGCCCTGATGGAGATGGGGATGCGAGGCAGTGGGGGGAAGGAGTGGGGACAGAGCTGTCCAACTCTGGATTGGCTGCAGCCTTTTAAAAATTGAGCTAAAAATCCACTGGAGATAATTATCTGCTTTTTGCTGCCCAAAGAAAAATGTCATTGTTTGTTTTGTGACAGGTCCAATAAATATATTTATGCCTCTCCAATTCCATCCTGCATTTCCAGAATGCCTGGTCTGCACAGAGTGGTCTGACCTTGAGTCAAACCCCAGCAGAGCCATGAGCGAGTGGTCCCCATTTTAGGGAAAGGCTTCACTGGTAATTTTTAACTTTTTAGGGGCCCCACATTGCTTTAAGAACCTAACACAAATTGTGAACGCTTGACACAGAAAGATGCACACACCTACATACACACACCACTGTGCACTGAATTTCAGCGGGACTCAGGTTAACAAGTCTTGGCTTTTGGCCACACACAAAAAATCCTAAATTTTTAAATGTACATTTTTACTGAGGCAACACTTCATAAAGAATAGTGCACAAATGTTAAAGTGATGTGTGAAGATCGATGTAATTTTACATATGTATACGCCCTTGTAACTGCCATCCTCATAAGAATATAGAACATTTCCAGCCCTCACAATGACCCAAGGAAATTCTGACACCTTGACTTTAGCCTAGTGATTAAATCGGATGACTTTGGTCTTCTGATGTCCATAACTGTAAGAATAAATCTGTGCTGCTGTAAGCCACTAAATTCATGGTAGTTTTTTAAAGGAGCAATAATACAGGGCTATATACCCTCTTTCATTTGCACCGAGAGTAGGAAGGTGCTTGATTCCCCAAAACACTGTGCTAAGGTAACGCATGCATACTGTCATTTGATTATTGCAGTAACAACAGAAATAGGTATTATCCCTACTATTACTCTTATCCATAAGGAAACTGACATTAAGAGAGATTAAGAATTTGCTAGTTCCTGGCACAGCTGGGTTTTCAAGAACCCAGCTTTTAATCAGTCACTCCTTTTTGCCCCCTTTCTTGGCTAAGGAGGATCCCAAGAGAGAGAAAACGAACACCACCATGAACTACTGCCAGCAGGCTCTGCCTCCGTGCCTGCCCCCAGACTTCACGCCCATCCCTTACTCTGCTCCATTCTGGAGTTTGCCCCAGTCCCTCCTGCCTCTATCCCAACTCCAGGCCTCCCTACCACCCTATATAGTACAACCATCATGGCCGCAGTCAACGCCTGACAATTAGTCCTTTATTCTCTTCTTTTTTATGACAGCTGCTGTTTTAAGGCAGGCTAACTTATTGACACCAATTACATGGCAAACTTTTTCGAGGAGACAGGGGGATTGATGCCATCAGCAGACACAGATGGAACACTTTCGATGTGTTACCTGCTGTGTAAGGCACAGGCTCTATGGTGGATGAGCAAGACAGATGCAATCTCTATAGTCATGGACTGTATTCATGAAATGGTCACACAATGAACGTTGAATTATAATTCTGATAAACGGCAAGAAGCTCAAGTAGAGAATGCACAGAGAGTACTTGAACAGAGCAAGTGGGACCTAGGTTTCCAGGAGGAAGGGTGTTTTTTTTTTTTTTTTTTTTG
>NW_006771758.1:1782259-1825532 GCF_000442215.2 Lipotes vexillifer
CCTCCCAGACTGGGGCACGAACCCGTGTCCCCTGCATCGGCAGGCGGACTCTCAACCACTGCGCCACCAGGGAAGCCCAGGAAGGGTGTTTTAAGTGAAGCTTGAAGGATGATGGAAGGCCTGAGTCTGTGAAGGTGGGGAGGTGGAGGTGAGGTAGGGGCGCATTCCTGGCAGACAGGGGCAGGTGTGAGCATCTCAGAAGGGACAAGGGGACCTGGGACCCCAGGATGAACTGAAAAGAGCCCTTGGTGTGACTGTTTAACCTGTACTGCTTTCTGAGCCTGGATCTTTGAGTATAGGATGGGAATGTTGATGACAGGGGGAGCAAATTAAAGGAGACTACATGGCAGCTGTGGATGGGCTGAACCCAGGAGATCAGTCCCTTCCCCACTGCAGCCCCGATGAGTCCAGCGAGCTTTCAGCAGCTCAGGGCTGGGCTCCTTGCCAGAAGTGTCTAAGAAATGCCCCAACCAAGGGCTCTTTGATTTCCCCCTTTCCTGTTGGTCTGAAACACCAGAAGGCAGAAATCCCTGGGTTTTATTCTAACTAATGAGGGCGGAGCTTAGGGACCGTATATTTTTAGCTCTGATAGCATCTCACAGCATATTTTCCCAGGGAAACCCTCTGCTTTCCCCATTCTGCCGGAAGCTCCGGGCTGGCCAGACGAGCAGCATCTGGGAACGTGGGGAACAGGCTGAGAGGGGAGCACAGACTGAGGAAATCAGAGTAAATCAAACCAGATGGGGAAGTGGGGACTGGCTTTGGGGGCTGGTTACTCTCCTTTCACCCAGAGGGAAGTGTGTCTTTGTCCCTTCCCACCTCTGGCTTATTCACTTTAGGGGAAATGAAGGCGGGATCTGAGCAGCCCCCTCCCAACGTCTGCAGGGTCAGGGGCAAAAGTACCACATACCAGATGTCTTTAAATAAGTAAGAGTTCTAAATCACACTATTGAACTGTTATGAAATACACTCTGTCTTCCTAAAGACAAAACACTTTTATAACACAAAATAAGGTATATACAAAGTCATGGGTTTTATATGGACTACAAGTTGGAAAAAATTCCAGAGATGACTGAATTTAATTACCATTGTGTATTTCTGGGCGTTCTGCTCTTGGGGCAGTGATATTTGCTTGGCTAAAATAAAGAGATATATAATTCATAAGTTAATATGTATTTATTCTATAAAATTTATTTTTCTTGCCTTCATTTTAACATTATTATGGTTTTATAATCAAGATTCCCACACCCATGCACCTATGGTCAATTAATCTAAACAAAGGAGGTAAGAATACACAATGGAGAAAAGACAGTCTCTTCAATAAGCGGTGCTGGGAAAACTGGACAATTCCATGTAAAACAGTGAGATCAGAACACTTCCTCACACCCTATATAAAAATAAACTCAAAATGGATTAAAGACCTAAATATATATATTTAAGACCTGAAACCATAAAACCTCCTAGAAGAGAACATAGGCAGAACACTCTTTGACATAAATTGTAGCAGTATCTTTTTGGATCAGCCTCCTAAGGCAAAAGAAACAAAAGCAAAAATAAATAAATGGGGCCTAATTAAACTTAAAAGCTTTTGTACAGCACATAAAACTATCGACAAAACGAAAAGACAACCTATGGAACAGAGAAAATATTTGCAAACAATACGACCGACAAGGGGTTAATATCCAAAATATATAAACAGCTCATACAACTCAATATAAACAAACAAACAACCCAATCAAAAAATGAGCAGAAGACCTGAATAGACATGTTTCCAAAGAAGACATAACAGGTGGCTAACAGGCACATTAAAAGATGCTCAACATCATTATTGGAGAAATGCAAATCAAAACCACAGTGAGATATCACCTCACACCTGTCAGAATGGCTATCATCAAAAAGTCTACAAATAACAAATGCTGGTGAGGATGTGGAGAAAAGGGAACCCTTGTACATTGTAGGTGGGAATGTACATTGGTGCAGCCACTACAGAAAACAGTATGCCGGCTCCTCAAAAAACTGAAAATAGAACTACCAGCAATTCCATTTCTGGGTATATATCCAGAGAAAAATGAAAACATTAATTCGAAAAGATACATGCACCCCAATGTTCACAGCAGCACTATTTACAATAGCCAAGATATGGAAGGAACACAAGTGTCCATCAACAGATAAATGGATAAAGATGTGGTACATATATACAATGGACCATTAGCCATAAAAAAGAATGAAATTCTGCCATTTCCAGCAACGTGGATAGACCTAGAGAATATTATGCTTAGTGAAGTAAGTCAGACAGAGAAAGACAAACACTGTATGATATCACTTATATGTGGAATCTAGTAATGAAAACAAACAAATGTATATAGCAAAACAGAAACAGACTCACAGATACAGGAAAAAAAAAAAACAAAAACGGTAGTTACCAATGGGGAGAAGGAAGCAAGGAAGGGCAAAATAGGGTATGGGATTAAGACATATAAAGTACTATGTATAAAACAGATAAGCAACAAAGATATATTGTATAGCACAGGGAATTACAGCCATTAACTTGTAACAACTTTTAATGGAGTATAATGTAAAAATACTGAATCACTATGCTGTAAACCTGAAACTAATATAATACTGTTAATCAACTACACTTCAATTAAAAAAAAAAGATTCCCTCTGCTCCTGCCTTTACTGAGGTACAACTGAAAATAAAATTTTACATATTCAAGGTGTACAAAATGATGTTTTGATATACGAATGTACTGTGAAATGACCATCACAGTCAAGTTAATTAACACATCCATTACCTCACATAGTTACCTTTTTTTGGGGGGTGGGTGTGGTAAGAACACTTAAAATCTACTCTCTGTCATCAAGATTTTTATATAATTTGTATTCTATTGTCAGTAATGTCAAATTAGACAACCTTCCTTGAGTCATTAAAACTCAGAGTTTTTAAATTGATTTCAATATGAAGAAATTCTCTTCTGATAAGGGGTAGCACCTGAAATTATCAATAACGTTTTTAAAGCAACACTTAGATTCAGAAACGAACTATGCATTTTATACACATTCAACTACGCTTGGGGTCATGTATAATTATTATTACAGAAAATATTACACAACATTCACATTTTATTAAATAAATTTATTATATAAATAATCCCTTACATTACAGTTTTCATTGCCTTTTAAAGCATTATCTAGAGGGTACAGTATTTCCTGAATTGTTCTTTCAAATCTTTCAATTCTGGAATATTATGAGAAAACCTTCCTAAAAGCAGTACACGGCTCAATTTCTTCCGACCTCCCTCAATCAAGACGATACTTTGACCTATAATGACCAAAACGTAGTTTGTAAACAGGTTGGTTTGGAATTATTTGTATGTGAATCATCTTCTTCCTAGTCATGCAAAATATTTTTGTTTCATTGTTTGTGTATCTTTATATTTCATTGGAAGGCCATTTCTGTTGCATATTTCACATGCATTTTCATTTGGGAAAGCCAGTTTCTCTAAAATTTATAAAAATATGTTTTGACCCTCTTAGACAAATTTAGATGCCCTTGATTTTTTGTAATGTTAATAATAGTAAGCAATAGTTCACAGTGAGTGTATAGTGACTGTAAATTCAAAGTT
Organism: Lipotes vexillifer; assembly: GCF_000442215.2. Lineage (NCBI taxonomy): Eukaryota > Metazoa > Chordata > Mammalia > Artiodactyla > Lipotidae > Lipotes > Lipotes vexillifer. The sequence continues at coordinate 1,785,886 of NW_006771758.1, forward strand.
AATTTAATTTCCCCCCAAGACCACAGCTCACTCTTTGAGGACTTCTGTGATTTTACTGAACTCTTTTAGTGCATTTTATTTACCTTGTCTAAACTAAATCTAATTACTTTAACAGTATTTTTTACATTTGTTTATTTATTTATTTATTATTTTTGGCTGTGTTGGGTCTTAGTTTCTGTGCGAGGGCTTTCCCTAGTTGCGGCGAGCGGGGGCCACTCTTCATCTCGGTGCGCGGGCCTCTCACTATCGCGGCCTCTCCTGTTGCGGAGCACAGGCTCCAGACGCACAGGCTCAGTAGTTGTGGCTCACGGGCACAGCTGCTCCGCGGCATGTGGGATCTTCCCAGACCAGGGCTCGAACCCGTGTCCCCTGCATTAGCAGGCAGATTCTCAACCACTGTGCCACCAGGGAAGCCCACTTTAACAGTATTTTGTCAGCAATTTCGTCGAGTGTGTAAATGAAAAATCTGATATGTGTTTCATCAAATGTTCTATCTCTGAACAGCTCCATAAAATATTGTACACGATCTTTTTTGTTCCCCCCAAAACTGACATTAGAGAAACAGTTGTAACCAAGTTTCCTAGTCACAAATTCAAACTATGTGCTGGATGAGGCACAAAAAAAGGTTCATGGGTTTTCAGCTAAAAATGCCAAATCGGGGACTTCCCTTGTGGCGCAGTGGTTAAGAATCCGCCTGCCATCGCAGGGTGACACGGGTTTGAGCCCTGGTCTGGGAAGATCCCACATGCCGCGGAGCAACTAAGCCCATGAGGCACAACTGCTGAGCCTGCGCTCTTGAGCCCACGAGCCACAACTACTGAAGCCCGTGCGCGGACAGCCCGTGCTCCACAACAAGAGAAGCCACCGCAATGCGAAGCCCGTGCACCACAGCAAAGAGTAGCCCCTGCTCACCGCAACTAAAAGAAAGCCTGTGCACAGCAACGAAGACCCAATGCAGCCAAAAATAAATAAATAAATTTATTAAGGAAAAAAAAAGCCAAATTGTAGGCTAGCCCTCTTTTCTCTTCTACAAGCCTCTATTTGAAGGCTTGAAAATAGTGAGCATTCAAGAAGTGTTTCTCAAGCAATGGCATCCCAGCCTTCAAACAGTCCAGGGCCCCAGACACAGCACCTTTCCCAGATCTATTCTCTTCTCCATTGCTATGGGTTGAATTTCTCTCCCAACTCAACTCATATGTTGAAGCCCTAAACCCCAGTACCTCAGAATGGGATTCTATTTGGAGATAGAGTCTTTAATGAGGAAATTAAGGTAAAAGGAGGTCATATGAATGGGCCCCAATTCAATGTAACTGGTGTCCTTAGGAAATTATGACACAGACACAGAGGAAAGACCATGTAAAGACACAGGGAGAAGACAGCCATCTGTAAGCCAAGGAGAGAGATCTTAGAAGAGACTAACCCTGCTGACACCCTGATCTTGGACTTCTAGCCTCCAGAATGGTAAGAAAATAAATTTCTGTTGTTTCAGCCACCTGGTCTGTGGTATTTCGTTATGGAAACCCTAGCAAGTGAATCCACTCAGCTACCCTATGCTCTCCCGTCATGAAAATGCTTCCTCTTTCCACCTGAATTCCTTGACTACTTTGCCAAGTCCCTGCTTCCCTAATTGTGCCCAAGGGTCATGACTGCCCATGTGTAAGTGGTTCTTCTCCTGTGGGAATGTAAAAAACTATCTTAACATGGATTTCCACACCCTCAGTCCAAGAGTTTTCAAAGAATGTTTCATGAGAGAATCATTAGTGATGCCGAGAAAGGAGTGTCCCAGGTCATAGCCATCTGGGAGATGTGGTGTTAATCCAGGCTGATTAAGTTCTGCAGGACGTCAGAGCACTGCTGATCATCAAGAGGGGAGAGAGCATAATGCATTCCCCAAATTTATTTGAACACGGAATCTCCTTTTCACTGTGCATTTCTCCAGACTCACAGTGCTCAGTGCACTAGATCAAATATACCAGCCCTAATGATGAGAACCCTTTGAGGTGGTGACACATGGCTGAGAAAGATTTTGAGTTTGTGAAGCAGTCAGCCTCCTCAAGGTACACCAGTAGGAAATGACCTAGAATTGGGAAACCAGAGCTTGAAGGGACCTTGGATTATTTTGTCCACCTTGAAGATGAGGGACTTGAGGCCCCAAGAGATTTGAGGGCTCCCCAGGCTGCAGCAGTGGGGGCCACTAATGCCCTAGAACTCATCTCTGTTGGCAGTCTTCAGGAAAGCAGGTGCTGTGTAACATAGGAGGCTCCAAGCACTGGTGCTGGTCTTAAACATATCCTTCTAGTGATCTTCTACTGCCATCCTTACCAACGAGTGTGAAAGGTCTCCAGGTGCCTTCAGCCTGGGAACTTCCTTGCCACTATGCTGGGTCTCTCCTAATACCAGGCTTAGCTCAATCTTACTGACCCAAAGCCCCCCAAAAGTCCAGTAATCAAATTTCTAAGTCTAGTTTTGGGGTCCAGACTGGCTGATCAATTTACTATAGTGTAACAGCAAAAGCCCATCCTTTGGAACTGGGTTCATATTCCAGCTTTCACTTAGTAACTGTGTGAACTATGTATAGCCCCTTTGTCAAAGGTGGGATATGACACAAAAAGTGATGGTGGTTGATTCAAAGGAATGGATGGATGAATGGGATTTAGCATGGTGCCCACACATATTAGGCCTCATTAAATATTAGTTCCCATGCTTCCTCTTAAAACTAGGGATATATTGATAAATGATATATATGGAACAGGATAGAAAGCCCAGAAATAAACTCATGCACTTATGGTCAATTCATCTGTGACCAAGGAGGCAAGAAATATACAATGGAGAAAAGACAGTCTCTTCAGTAAGTGGTGCTGGGAAAGCCGGACAGCTACAGGTAAAACGATGAAGTCAGAATATTCTCTAACACCATATACAGACATAAACTCAAAATGGATTAAAGACCTAAATGTAAGACTGATAAACTGCTAGAGGAAAACACAGGCAGAACACTCTTTGACATAAATTGCAGCAATATTTTTTTGGCTCCATCTCCTGAAGCAAAGGAAACAAAACCAAAAGTAGACAAATGGGACCTAATTAAACTTAAAAGCTTTTGCACAGCAAAGGAAATCATCGACAAAACAAAAAGACAACGTACTGAATGGGAGAAGTTATTTGCAAATGATACGACTGATAAGGGGTTAATATCCAACATACATAAACAGCTCATACAACTCAACATCAAAAAAACGAACAACCATGGGCTTCCCTGGTGGCGCAGTGGTTGAGAGTCAGCCTGCTGATGCAGGGGACACGGGTTCGTGCCCCGGTCCGGGAAGATCCCACATGCCGCGGAGCGGCTGGGCCCGTGAGCCATGGCCACTGAGCCTGCGCGTCTGGAGCCTGTGCTCCGCAACGGGAGAGGCCACAACAGTGAGAGGCCCGCATACCACAAATAAAAAACAAAAAACAAGAAACAAACACACAAAACAAACAACCCAATTAAAAAATGGGCAGAACTGAATAGACATTTTTCCAAAGAGGACATGCAGATGGCCAACAGGCACATGAAGAGATGCTCAATATCACTAATCATCATGGAAATGTAAATCAAAGCCACAATGAGCTATCACCTCACACCTGTCAGAATGGTTATCATCAAAAAGAACACAAATAACATGTTGGCAAGGATGTGGAAAGAAGGGAACCCTCCTATGCTGTTGGTGGAAATGTAAATTGGTGCAGCCAATAAGGAAAACAGTATGGAGTTTACTTAAAAAACTAAAAATAGAGTTACCATATGATCCAGCAATCCCACTTCTGGGCATATATCCAGAAAAGACAAAAACTCTAATTCGAAAAGACACATGCACCCCAATGCTCACAGCAGCACTATTTATAATCGCCAAGACATGGAAGCAACCTAAATGTCCATCAACAGATGAATGGATAAAGAAGATATTATATATGTGTGTGTATATGTATTGGGTTGGCCAAAAAGTTCATTTGGGTTTTCCATATGATCTGATGGAAAAACCCGAATGAACTTTTTGGCCAACCTTACGCCCACCAACCCCCACCCCCACACACAAAATGGAATATTACTCAACCGTAAAAAGAACGAAATAGTGCAATTTGCAGCAACATGATGAACCAAGATATTTTCATACTAAGTGAAGTCAGACAGAGAAAGACAAATATCACATGATTTCACTTATATGTGAAATCTAAAAAAAAAAGATACAAATGAACTTATTTACAAAACAGAAACAGACTCATGGACATATAAAACAAATTTATGATTACCAATTGTGGGGAGGGAGGAAGGGATAAATTAGGAGTTCGGGATTAACAGATACACACTACCATATATAAAACAGAAAAATAACAAACACCTGTATAGCACAGGGAACTATATTCAATACCTTGTAACACTCTATAATGGAAAAGAATCTGAAAAAGGATATATACGTATAACTGAATCACTTTGCTGTACACCTAAAACTAACACACTGTAAGTCAACTATACTTCAATTAAAAAAATAAAAAACAAACAACAACAAAAAACCCAAAACACAAAACTAGGGATATAGTTTGTAGAGTTACACTGTCAGACTATGAATCCCCTAGGCTCAGGAACCATCTCCGATATCTTGCCCAGTGCAAGTCAATTTGTAAAGATTTAATTCCCCCAGTGAGAAAGGAAAACAAGCCATTAGTTTAGGGCACAACGTCTTTATCTTCTTTATCTTTATCTTCCTCCATTCTCTTTCAGGTTGTATCCTTAGTCATCAGTTTTCATGTGGCCTTCCACAGATCAGTGACGACTAGAATATGACTCAGAATCAAGACAAGAGGCTCATTTCACTAGTTTGGAAGCAGTTTTAATGGAGATGGAAATGTTTATCAACTCAACACAGGTACCCCAAAATACAAAGCAAAATATCATCTTCAGCTGCATAGCAAATATGATTTAAGAATTTAACATCATTATTTGATCACAAGCGTAAATATAAGTCACCATAAATAAATGTAAATTCATTGTACAAAAATCCCCAACAACTCTTAATACAAATATGGTACATTTGACAGTTTCTGAAACAGAATTTTTTTTAACCTTTTAAAACCTAAGTTTTTATTTTTCCTGGTTCTTAGATACACAAAAAATCAAAAGTGGGGGTGGGCAGTAACACCAGGAAGGAAAGAATATTAAACCCTTTCGGTGTTCGTAAATCAATGCTGCTGGTGAGCCAGGGAAATGAAACGTCTCTCCTAAAGGTGAAGACCTCAATTTACTGGGGTCAAATCTCTTGAGGATAATAGGATTCTACCCAGAGGGTCAAATTCAGGGCTATGAATGCAGGGTGGGAGGGGTGGACTGTTGAAATAGCAATCTCATCCAACAGGTGATCCGAATCTCCGCAAAGCAATGGTCAAGGATTTAGAATGATCTCCAGGACTTAATAGCCAGACTTAATCTAAGAGAGTGAGCCAGCTACTGTTCCCAGACAGGAATGAAGACTCGGAAGGCTCTGGAGCTTAGAAATTTTATGTGGGTTTTGAAGGTGAGTTTTACCTGGTGGTTCTCCCATGTCGTGTAATGCCTCACTTTTGCCTTTGGGATACATCTATGGTCATCAAGAAGAAAAAAATGAGAAATCAGAATAGGAAGTGGCAGCTCCAGACAGGAGGATCTGACAGCTTCCACCCTGACTCACTTTCCTTCCCAACAAATATTTTCTTTCATGGCTCAGAGGGAGCTCAAAGCCCAAGGGTAGCAGTGCAGGGGGCCTCTACAGCAGTGGTCCTCAGACTTTCATGTGCAACAGAACAATCCAGCTTGTGGCAAGTGCAGATTTCTTGACCCTGCTCCCAGAGCTGTAGAATCAATGGGTGTGAGATGGGGCCCAGGAATCTGCATTAAACGTGCTAATCTCAGGAGGTCCTGATGTATGTGGCCTTTGGACCATACTTTGTCGAGCCCCACCTCTCTCCTCCCTGGTGAGCATGAGTGGGTAACACAAACCTCTTGCTATGGACACTTCTTTGCTCTTGCCATGGGGTTGAAGTGGGTCATCTGGTTAATGGAAACCATTTCCATTCATCTGCCCTGAGGGAGGAGGTCATTACTGTTCTATTTTCTCTCTTTTTTTTCCTTCCTGGGCCGGGGGAGAAATATCCAATGTCTCACTTTATATGTTCTTACAAGCTCAGGGTCACAGATTCCCTTCGATGATGAGGTGCTCTGCAATGGGAAATTCACTTCCCAAAGGCTTCCGTCCTTCTCAACAGTCTCCCCATGCTTGGTAGGAGATTCTGCAGGGAATTTTGCTTCAGTCAGGGAAACGGAAGTAGACACGTCCCTGTGAGATATACCCCATACCTCAAAATCTAAGTTAAGGAACATCAAGGAAGTTGACAGCCAAAGATAAAATGTCGCCGGAATCTTTCAGCTTCTAGGACAACAAAAGTCCTGACTCACTAGAACAGGATTCCTCTTTGGGGTATATTTTGGTATTAAAAGCTCGTTGACAAGTATTATTTACATTCCTTACCTCCTTGACCCCGAGATGTTTCTGGCTTCTATTAAAATAACCCTTTAATATTTTCTTTCTTGTGACAGTTTTCCTTGACGAGAGATTCTGTGCCAAGAAGTGGCCCCTAATTTGGTCGCTGGCTAATGCTGTGGGCAGTGCATGCCTGGCCTGTTCAAAGCTGTAGCCCCAGTGTCCATTACCCTGTGCAACTTGGTGCTCACTAAGCATTTGCTCAATGAATAAAGGACCCTCTCAGCACCAAGCTGATGAGATGGTCTAATGGCTTTCTGTTTTGGACTATGGGATCCCTGGCTGTGTTCTTAAATACTGACCATCTTCTTACCCCAATTCTACTCACCCATTCCAGTTGTGAATGCCTTTCTGAATTCTCTCTAGGAGTGCCCTGAGAGGGGAGTCAGGATGTGGTTTTGGAAGTCCGTGGAAGGTCAAAGGCAACACCACAACACCATCTACCATGGTACCTATACCAGGAACCTCGTCTCCCATTCACCATGGCTCTCAGCACCTGGTCCAGGAGTATTCTTGGTGGTAGAATCCCTGGCGTCCAGAACAGAAGAAGATGCCATCTTGGGAAGTGGAGGGAGGGAGCCAGAGGAGGTGAAGATGCTAGGAAGTGGGAGCATGGCCAGGCTGACATCTTGGGGCATCACCACACTCTTTTCTCCATCTCTAAGACTTCAGTCCTGGGGTGGCACGTGGGCAGTGGGTTGGAGGTCTCCATCTGAGGAGGAGGTCTTGGGAAGCAACCACAGATGTAGGGGACCACGAGATGGAGAAAGGGTAAAACTAGGGCTCTTAACACAGCTGAGGGAAAAAAAAGTAAAAAAGAAAAAAGCATATACTGCCCTGTTTCTTTTCTTTTCTTTCTCTTTTCTTTTCTTTTTTTTTTTTCATTTACACTATGGAGAAACCACCATGGAGATGTTGTGGGAGAGCATGCACAGGCCCAGCCCTCAGGAGGTGCAGATGTGTTTGGGGAGGTTCTTGTTTCCTTCCAGGTCCATCCCACACACTGTCCAGTCAGACCCTGTTGCAGGCTGGTTGTGGCTTTCTCTCTCCTGCTTGTCCTCCAGGTCGAGGGTTTGCAGGACCTTCCGCCTAGCAGGTGGTGGCCAGGGACTGGTGGATGGGTGGTTGGAAGCAGCGCACATGTTCCACGGTGGAACTGTCCGTCTCCACGGACTTCATGTACTTGTTCAGGATGGCAAAAACCTCATTGTTCAAGATCTGGTACTTCCTGATCCTGTCTGCCATCTTCTTCAGGGGCTGTAGAAGGACAGGGACGTGCAGGTTAGGGATGGGAGGAGGGGACAGAGAAATCAAGAGAAACGGAAGAATTCAGTTGAGGGTGGGGTCCGGGGTCCTGATGCTTCAATGATCATGCCACTCTCTTGCTTAAAGGCCTTCTATGGGTGCCCAGAGCTTGACAGTGAAATGTGAACTTGACCATAAAACGCTTTGAGTTTCAAAACTTACCACAAAGCTGCAGTCATCAAAACAGTGTGGTTCTAGCATGAAGACAGACATATGGACCAATGGAACAGACAGCCCAGATATAAACCCTTTCATATATGGTCAAATGATTTCTGACAAGGGTGCCCATAACATTCAATGGAAAAAGAATTGTCTTCTCAACAGACGGTGCTGGGAAAACTGGATATCCACACGCAGAAGAAGCTGGATTCTTACTTTATACCATATACGAAACGTTAGCTCAAAATGGATTAAAGACCTAAACATGAGAGTGAAAACTATAAAACTCTTAGAAGAAAACAGAGGAAAAGCGTCATGACATTGAGTTTGGCAATGATTTCTTGGATATGACACCAAAGCACAGGTAATAAATTGGAATACATCAAAATTAAAAACTTATTTGCATGAAAGGACACTATCAACAGAGTGAAAAGGCGACCCAAAGAATGAAAGAAAACATTTTCAAATCATATATCTGATAAGGGATTAATATCCAGAATATAGAAAGAACACCTGCAATTAAATAACAGCAAAAAAAAAACCCCAAAAACAAACCAAGCCAAATAACCCAATTAAAAAGTGAGCAAAACACTTGAATAGACATTTCTCCAAAGAAGATAAATAGCCAATAAGCACATGAAAAGATGCTAATATCACTAAATGCTAAGGAAATGTGAATCAAAACCACAATGAGATACCACTTCACACACATTAAAATGGCTATTTCCAAAGATACACAGAAAATAACAAGTGCTGGGGAGGATATAGAGAAATTGGAACTCCTGTGCATTGCTGGTGGGAATATAAAATGGTGTGGTCACTATGGAAAACAGTATGGTGGTCCTCAAAAAATTAAAATCAGAATTACCACATGATCCAGCAATTCCAATTTTAGGTATATACCCAAAAGCAATGAAAGCAGGGTCTTGAACAGTTATTTGTACACTCATGATCACAGCAGCATGATTCACAACAGCCAAAATGCGGGAGCAACTCAAGTGTCCATCGACAGATGAATGGATAAACAAAATGCGGTGTATACATACAATGGAATATTATTCAGCCTTTAAAGGAAGGAAATACTGACACATGCTACAACATGGTGAGCCTTGAACACATTATGCTGAGTGAGAATTCCACTTATACAAAAAGTGGAAGGGTGGTTTCCAGAGGCTGGGGGGAGGGAGAATGGCGAGTTACTGTTTCCTAGGCACACAGTTTCAGCTGGGGAAGATGAAAAGTTCTGAAGATGGAGGTGGTGATGGTTGCATAACAAGGTGAGTGAATTTAATGCAGTAAACAGTTAAAGATAGCTAAAACAGCAAATTTTATGTTACGTATGTTCTACCTCAAAGCAAAAAAAAAACCTTTATGAGGTGGCTCCTGCCTCTTTTTCCTCTCAGCAGGTCCTGCAGACCCACCCTCTGTTCCAGCCATACATCTTCATGCCTCTGTGCCTTTGCTCTAGCTGTTCCCTCTGCCTAGAACATTCTCCCCATCCTGCACCCCATTTTCTGCCTGGCTATTTGCAGCTGGTCATTCTGGACTTTGCCCAAGCATCGCCTCTAGGGTGAGCCTTCTGAGGCCCCTGCCCAGCCCCTCAGCCTGGTTTAGACAGCCCTTCTTGACGCTCCCGCAGCAGCCTCGCCTACCCCACACACGACAGCGCTCATCCCATCCCCGTGGCTGCACAACTTTCGTGTTCAGTCAGAGTTTGTGCAGATGACGAAGCAGCATTAGCAGAGTCTGACTGGCACAGGGAAGGTGTGTTTCAGGTTTGGAGGCTGGCCCTGCCCTGCGGGGTGATGTGATTCATCCCAGTGGGTTACAAGCCAGTGACTCACGGCTTCTTACGAGAAGGTCACTATCTGCTGAATGTCTCTGTACCTACCTGCGGTGTGGGTAGCTGGCCTCCATAAGCAGCTCACCCTCCTCTGCCGATGAAAGGCCTGCTTGTCAGGCCTGGCCCCAACTCCCAGGACCCAGCCACGAGCTGCTTACCACATTCTTAATGATTTCATCCTTCCCGTCCTGCCTCTGTACTTTCAGCAGGTGGTAACAGAAGTCGAACAGGTCGAAGCGACGCTGCTGGCCCAGCAGGACGATGATGGAGCAGCCAGCCCAGTTCAGGCCATCTCCAAAACACTGCCTGGGAGTGGGAGAGGAAGCAGCTGGAGTGAGAAGCAGGAGGCCGAGGGGGAAGGGACCCTCATCTTGGACCAGCAGTACAGCTAGTGAGCTGGCTCATCTCTGGGCCAATTCTCTTAATCTGTAGAATGGGTACAAGGGAAGCTGTGAGTGTGGACTCATTTGTTCCTGGGACTGTGGTTATATTATAAGCCCTGCTAGCCATAAAGAGATGTCAGTCTGTCGCCCCACTAATGTAAGAAAAATCAGCTTTGAAGAAGATAAATTGGCAAGAAAAAAAATCCAACCAGCCTTTGAGATTTATGTAGCCAGTTAGAATTCTGATGAAGCTCTGTCTTGGCTCTGGAAAGGAACCAGAGGAACACCTGTGAGGGGAAGGGTGGTTTCAAACCAGGAGACCAGCTGGCCAGTGTAGGCGGAGAGGGCAGGGACTGGGGGTGGGGGAAGGACACGATGGGGCATGAACAGACGCTGCTGGTGTGGGGGGCTGCCAGTCCTCTTGGGTCTGGTGAAGATCAGCCTGCATGCCCCCAACTCTCAACAGCCACCTGGGCAATTTGGGAGGCTGTGGGGCATCTCTTGGCTGGATCGCTCACCCTTGAATGCAGCGCAGCCCACTGGGAAGGTTTCCCAGCTTCCCCACCGCTGTCGTGGAAAGTGCAGCTGCTCTGGAAACAGCCTTCCCATCCCACTCCCAGCACCACTCTCTCGGGGAGGCCTCTCTGGCCCCCGTGCGTGTTTCCTCCAGAGCTCCTGGCTCCTGGCCCTTGTCTGCCCTCTTCACCACTCTGCTCTTGCTGTGTAGTTGGGTGAGTGACAGGAGAATGGGGCTCTGCTTCTGTTTTCTCTGAGAACAGGACTGGGTTCCTCTCAAAGACACCTCTGCTTTTTAGGAGCAGAGGCCTCATGAGCAAGGTGGGGCCCACCTTCTGCCAGGGGAGCCTGTCTCTGTTCTACGACCCCTGGAGCTCTGCTGGGGTGGGCGGTGAGATCTTAATACCAAGCCCTTGCCAGAGCTCCCCCTCTGCCCCTTCCATTGGCCCAGCTTCTAGTCCCGTGAAGACAGGCCCTGAGAGGTCCAAGGCCCCGATGTGCACACACTCCACGTCTGTCTTCAACCCCTTGGAGCCTTCCCTGTGGGGTCCCCTTCTCCCCTCTAAGAGCTGAATCCTAAGCAGTGTTCCAGCTCAGCTGTCGTCTGTGAATTAAATTCCTATAATCCACTTGTCTCTCTTCATGGGCATCTGTTGTCCTTCCTGCCCTCGCTGCCAAGGGACCTCATTCGATGCACCTTATATCTATTTTCTAGTCTTCTCTTGGCCCTGTCAACCCCACACACCAGGAACTGTCTACTTTTGCTCTGCACAGATGCATGTCCAGCACCTAGAACCCTGAACAACTTAAAGCACGTGCTCAACAAACCGCTGGTGGACAACCCCACCCCTGCCCTCCTTTCTGATTGAGCTCTGGCTGCCCGATGGCTCTTCGGGTGGGGGATGAGCAGGTTGGGGGGCGACCCCGCCTTCCCTGGGGCTACTCACTCAGCTGTGAACTCGTTGGTCCCCACGGGGATGCAGTAGACGAACTGCATGGCACTCCACAGCCGGTGGAACTCCACGCACTCGTCGACGTGCATGACGCCGTTGGTGGGCGGGGGGCCCCGCCAGATGGGGTCCTGCAGGTAGCTCCGGATGCGGGTCAGGATGACCTCGAACATGGACAGGCCGCAGCACAGCCGCTCCTTGGTCAGGAGGTCGCCCTCCCGAGCGATGGCGATTTGCTGGGAACAGGAGAGTACATAAACCTGCCAGTCACACCTTAGACCCCATTTTCTACCTCTCACCCGATATTCCCAAACCCCAGAGCTGGCCGCATCTGTAATTCATTCACCAGAACTGAGGTCTTGCCCAGAGCAGGGCACTACCTTTATAAACCTGAGTTCAATAGCAGGGGGAAGTCTTGGGGTAAGTAAAATCGAGGAGCCATCGCTAGAGGAATAGTATAAGAAAATTTCAATCCACCTATGTAATGAAATGCTAGGTAGCCTTTGAAAAGACTGAGATGATGCTACTACTGTACTGCTACTACTACTAGCACACACTCACTGTGTGTGTAATACACCAGGCCCTGTTCTATGCATTCGTTAAGTACTTACCTTATTTACTCCTTACATAAACCCCATGAAGAAGATGCCATTATTATCCCTATTTTATTGAAGAAGAAACTGAGGTTCAGAGAGGCAGTCAGTGAGTGGAAAAGTTGGGATTTGAATCCTAGTAGTCTAGAGCTGTGGATTAAATCGTTAAGTGAATAGAGCAAGTTGCAGAAGAGGACATATACTACAATCCTATTAAAAGACATCAGTAACACAATCCCACAGACACACAAAACTGTACGCACGTATGTGTGTGGGGGGGTGAGTGTGTAAAACATTCTAGAAGGATTAACATCAGTTGTGGGAACAGATGGGCTTGGAGAAGCAGGTGGGGTTTTCACTTTTTACTATAAATACTTCTGTACAGTTGAATGTGCTACAATAAGCATATGTTACTCTTAAAAATTTGTCGCTGATTTTACAGATTATTCCTCCCGTTAGAAGTTCTCTGACCACTGTCAACAATCTTCCTTAATAATTTAAACTGGCTTCTCATATGGCATCTGGTCACTACATCTCTAATAATCAGCCGGCTAGGCTAGTAGTTCAAAACACATTACCGTCTGCAGGAGCAAAAAATATCTAGGGGTAGAGGTCTCAAAGCCACGTGCAAAGATAATAGATATTAACATCTAAGGTCAAAGTACAACCTCCAAACCTAGGGACAAAGCTTAAGAGGGCCGGCTTCAGAGACAGAGAGGTCCACAGGGCACTCCTGGGATCAGCTCCCCAGAGGGCGGGCCCGCCCGAGAGCTCAGTGTACAGTGTGGCTGGGTGGAGTCTGCCTGCCTGCTCCCTGCACGCTCCCCACACCCTACAGCCCCTAGAAAGAGGGCAGCCTCAATTAAATTAATCCATGAAGGGAAGTAAATCAGGAAACACCAATGCTGGAGCCCGTTAGGAACGTGGGTCAGGAGTGCAGCTGTCATGACAGCTATGAACTGAAAGAAGTCTAGGACGAAAAACGTGAATTGGGGAAGAGCTTACGACCTGTGTTTCGAACACAAGAGGGAACCCTGATTCACGGTGATTCATCTTGATTCTGGTGGCAGAGAAAGATCGCTCCAGCGCAGAGAAGCTGCCACAGTTAGCTAGAAATACTTCTTTTCAAAAACCCTGACCCCAGAGCTTGACTCTGTTCTCACCAGGCAACTCCCTGTGGTAGTATCTGGACCCTGACAGGGCTCTCCACTTTAGAAACAGAGTGCCTGGTACGGCGAAGATGCTCAGTAAATAAAGAACCCACGTTTGCTCTCGAGTCATGAATATTCTCCTTCAGAAATTAAAACAGAGAGTTCTGGCTTACTAGTTAATCTCCTGTGCATTTAGTTAGTCTGTATCAGTCCTCAGGGCCTGACAACTGTGGGACGATCTAAAGAATTAGCAACAGCGTTTATAAACCTGCAGACAGATTTTGAACTCTAATGACCCCCCCAACCAGAGCCAACCAAAGGGCCTTGACTGAAATGGTTAGGGGCTTTGTCCCTTTCCTGAAAAACTGTTTACCTTTATGGGTTTTCCTATGAGCTACAAGAGTAAAATCTGGAAAGAAAATTGTAGAAATGTTATAAGAAAATAAAAATCTCCCATAAATCCCATCACCCACAGATGAGCTTTCTTAAAATACTCATGTATGATTTATTTGTGTTTATGTACGTGAGCGTGTATATGTATCTATTTTAACACAATTTGGGTCACACTATCTACATTGTTTTTTTCTCTTAAGATATTGGTACTAAAAAAAAATTTCCTTTAGTATCTTCAGTAATATGGTTTTTTAATGGCTACATAAAATGGCCATTGACATACGTCATTTATTTAGTTCTCTATTCCTGTTGGTTATTTTAAATTGTTCACAAGTTTTCATCGTTATAGACAACTCGTAGGTAATTATTCTTATATATTACACTTTTTGAGCTTATCTCTGGTTATCTTCTTAGGATAAAATCCTAGAAGTAGAACTCTTCAGTCAAAGAGTATAAGTTTTAAAAGGCTTTTGCTACATAGTGACAAACTAGTCCCAAGAAAAGCTGAACCACTGTACACCTGTCTGTGTCAAGTCTGTTCCTTGTGCCTTTATCAGTACTTCATTATCATGAAGAAAAGTTCTTAGCCAACTTGCGAAATGAAGAGCTGTATCCTTCTCTTTCACATTTCATTGATTACTGGTAAAGCGGAACACTTTTTCTCCTGTTTCTTGGCATTTATATTTCTTAGGCTGTGAGTTTTCTTTCATACCCTTTTTTCTTTCTTTTTGCTTTTAATTAATTAATTATTTATTTTTGTCTGCATTGGGTCTTCGTTGCTGCACGCAGGCTTTCTCTAGATGCGGTGAGTGGGGGCTACTCTTCATTGCGGTGCGTGGGCTTCTCATTGTGGTGGCTTCTCTTGTTGCAGAGCACGGGCTCTAGGCACTCAGGCTTCAGTAGCTGTGGCACGTGGACTCAGTAGTTGTGGCTCGCGGGCTCTACAGCGCCGGGTCAGTAGTTGCAGCACGCGGGCTTAGTTGCTCCATGGCATATGGGATCTTCCTGGACTAGGGCTCAAATCCGTTGTCCCCTGCACTGGCAGGCGTATTCTTCACCGCGCCACCAGGGAAGCCCTCTTTTTTCTTTTGATGTGAGTGTCCTTCTAATCTGAAAAAGTGCACTAAAGATTGTTTGTCGCATATACCCTCTATCTGTGACTTGGTGTTTCATGTATATGTACACTATGTGTGTATGTGTGTGTTTAACACAAATTTTAGCCATTTCTGTTCCACTCAGTGGGGAATTTTTTTCTCTTTCTGCCATTCTTTTCTGAGTTAACAAGGGTATAGAAAAAGCATCTGTGAAATCATGTGGAAACATATTTCTGCATGGAGTACTTTGATTACATTTAGGATACTTTGGAGAAAAATATCTCCATGCTCGCTCTTTCCTTTCTGTTTTTTTAGAAGCTTTTTATTTATTTGTTTATCATAGTAATTGTGAAAGGCAGCTCAGCTAAAAAGACAAAACACCTATTCGCCCATTTTATAGATGGGAAAACAAAGACCAAGATATTAAATGTCTAGCACTAGATTATGCAACAATTCAGGGGTAAAGCTGGAAAGAGGAGTCCTTCAACTCCCTGACAGAACATTCTATTCATGATAGCACTGGGCAACAAACCAGGTCACCTCAATTTTTCCTAGAAACAAATACAAGCAATGCAATACAGTTAAACTCTCCCAACATTAAACATGTAGCAGAATTTCCCTGTCCCTGACCTATAAGTTATGTGAGTTCCCTGAACCCCAGCAAGCTTGGACGTTAATATTTTAAAAATGTTTCTTTGGTCTACAGGAGGACTAAGTTTTGGACTATTCCTTAAGGGCTGGGAGACTTATAAAACTGGCATTTCCTCTCCGACAGAATGTCTAGGCTTTTGTTTGTTAAATATCAGCATTTGACAAATTGAGATTTCTATCAGTCCCAAGGAAATAGTGTTCATCAGAACAGGGAAGGAATTCACAGACCTCTAAGTGGAAACACATGCCGAGGCCTGGGTGTGAGAGGCCAGATTCTTGTAGGATGACACTAACAGTGGAGCAGACACATTTATATGTCGCTGGCTTGGGGGATTTCTCCCTAGAAGGCAGTCTTTAGAGGATCTCCTGTGTTCAGCCCCGGAAGGCCAAAAAAGAAAATGTGCATATTTCACAGTATCTACATTCTCTCTGTGGTGACTAAAGAACCCAAATGTCACTAAATATTTAGTCACTGTTTTCAGTAGGAGGTGGGTGGCCTGCAGGGGGTCTGGCTGGGGCTGCTCATCAGTGTGACACCTGGGCAGATGGGGCTCCAACACTTGCAATGTTTTTCGAGAGAAGAGGCCGCCTTCCGCCCTCTGCGGAGGATGAGAATTTTTCTGATTCATGAGCTTTTGTGATGATAGGAGAGAGGACCTTAGGGATGCTAGTCCAAGAGCGGATCTGAATCCTAAACCTTTTAAACAGTCGGTTTTGGGTTTTGTCGAACAGAACAAGCCATACTGGCTTGTCTCGCTGCAATGCCCTGTTTTCTCTTCTCCCTGAATTCCTACCCTGATCCGTGCCCTGCCCCACCACCAAATGCTTGATTCAACTTGAATCAACTTGAAAGGAGACAGCACATGCTGTTTGTTTCATCCCTTTCCCCCTCCAAAGTGTCTTCTTTCCTGACTGCCTGCACAGTTTGTGAGTTCTCCAAAGGCAGGGGTCCTGTTTTACTCATCTCCATGTTCAGGTTTGTAAAAATGAGTGTTAATTACAGATTTAACACCTGAGCTCATTCACCTTCAAAAATATTAGAACATTACAGATAAAGCTGCCTTCTTTGATCTCCCCACCCATCTCTGTCCCTTTCATCTTTCTTCAGAGGTTGCCATCATTATGAACTGGGTGTTTTTCATTTCCTAGGAAAAGTTTTACTTAATATGGTTCTTTGATATGTGTTTAAAAAAATACAAATAGCATAATACTCCATGACCTGTAGTGCAACTTGCTTTATTCACCTAACCATGTGTTTATGGTCTGTCCACACTGATGCATCTGGATCTGACTTTTTTCTTTTCATTATTACGTAGCAGGTATTCATCATTTGAATGATTTTACCACATTTTATTTAGTCAACACTCTCCTGATTGACATTTAGGTTGTTTCCAGTTTTTTGCTTTAACAAACAATGCTGTGGTAAACATCTTGTGTTCACAGGTAAGAGTTTTTTTTAGCAAAGATACCCAGAGATGAACTGCCGGTTCACAGGGCGTGTGGTTCTAATTCTGAGAGATAACTCAGCAGAATTCTTAATACCTAACGGGGAGTGACAGATACTTGTCTGACTTCCTTCTTTCTTGGCAGGATAGATGATACAGGGTGCAGGCCTGAGAGTCAGCAAAACTCATTCGAGACCTGCCCTTGCCACTAACAGGCTGTGTGCTGTTAGACTTTCTGTTTCTCTCTCTGGGCCTCAGTTTCCCCATCTGTAAAATGAGGAGGTTGAACCAAATGCTCTCTCTCCCTGTAAAGTTCCTTTTGGTTCTCCGAGTCCGTGATAGGAGGATCGTACCTGAGGGGTCCCCAGCCGCTCTATCAGAGGGACCAGGTGAAGTGGTGCGTACTTGGCTTCCAGGCGTTTCATCCGGACCTCCAAACGCTCCCCCTCTGCAAAAGGAACAGCAGGCAGAAAATGAGATTCAGGGCACACCGGGGGAAATGGGGAAGGAAGAGCTCTCAGAGGACCTGGTGACGTATTTGTCTTCCAACACTTGGATGGAGCGTGTAGAACTGTTTCCCTGGTTCTGGCAAGTGTGATCAGGACTCATTACAAGGAAAATGTTCTATTATCTGTGCCCAACAGTGGAATCATCTACCTCATGGGGTGGTGAGTTCCCCATCACTTGAAGGATTTAGACCAACCAAGCTAGAGAGCAACTTACTAGGGATGTTCTAGAAGGACCAAGGCCTGGAGCATTATTTCCAATTCTGTGACTACCCAATAGCTGTCCAAAGCTCTCACCTCCATTTCTGACCGCACATCTGAGTTTATTGGGATTAAGTGAGCATGAGGTGCAAATTCAGACTGGCCATTTAGCTGCTGTCAGTGGTTTCTTACCTTTGATGTAGACTCTAGGCAAGATGTTTTGGAAGGGTGCAGCATGGAGCAAATCACAGACTTCCTCCTGAGACTGAAAATAGAGGAGGGAAAGAAAGAGAAAACCATTTTTATTTTAAACCAGGAAGAATTTTCATTACTAAAAGCTTGAACACTGGAGTCAGCCAGACCTGGGTTCAAATCCTAACACTTCTACTTAACTAGCTGTGGGATCTTAAGCACTTTGCTTAACCTCTTTGAGCCTATTCATTTATCTGAAAAATGAGGATGAGAACAGTACCTATTTTAATGGGTTACTGTGAGGATGAAGTGAGAGAACGTACAGCCTCATAGCACAGACCCTGCACATAATGAGTGTGCAGTACATTTTCATTACAATCTTATAAGGAATTTGTTGAAAGAATTCAAAGTGGCAGTGGGATCAAATAGAGATGATGGACCCAGACTATGTTTGTCTGGTTGGCTGTGAGGCCTATGGGCTCAAAGCAGGTAGCTAGACCAACCCTCCAATCCAGTAATGCAGGATGCCTCTGTGTGAAGGCCTGGGTCTGGTTGCTTTTCTCCACCCCAGATTCCAACTGGTGAGGGAAGAGGGACTAGGACCGAGCCAGGTTTTGATGGGGACTCTTTATGCATAAAAGTAAAAGCTAAAAGCAAACGTGTACTACAAAGGTTGGAGGAGAAAGGTTGGGGGAGGGCAGGCCTGGAAGATATGGTCAAATGGGCTTACTGTCCCGGGACCAGCTCATGATCACTGGATTTCAGTGATGGGGAAAGGGACCTACACGAGCCACCCTCCATGGGTCTTGGTTTCTCTTCTTTACACTGTGTGGGGATCTGGATTAGGTAAGATCCAGCCTTCATTCAACTCTGATACTCTTGGATTCTAAAGAATCTTGAGAAAATCAGGATTGTGAGGGCCCTTGGCTTTCTTAACCAGGCATGGGTAGAACATGGCCATCCTGGAAATCTAGCAGGCCAGCTGCTCAAGAAAGAAACCCCTAAACTCCCTCAGTCTTTGAAGTGAGGATGACAGAAGGAGGACAACTGAACTCTCCAGAGAGACCTGCTTGATCTGACTGTCATTCTCAGTTTCTTAGCCAGAGGGGAAATTTCCTCACTTTCTTAATTAATCTGTTCCTCCCCAAACCAGTAAAGTAAGTAATTTGGTCTTTACTGCTATGTCTAAGCTTAGATCCTTTGATTCATCATATAATCTGAAAACTTGCCTATTGATTATTCAGGCTACTCTTCATTCATTAATATGGTGAATTATATGGATTGATTTTTTAAACATTTTTTAAATTTATTTTTGGCTGCGTTGGGTCTTCATTGCTGCACGTGAGCTTTCTCTAGTTGCAGTGAGCGGGGGCTACTCTTCATTGCGGTGTGCAGGATTCTCATTGCTGTGGCTTCTCTTGCTGTGCAGCACAGTCTCTAGGCACGTGGACTTCAGTAGTTGTGGTGCGCTGGCTCAGTAGTTGTGGCACACAGGCTTAGTTGCTCCATGGCATGTGGGATTTCCCCGGACCAGGGCTCGAACCTGTGTCCCCTGCATTGGCAGGTGGATTCTTAATCACTGCGCCACCAGGGAAGTCCCTATGTGGATTGATTTTTGAATGATGAACCAGCCTTGCATTCTTGGGGTAAACTTCACTTGGTTGTGATGCATTATCCTTCTTATATATTGGTGGATTTTATTTGCTAATATTTTGTTGGGGATTTTTACTCTATAACCATTAGAGACACTGATTTGGAGTTTTCAAGTGTCGTCGGTGTTGGTATTAGGGTAATGCCGACCTCATAAGTTGGAAAAAGTTCTATTTTTTCTATTTTCTGGAATTGTTATTATTTCCTCCTTAAATTTTTGGTAGAATTCACAAGTGAAACCAGCCGTATCTGGAGTTTTCTTTGTTGGAAGTCTTTTTTTTTTTTTTTTTTTTTAACTAGGTATACAATTTCTTTAGCACATATAGTACTGTTCAGGTTATCGATTTTTTTTTTAAGTGAGTTTTGGGGTTTTCTGTGACTCAAAGTCTTGATTCCTTCCATCTAAGTTTAATTTATGGGCTTAGGGTGGCTTGTAGTATGCCTTTATTATCCTTGTGATGTCTGTGAGATCTATAGTGATATCCGTATTTCATACCTGATACTGGTAATTTGTGTCTTCTCTTTTTTTTTCTTGGTCTGGCTAGAGGTTTATGAATTTTATCGATTTTTTTTCCCCAAAGAATCAGCTTTTAGTTTCATTTATATTTCCCTATAGTGTTTCTGCTTTCAGTGTTGCTGATTTCTGTTCTTATCTTTATTATGTCCATTCTTCTGATTGCTTTGGGTTTAATTTGCTTTTCTTTCTCCAGTTTCTTATGGTGGAAGCCTAGACTACTGACTGAACACCTTACTCTTTACTAATATACTGTAACATTTAGGCTATTCTTTGATACCTCTAGTAATCAAGAGCTCAGTACTTCTGGAGGCAGCCCAACCCATTTTTGAACAATTCTAATGGTTAGAAAGTTTTAAACCAAGGCAGCCTCCCAGTAGTTTCCATTCGAGATCCTTGTTCTGCTCTTTAGAGTATTACTGAATGTGTTTTTCTAGCCAGATTCTTCAGCTACCCTTCCACCTTTCTCCTCCTTTCAGGGCCGAGCACCTTACAAGAGCTTTCTACCTGTCTCTCCATTTCCCAGTCTTCACTTGCCTTCACAGCAAACAAAAATATCATGCCCAGCTACAACACGCCATGGCAATGGCTCTGGCAAAGATTACTGAAGGCTGCTCTGTCACCAAGTTCAATGGATACCTTTCAGTCCTCGTGCTATGGCATCTCTAATGTATTAGGCACTGTCTTCCCTCAGTTACTATGACAATGAGGTCTGTGGTTTCCACTATTTTGATTTCTCCTTTTTAGATTCTTTTGCAGGTTTGGCTTCGAACCACCCTTTAAATGTTGGTTTTCTCCAAGGTCCCTCTTTCTTTTTTTCTCCTCACTTCATTTTACCTACTTTGTCTCACCTACTCCCATGTCTACAAGCACTGCCTTTGACTCAGCAGCTCTGTATTTCCAGCCAGGCCTCTCTTTCGAGCTCCAGACTTGGATATCTGCCTCCTTACTGGATATTTCCACTGGATACTCCACAGCTCCACATTTCTAGAGCTGACCTTCTTCTCCCCTTCTTATCTGAGGTTCCTTTGCTCCCAGAATGGCACAATAATCTCCTCACCTGCCCAAGTCTAAAACCCGGGGTTCATGTTTCATGTCTCTTCCTCACGTCCCATGACCAGTAAGTCCTCATGTCTTGGATTCTCTCCACATTTCTCCACATTGACCACAACACTATGAGCTCCTTAAGGGTAGGGATACCACCTCTATTTTTACCTTTTATCCCCAGTGCCTAGGACATGATAGTCTCTCAATAATTATTAATGAATGAATATTTGTTATCTCATGTTTCTTAGATGAATAAATGAATTTTTTTATCCACATGACTATCCTCCATATATGAGAATACTCTTACATCCATTCATCCAACAAACATTCATTGAGTACCAGGCATTGTTCTAGGCTTTGCAGATATGATGTTGAACGAGATCTCTGTACTCACGTAAATTACATTGTAGTTGAGAGAGATAAAAACAAGTAAACACACCAGAAAATTTCAGATAGCAGTAAGACACAATAGGGTACCAGGCTAGAGAGTGACTGGGAGTGGGGAAGGGACTACTTCAGAGAGGGTGGTTAGGGGAAACCTTTTTGAGGGGGTACATATTTAAGTAGAGAACGGAATAAAGAAGGAGCCGGCCATGTAGATTTGAGGTAAGTGCAATGGTGCTGAGGCAGAGAGTAAGCTGGAGTACAGTGACGCAGGTAGTCATAGTACAGTCTTAGTTCCTAACAGAAGGGAGGGACCAGATCATGCGAGGTCTCACAGTATGGTATGAAGTCTGAAATTTAAGTGCAGTGAGGAATTACACAAGTGTTCCAAGAAGAGGATTGGTACACATAGCCCTACTGCCAAGTTTTCTTATCTTTCTTGTTTACTTTTCTTCCAAAATTTTCAGTTGCTCCTAGAAATGTCTTCTTGCTAGGAAAGTTGCCCCCTTGCATGAATATCAACTTTCTATTTTGTTAATGTGAATAAAGCTGACCTTAGAAGCCACCTTAGGGGATGGAGAAAGGGGAAGAAGGTTCTGGGCCCCCTACAACAAGACCAACGTTGTTGCTTTATTCATTTTACATGATGAGCTTACACTTCAGATTTCCTTGGGGGAGACAGGAGTGTTCCATTTAGCCCCCCTCTGCACCCTGCGCCTCCCACTCGAGTTTGCAACCTGCAGGACCAGAGGTTCTTTGGGGGTGCATCCTGTTGGCATGCTTCCTGTGTATTCTCTACCTTGTAATGCCATTGGTTACTGAAGGTGAAGAAAGAGAAGGATGTGGTTTCCTCGTAGAGGTGGGAAAGCATTTGCCTGGAAGGTCCCCAAGGATGAGCTCTGTGGCCATTTGCACGATGAGGTGGCTACATACCCTGCAACACCTTTTGTGGAAGGTGTTTGTTTGGCATGTATGAGCTGAGGCCACTGCGACTGATAAAAATGTCCAGTTCAGAGCACACAAAAGCCTGTGTCAGGGATCTGAACAGACTTCTCTGTGGGTACTTTGGCTAATGCACACCACCTTCTCATCCAACCTCTATCCTAAAGGACGGCATCTGGCCTTCCACTCTGCTAGGAACCCAGCTGGCCCCTAGCCTGTGAAGGCCACCTAGAGTGGGTTTCTTCCCCACTCCCTGCCAGCTCTTTCTGCTCCAGCCACGACAGCTTTCTTTACTTGAATTCACCGTCTGCATATTCATCACTGAATTTCTGCCTTCTCTCTGAATGCTCCCTAACCTATCTCTCCCACCCCCCTCCTTTGCTTAGTAAATTCCCACTTTTTTTTTTTTATTAATTAATTTATTTTTGGCTGCATTGGGTCTTCGTTGCTGCACGCGGGCTTTTCTCTAGTTGCGGAGAGCGGGGGCTACTCTTTATTGTGGTGTGCGGTCTTCTCATTGCAGTGGCTTCTCTTGTTGTGGAGCACGGGCTTTAGGCGCACAGGCTTCAGTAACTGTGGCACGTGGGCTTCAGTAGTTGTGGCGCACGGGCTTAGTTGCTCCATGGCATGTGGGATCTTCCTGGACCAGGGCTTGAACCCACGTCCCCTGCATTGGCAGGCGGATTCTTAACCACTGCACCACCAGGGAAGTCCTCCCGCTCTTCTTTCAGATCTCAATTCAAGCATCATTCCTTCCAGGGAGACTTCCTGGAGCACTGCAATACCTCCCTGTCCATGCGGTTCCTTTGTTATATGTCCTCAAAGAACCAAGCTCTTTTCCTTTCAGCATTTGGACTCAATTTGTATTATACGTGCCCACATGTGACTATCTGATTAATATCTACCTCTCCCTACTGGAATGTAACCTTCAGGAAGGTAGGGACAATGATTATTTTTGACCATATTTTACTCGCAAGAGTAAGCACAGGGCCTGGCAGATAGCAAATGCTCAATAAGTATGAGGAATAAAAGTTGAAAGTCTGTGGCACATAAGGGAATTGAGACTTAGGACAGAATCCTTCCTATTTTGGGTTTTCTTATGTAGGCACAGATGTTTCCCCTTATCACTAAAGAAAGTATTTTCTCTTCAATGTACTGATTACCCTGCATGAACACTATGTGAAGTATTTCTAGTAAATGCTCCATAAAGCTGGATTTTCAGGTGTTTTTTCATTTGCTATTCCTCTCCCTCTTCCTTCCTGTTTTGTCCTACTTGTATGTATTTACTACATTTTCCACATTAAATATATATTACTGCAAAAAATTAATCTGGGAAAAAAATCTGAAAGTAATTCTTCTTAACTTTAAAGTAAGGAGCTTTTGGGGTCTTGATGCTGGAATCAGAGGGAAGGAAACAAAATCCTTGGTCAGGACACTTGGTCCAGCAAGGAACAATATTTGCATAGAATTAATAACATGAAAAATACTTTTGTCTTTTTTCTCTCTCTTTTTTTTTTAGGCTACACTTAAGGAACAAATCACAGATGCAGAACAAAATACAAATGTTACAAAAAATACAGCTGTGCCAGTATAAAAGTAAAAGGGTAGCTGACAGGAGGTAGGAGGTAAAAGTCTAGGAGTGGAAGGAAACTAGGACTGTTAATTTCGAGTCAAAATACTAAATAATGTTACTGAAAGAAGCAACAGAAGTATATTATCTCTGATTACAAGGGAAAACAACAGAAGTAATAAAATGTAACATAATCAAATACTGAGAGGAAGAGAGGGAACAGATGTAAATGAGCTAAAGTCTTATCTTTCCAACTAGGGAGAAAATAAGTATTGTTTCAAGTTGCTCATGAAGAAATAGAGGTTAGCCTCATATTACTAAGCGTTATGGAGATAACAACTAGAAGAACTAGAAACAGAAAGGATTAAAGCAGGTTGCCCTGGGGATTGAGATGCAGGTGGGGAGATGTGCAGCGGAGCCAAGAATGATCTTTTTCACCATAAGCTCATCTGTACTATTTGATTTATCGTGTGCAATTAGGAACAGTTTAAATGAAACAAAATGAAGAGGCTGGATTAAATGGTCTGTAAGGGTCCCTCCCCTAGACTCTGTGCCAGGTGCTTTGTACCCGTTGCCTGCTTTACACCTCTGAGCATCCCGTGACATAGGTCTTACAATTCCCATCCTACCTGTGAGGACGCTGAGACTCTTGGGGAGATGGAGTGTCCCAACCAGGTCCACACAGTGATAAGGAAGCAGCAGGGCTGACACCGAGACCCAGGGCCACCTCACTTCCACACCCACTGCTTTCCCATAGTCGCCTATGCAGCCAAAGCCTTGGGAAGCTTGAAATATACCCCCCGCCCCCATTATATGTACACTTTATGAAAAACACGTTCACTTATTAAAAGTAGAGACAGGAGGAAATTACTTTAAAATCTCACTACATGCGAAACGTTTTAGCCTCACTCCTGTCTGATAGGATCACATCATTTGTTGCTTTATTTACTAGGCTTTTGGTCCTATCAACTAACATTCTTTAAACTTAAAAATTGTGACATACATATGCAGTTTGAAGAAGAATGAAAAGAGTCTTGTGCCATCTTCTAGCTGAAAAACAGGCAATTACTGAAACCTCTGCTCCCCAAAGTGGCAAAGGAGACAGAGAGCTGGGAGCAGATATCAAAGACCCAACTACAGACTGGATATGACAGCAGAGGGAGGGAAAGGACACCCATGCTGAGCTGTTCACAGGGTCAGAAGACACAGTGAGTTTGCAGGCAGGATGAAGCTGAGATCAGATCCTGGCAAGGTGAATTTCTGTGGACCTTCAAGAGAAGATGTCTAAAAGGCAACGAGACATAAGGCCTAGGGCCCCCCAGGGTCCACAGAGTGGATCTGAACTTGGGAATCGTCAGCACGAGGATGGAAACTGACTCCAGGAAAAAGGAATACACAAGTGCGAGGGTAGGTGTGAGGAGGTGCTTCTCCAGGTGACCAGACCTTTCCAGATATTTCAATTCCTCTGACTCTATGAGACCAAAGAAAGACAAGGTGCAAAGTGGTACCTGAGATGAAGGGGAGACTGATAAGTTCTGGGCACGTCCATGTCTATGCATACACACCTGAACGGGGGTGGCAGGCCACCTTTCCAGCCAGGTGTGAGGCAGAATGCTACCCCTATGCACTTGATGCTCCCTCTTCCTTCCTTCCCTCAGCTCACCAAACATCCACTGAGGGCTTACTGTTTTCTGACTGGAGTGGGGCCTGGATGCTGCAGGAAACATGACGACAGGTAAGACTGGAAAAACTAGATTTTAATGAAGTTTATAATCTAGTAGGGGAAGAGGGTTAAAGATACCTATGACTGGGAAATAAACAGAATCGCTAGGTGCAAAAGAAGTCTGCAACCAAGGGCTCTAGAGACTCGTGGGAGGGAGAAATAACACCAGGTGTCTTGCAGAGAACAGGCATTTGATAAAGTGTGTGCTGAACACGAGAAATGGGGGGAATGAGGTACTGATGGCCCCGAGATGGGCCTGGGAGGAGATGGGCAATCACAGACAGAGGGAAGATAAGATCGGAGATGAGATGGCTGGTGTGTAGACAGCAGGAAATCATTTGCTCAGCAGGCGAGTAACGGAGGGGTGGGCTGACGGGGCTGCAGGCAGTCAGACCCCTCAGCTTTAGGCGACTTCCAGGGAAGGCGAGTCAAAGCATCCTTGCTGGGCTATGGGAAGAGAAGGGAGGTGTCTCTGGTAACCTCATTTCACACAAAGGCTCTGGGAAGTAGGGACCTAGCCCCAGCATTTTGGGGCTGTAGAAACTAAGACTCAGGGATTCAATCATTTCCCCAGAGGCTCATAGCTGTCAAGCACGGAGGTAAGACCTGAATCCAGGATTTCTGAGTCCAAAGATATACCCTTTCCAGGAGAGTACCTGGGAATCAACCTGAAATTGGGCTGAGGGAGCCTGATGTAACACACACTGGCCTTCCCCTCTGCCTCTTGATGCCTTTTTGGTCTTATTCTGTGTTATCGTCCCTAGACTCAGCAAAACAATTTCTTTAAGTATAAGGCACTGCATATTCTTTTGGATATAGGCAGGGTATACGGTAATACTTATCTCATAAAGAAACGTGTGATAAGCTGTAGCTGAGACCTCTCAGAATTCTCTTGCTGATCTAGGTCTGGCCTGACCTGCACTGGGGCTAGGACATCTTTTCTAAAACCAACCTTACCCTGCTCTTTCATTCTGCTCTGCTGAATGGACATAGGTCTTTCTTGAGAGGGACAAAAGCACGAGGACTTCCGTGTGCCTGTACCAAGTCTCAAGCTGGGAATGCTGATTTAAAAATTCTAAGTGACCAGTTAGAACCTGCTGGGTGGAAGATGTCCTCATCATCTGAGTTCCCCTTACTCGTCATGAAGCCCAGCGGACCGTGCCACCCAGAACACCTCTTCAGAACCACTGGACTGCACACCCCAAATGCTGGGTGTTGGGAGGGAGAGGCTGGGCCTGCAATACGGCCAATGCAACAGCAAAGGCCCCAGGGAACTATGTTCACTGCAAATCACTGGAATGTGAAATTAGCAAATTCATGGACTGGGAAAAAAATGGAATTAAGTCTGAGTTTTAATTGGAACAAAGACCCACAGTTTTCCTTCCATCTTACTGCCCTGAAACGGAAACAGCTGACTGGTTAATAATACCTCGTTAGCGTCCTATGTTTTGCTGTATTGCCTTGCTATATGGACTATACATCTGACCAAGAGGAAGTGGGTACTTTAGTTGCCTCCCAGATACCAAAGTAGGACAAACTCCAGTGCTAGAACCTCAGGGCAATGGAGCAGTCTCCAGGGGACTCAGACCACTCTTTTTTTGGGGAGATAAGGATTTGTTTATTTTTGGGGGGGGAGATAAGGATTTATTTTGGGGGGGGAATCTCTAGCAGAGATGACAAAAAAGTATCACCCAGGGCTGCTGTGAATGGTTTATGCAGATAGTGTATTGTTCAAGGGTATCCCATCCTAGGGGGTGCCAAACATATCGTAGACAACAGAGATTGATTGTTTATAATGATTTTCCAGCAGATGTATTTTGTTCCATAAAAACATCAAAATATTATGAAAATAATTCAAAAGAAGGAGGTGGAAGATCTTGAGAAAGGATATCTCTTCATGATTTGCCTGAAGGCAACATATGTGCTAATGATGGCCCCGGGGTCATCTCATGTACCAACCATGACGGAGAGGCAGTGGCTGCTTCTGGAGAGGATTCTGACATCATACTTGGGCTCAGCAAGATGGATTATTAATATGTGCCTTGGGTATAACAGAAGCAATGGCACTCAAGCTACAAATTTGTTATCCCTCACTTCTAAGGTCCATCAACAACAACAACATTTTAATCACTTTACACGTGTTATTTGACTTGACATTTGTCATTTTCTTCTGGAAATGCACCCAATACTTAATTCACCCTCTAGGAAAAGACTATCCTTTAAAAAACTATTAATTTAGTGGACATAGCTCTTTTTCTCAGATATACTGAGATCATTGACATATAACACTGTGTAAGTTTAAGGTGTATGACGTGATGATTGATACCCGTATATACTGCTAAATGACTGCCGCGATAGGTTAGTTGATACATTCTTCACCTCACACAACTGCCATCTTTGTTCTTATTGTTGCGGTGAGAACATTTAAGATTTACTCCCTTAGCATCTTTCAAGTATACAATACAGTGCTGTTAAATACAGTCACTGTACAATGTGTTAGATATATTTTTAAAACTGTCACTCTAGCCCCTTTCTTTCTGGCTATTTTTGAAAAAACAGAAGATGCAGATACATTTTTGTTTATAAAAGGAAAAATGTATAATCCCATCATCCAGGGGTCATCACTGAAAACCTTCTGGGGTTTATCCTGCCAGGTTTTTCCATGCATAAAACATTTAAGCATATATTTTAAATAAGAATGGACTATAAAATATTCTTCTGTAATCTATTTCTATCACTTAGTGTATACTATCAACATCTCACCAAGCACAGTACAGAGTTTCTACTTCAGTGTTTTCCTTTGGTTTGTTTTTGTTTTTGCCTGGAGGTCTTCTAGTTCCCCCACACCCTTTCCTGAGTGATCTTCCTACTCCTCAAAACTATTTGACGGACTTCCCTGGTGGCGCAGTGGTTAAGAACCCGCCTGCTAGTGCAGGGGACACGGGTTCCAGCCCTGGTCCAGGAAGATCCCACATGCCGCGAAGCAACTAAGCCCGTGTGCCACAACTACTGAGCCTGCGCTCTAGAGCCCATGAACCACAACTACTGAGCCCGTGCGCCATAACTACTGAAGCCCGCATGCCTAGAGCCTGTGCTCCGCGATGAGAAGCCACCGCAATAAGACTGTGCACCACAATGAAGAGCTTCCCGCTCGCCACAACTAGAGAAAGCCCGCATGCAGCAATGAAGACCCAATGCAGCCAAAAATAAATAAATAAAATAAATAAAAATTTAGAAAACACAACTATTTGATAAATGAATACCCACCAATGAACTGGCTTGCCCAGCATTATCTTTCTTCCAAACAGTCTCAGCAGACTTTGTATTTTAGCAGGGCTTCTAAAGATCAGATAATATTTCAAATCAACAAATTAAGTCTCTAATAGGAGAATTTCATATACTGTGATAGAAAGCAGAAGAGATGCTTTTGTTTTGGGGGTGCTCTTGGTGCCCCTTGAATTATAATGCCAAGGGGGTAAATGTGAACAAGCAATAGGGTAGAAGCCAAGGATAGTAAGATTCAGCCTTGGTCCTGGTGCAGATCTTCAGGGTACCACAGATTCCTTATCTCTAGCCTGACCTTCAAAGTCGGCCGTGTGCTTGATGTGGCTGGAGCGTGCAGCCAGGGAGAGAGTGCTAATAAAAGATGATGTCGGAGGAGAAGGTACAGCTGAATAATCTGGGCCTCACAGGCCAAAGTTGGGAGTTAGAATTTTAAGTACAATGACAGCAGAAATTAACAAAACATTATACATCAACTATACTTGAATGAAATAAAGTAAAAGAAAAGATTTTTAAGTACAATGAGAAGCCACCTGTCAGTTTTAAGCTGGAGAGTTGCATGATCTGATTCACAATGGTATGAAGATCCTTTTTGCTGCTACATGGGCAAATCAGCTGTCTTTTATCCCCTAATGCTTTACCTACTAGTAAATTCCACCCAGAGCAAGAATGGAAAGGCAGTGACCCTCAAAGAAGCTAGATGGAAACATGTCTCTTAAGTTGAGCTCAGGGAGAAGGCATTACTGTTTTCTTTTCTCTCGAAACCTAGAAGCAGAGGGAAAGTCTCCCTACCACGGGACCCTGGGAGGAGGGCAGCCGACAGTGGTGTCCTGCATGCTCTCCCAGCGGTGCTCAGAAACCCGAGTGGCCTCCTTCTAATTTGGGCTGGCCAGCTTCCCCAGCTTTGGCTTTCTATGATCTTGAACTGCTATTTCCTGCTCACAAATCAAACAGATGGGCAGCATGAGAGTCGTGGCTGAGTTCAGCACTAGCAGATGCCTCTATAAATTACAAAAATGAGGTCAGGGCTTCCCTGGTGGCGCAGTGGTTGAGAGTCCACCTGCCGGTGCAGGGGACACGGGTTCGTGCCCCAGTCCGGGAAGATCCCACATGCCGCGGAGCGGCTGGGCCCGTGAGCCATGGCCGCTGAGCCTGCGCGTCCAGAGCCTATGCTCTGCAACGGGAGAGGTCACAACAGTGAGGGCTGCATACCGCCAAAAAAAAAAATGAGGTCAGAAGTAGCTCTAGGGCATATGTCACCAAGAGTAAATCCCACCAACTAGCGCAAGTAACTGAAAAAAAACAAAAGCCCTCATAACTTTTCTTCCTCTTTATACATCATGTGACCCTTTTTCGTCTTAACTTTCCAGATTCTATGATTCAGTTTCCTTCACACACCCCTCAAGTTTGTGTCATGAAAAATATTAGACATATAAAATATCTGAAAGAACAATGAACATCCTTATACTCTTTTTTTTTTTTTTTTTTTTTTTTTTTTTTTTCCTTGCGTTATGCGGGCCTCTCACTGTTGTGGCCTCTCCCATTTGCGGAGCACAGGCTCCGGACGCGCAGGCTCAGTGGCCATGGCTCACGGGCCCAGCCGCTCCGCGGCATGTGGGATCTTCCCGGACCGGGGCACGAACCCGTGTCCCCTGCATCGGCAGGCGGACTCTCAAGCACTGCGCCACCAGGGAAGCCCATCCTTATACTCTTGATGTAAAGTCCCAATGAACATTTTGCCATATCTCCTTTGACTCTCTCTGATTTACTGAATCATCTGAAAGTAAGTTGAAGCCATTGCATCACTCAGCCTTAAATACTTCAGCATGCAATTCCTGAAAACAAGGACATCCTCCTACGTAACCTCAATATTATGATCACCTATATTAAAAAGTTCTTGATATCATATAACATACTAACATTTCCTGGTTGCTCTTAAGCTGTTTCTTTTATAGCCTTTTTTGGGGGATCTAGGATCCAACCACAATGAGTTTTCTAAAGTGTGAAGATGAAGCAATTTCTCTACCAAAAAAGTATTCCAGTGATTCCCTCCTTTGGGAACCGCTGTGTGTTCCTGCTTCAGTACAGGGTCCTCCCTGGGAGAAGCTAATGAGTGACAATTGCTACACTTAGCAAGTGCCATTTACTATTACTATTGCTTAGGACAACCCCTAACATATTACGATTCTGAGAGTAGTAGTCGTTAGAGGATTAGTAAGAGCTAAAATTGCTCTCTGTCAACAGAGCAAGTAAAAATGAGGAGATTTTTGAAGTCAGGATGCAAAAATACTGTATTGTAAGGAACCCACATAAAATTCAAGCGATGAGTATTTTATTTTTGTATTGCTTTCAGTCTTAAAATTTTCCTTTTCTATCTTACTTAATTTAAAGCTGATGAACTATTAGGGATTTCCATGAAATACCACAAAACTTCATGTTCCCCAACTCACTCACTCTAGGGGGCTAACTGGGCATTTGACTTCTCTCGGTTAACAGATAGATTCAGGATACATATTTAAAAAAACAGGGTCGGTGTGATCCTACGTGTGTCAGATTCCTATAGAACAGCATTAGACTCTACCTTTAGGCTCTGTTTCTGGGTGAATGACTACATACCAGTTTTAGCTGATTTCCTAAGGGGAATCATCAAACCATTCTCAAAAACAGTATTTTCTTAAATAACATTCTGAGTCTTGAGGCAACAAAGACAATAACACTAACACTTCTTTTTTTTTTTCTTGTCTTTGTCGAGTGAGCGTGGAGAAATGAGCTGGAAAACTAGAGGTGGGGCACCCCACAGGAATCCCCACCCTGGCTTTCCCGCAGGAAGGGGGTGGCGGGGGACAGGGCCTGACCAGAGAGCCCAGCGATCTAAACATTCCCTTATATGGATGCACATAGATGTCAGTGTCAATGTTTCCTGCGTACTGATGTTAAGCCCCAAGGATACAGGGCGTGTGGAACAGCCATGGAATGAGGCTTCCCACATCTACCACAACCCTCCTTTGCACAGAAAGTACGAGCTGCAGCTTCCAGCCCCTCAGTGGGGACTCCAGGTGCAGTGGAAAGTTCACCTGAGGCATGCTCCATCTAGTCCTGCTCTGTGGGCCCCTCACTTCCAGGAGCTCTCTGTAGCCCTGGCTGAATAAATCAGTACTTTAATTTCATCTGGTTCCGTGTGTGTGTGTGTGTGTGTGTGTGTGTGTGTGTGTGTGTGTGTGTGTGTGTGTGTGTGTGTGTGTGTGTGTGTGTGTGGTCTTTCCCCACCGATCTATGCCTCACTTGAATAACGCTATATATTACTTACTATGTCTCACCTCCACCCCCCGAATTGTCAAGGGGAAAATGAATTATTATTCTGGATCAGAATCATGTCTGGTCAACTAGGAAAGATCTACAGCCAAGAAACTGACCTCGAAAGTAGCTTTTCCTTCCCTCAAATGCATGTCTATGCCATCCAAGGTTGGCATTTTCTAAAGGGTGGGAAATGTGGGTACAGTGCAATGGAATTTCATAATAGTGAGTCACAGCAAGAACGTTTTTTCCTTTTCAGTTTCCTATTAATCTTTCTCACAAGTTTAATGAGAAAGTCTCCACTTGGAACCAGCATGTCTTACTACTTCTGTAACATTTGCTGATCTCTGTTTTTAATAGAGAGATAGAGAGCGCAGGCCTCAAGCTCAGGGCCTAGGCACACAGCAACTGGAATTATATCATCGTGTTTTGTTTTCATGGAATTTATTATTCTGGTTGCTTTCTAATGACAGCAAGAGAATATTGTGTTTTAAATGGAAGTGATATGAGGTTTCCTTTTAAAATAAGTTTAAGGTAAAAAGTTACTTTAAATACAAATAGGACCAGTGGTCTGCAGATATGGCAAGAACTGTGACGACAACACGTCAACGACTAAGCTTTGGCAATACTAGTTAAGAAGACGCCTTCTAGAACAGGGGCTCTCTCCACCCTGGCTGCACATTACAGTCAAGTATGGAGCTTTTAGGCATTTCAGCAGGGCCCCATTGGCGAAAATTTTGTTTTCCTTGGAGTGGGATGGGGCTCAGACATCAGGATATTTTAGGAGTTTGAGAGATTTCAACGAGACCATTACACTACCTCCTGGGTGTTTGAAGATCTGTAACACTTAGTAGAGCAAACTGTACCAAACGACCCCCGAATCCTCAGCTTCTAGGCATTCTATCCACTGGGGTCTCGTCATAGAAAAGTCATCAATACAGAAGTGAGTAACCAAGGCTCTGATTTTGTGGCAACTACCGGCAAGGTTAATGACATCAGCATAGCATATTCCAAGGACAGAGGAGGCTTTGGACGAAGGTGACTGACCGCCTCTGTTGCCCATTGAATGGCGGTATCTTGAAGATTTTAGAGGACCAACAAGCATGTCTCTACTCATCATCTAGGACGGGGATGACATGTTCCTGCCCCCATTCATTGAGACTATAATTAATGAGCTCTGTATTTGGGGCTGAGGATGCAAAAGGGACCCTCACCTGGGAAATCTTTCCTATCACCCCCACCCCTCCTCTGTGTTCCACAGATCAGCGCTTGTTTGATGCCACTTTTCATTCAGTTGCTCTGAAATAGGCTGGTCACTCTCCAAACTTTTTTTTTTTTTTTTTTGTGGTACATGGGCCTCTCACTGTTGTGGCCTCTTCCGTTGCGGAGCACAGCCTCCGGACGCGCACGCTCAGCGGCCGTGGCTCACGGGCCAAGCCACTCTGTGGCATGTGGGATCTTCCCGGACCGGGGCGTGAACCCGTGTCCCCTGCATCGGCAGGCAGACTCTCAATCACTGCGCCACCAGGGAAACCCTCTCCAAACTTTTTTGACCACACACTTTCATTAGTAAAATTTGAGCAAACACCTCAACTAGCACATATTTATTTGATCAACTCTAGACAGCTGTCACTGTCGAGCGCTGTGTTAATAAACAGGAGGGCTCAATTTATTTCCTGTTTTTTTAGTAAGTCAATAGTTAAAGGCCCTGAGATCATCCTGCCCACCCCCCAGAGGGCTAGCCCTCCATATTGAAAGACAGAGGGTGTAGATGGTGAAGAGTGCCGTCCGGGAAGGGGTGGTGTCCAGTGGTCGGTGAGCCCCGGAGTCCCACACACTGCCTGGCCTGTTGGGGGGGGTCTCAGTCATGTCTGAAGAGCCAAAGACTCTTACCGGCAGACCATTTTTGCCAGGAATCTGATGAACCTAACAGGTGTGTTTCCCAGATTATGACAGGTCTGAAGGGATGTAAATGTATTTAAAAACTGTAAAGCCACAGAAAGGAAAGGTATTACTGGGAGTCAAGATGCCTCCTTCCCACAAATCCTGGCTCGTTTCCAGTTGAGAAAAACACTGTGTTCTGGGTTTGGGCTGGAGGAACCACTCATACAGTCAGGCCGAGGGGAGCCACTTGATGGTGCCTAGGTATGGGGACAGGATTCGTGTTCTGCGTAACTGGGGGCATCTTTTCTCAGGGTGAAGAGCAAAATAACCCTGGATCAAGTATAGGTGGAACATGGAGTGACAGTCTGAGGTGGGTGGTAGAGGGTGGGCTTTTGCTTTAACTTCCCATGCATCAGGGAGCGTGAACATTTGTTCAGCGTGGGAGTATTTCCTCTTAAGGGAAAAAAAAAAGCAATAAAGGCTTTACTGCATTAAATTCAAACAATAATTTAGAGAGCAGAGTAAAAGCAGAAGATTCCTAACCCCTGCCTGTCCCTGCCTCCCTCAGACCCCACAGAGGTAATCATTCTTCTCAGCTTGGTGAATGTTACTTTTCCAACTAAACAAAGTAAAATACACACAAACACACACACACATATGTATATATACGTGGAAAATTAATATGTTGGAACGTAAACACACTGGAATGTGAACAGTGGTTATCTTGGTGCGGCACTGTGCTTTTTGTTTTCTTCTTTCTGCACCTCTCTGTTTTCTAGCGATGAATTTATTTCAGTGTTGCAATAAGAAAAGCAAAATGAAAGAAAAGGGACTATAAAGTGGAAGCAGGAGTTAGAGGGGTCAGACATGGAGCTGGAACTAAAACAAAAATAGAAACAAAAGCCAACAGAGCAATCTGCAAAGCTCAGGAGAGCAGCTCCCTGGCCCTGAGTATGTGAACCGTGAGGATCTTGGGTTCTTGTCTCAACTCCTACACTAGCTGAGTAGCTGTAGCTCTGAGAAGGTTATCTCCCTCTGCGGGACTCAGTTTCCTATCTGCTAAATGTGGAACTGGGATTGCACCAGATCAGTGGTACTCAGTGGGGGAGGTTTTTATTAGGCAATATCATAACTGGGGAGGTACTACTGGTATCTATGGGGCAGAGCCCAGAGATGCTGCTCAGCACCTTGCCACGCACAGGACATGCCCCCCCACTATGGAGTATCTGGCCCCAAATGTCAGTGGTGGTGATGTAGAGACACCTGCCCTGGATGGCCTCCAACAGCTCTCCCAAATCTGACCAGCATTCAGTTCTGTGAGTTTGGGCCTGAACTGTCCTCACGTCCTGTAAAGATAAGTAATTCTCTCGTGACCGACCACTATAACCATGGCTCACTCTGCTATACGGAGGAGAAAATAAATAAACAACGGGCCCAAAGGCAGGGAACACTCTCAAGTCCTGCGTGGGAGACTCTGCAGACAGAAGGGCTGTCTCCACAGGGACTCAGGCCCTCCCTCGCTCCCATGAAAGAATAGGGCCCTCTCCTGGTGTGCGTTGGCATAACAAACAATGGGCTGATGGCTCGAAAACCACACAAAATTTGAACAAAAACTTGGTGACTGTGGAATAGTTCCCTTATGATTTCTCAGGGTAAAAGATACTAGAGAAAATTCTAGTCATTAGGAACAGAATTTCCTTTAAAAACACAACAGACTTATAAATAGATACCTAATAAATATGGTCCATTTCAGATTCGATTCAACAAGTATCTATTAAAAGCCTGCCATGACCAGCCCTTTGTGGACACTTGATAAATGACAGACACAGCACTACCACTGTGCACAGTGGGGAGAAAGAGGGCTTTTCAATCAGTCGTGTGGAAAGAAATGAAATTGAATTTCTACCTCTCACTCAACACAAACATCAATTCCAGGTGAATAACAGACTTAAAGGTCTGTTAGGCCTGGAAAGGCTGAACTCTAAAACTCTTAGAAGATAACATATCTTCATGACTTAAGAGTAGGGGACACTTGTTTGAACAAGTCACAAGAGCATCAATCATACAGGAAAAAGAAAAGGTAAATACAACAAACCAGAACTTCTGCTCATCAGAAGACACGCCACAGAAATGTATTTGTAAGACATGTATCTATAATATATAAATCATGTCTACCAATCAACAAGGAAAAGATAACTCAGTAATGAATAGGCAAAAATACTGAACGACATTTCACAAGAGAGGCTGTCCAAATGGGAATGCCATATGGAAAGAGGCTCAACATCGTTAGTCATCAGGGAAATCAAAACCAGAGTGAGATATCACAGCATATCCACCACAACGGCTATGACTGAAAAGACAGACAAATCCAACCGGTCATGAGCGTGTGAAGAAAAAACACTCTCATGCATTGCTGAACGGGAGTATATACCGGTACAACCACTTCGTATAGCTGTTTGGTAGTATCTACTGAAGCTAAACATATGTCTACACATTGATCCAACCATTCCACTACTAGGTATTTACCCAATAAAAATGAGAGCATACATCCACCAAAAGAAATGTATACGAACATTCATAGTATCTTTACTCATAATGGTATCAAGCTGTAAACAATCCAAACATACACCCACAGTAAAATGGATGATTCAACTAGTCTATGTAGTGAGAATACTGCATACTCCATACGCAGTTGACCCTTGAACACATGGGTTTGAACTGTGTGGATCCACTTATTCATGGATATTTTTCAGTAGTAAATACTGCAGTACTACAAGACCCGTGGCTGGATGAATCTGCAGATTGAAACCATGGATATGGAACAGCAGATATGGAGAGCTGACTGTAAAGTTACACACAGATTTTCAGCTATGCAGAGGGTAGGTACCTCTAACCCCCATGTTGTTCAAGGGTCAACTGTATTACTGTACGCTTGTTAGACCTTCATTAAAAACACCAAGCAAACAAACAACCCATCCCATAGGGATATACGTGTTTTTCTGTACTGATATTGCACCCTGAATTCTTTATAAACACCGAACTTAAAGAAGAATATATATCTTTGTCCAGACAATCAATCTTTTCAATTTATATCCTCTCCATCCACAAATCAATGATATATTAATAATCTGTTAAAAAAAAGGCAAGCCACAGAGTAAGAGAAGGTATTTGTAGCATATATACTGATATGGAACCCACAACAGGACAGAACCCTGCAAACATTAGAAAAAGACAACACAAGTGGGCAAAAGTCTTCTTACTTTGTACTTTTCAGAGTCCTTCCAGTTTTTCTGAAACTATGATATACTACTCATATTTTTGTTTTTTTTTTTGCGGTACGCAGGCCTCTCACTGCCGCGGCCTCTCCCGTTGTGGAGCACAGGCTCTGGACGCGCAGGCTCAGCGGCCATGGCTCACGGGCCCAGCCGCTCCGCAGCATGTGGGATCTTCCCGGACCAGGGCACGAACCCGAGTCCCCTGCGTCGGCAGGCGGACTCTCAACCACTGCGCCACCAGGGAAGCCCACTACTCATACTTTTTAAATTAATTTTTAGTTCAATGATAATCATGAATTTATTTCCCTTGTAAAAAAACTGACATTCCAGATAAGGCAAAAGTTCCTGTTGACCTCTAATCCTAGCTCCCTCCCTGATACCTAAAGAAAAATGACTGAATTATTTGGGATGATTTTCCTAGATTTTTTTTCCAACGCAGGGTTATTTTGTGAGCTTTATTTTGTTTATTTTACTTTATGGCATCATAATGTGTGCCTTGTGTTGGAACTCACTTTTTTTCCACTCAGTATTATGTCTTTCACCATTTTCTGTGTTGTATGTGCAAAGCCACTTTCACTGACTGTTACACAGTCCTCCAGAGCACAGATGTTCCAGTTTAAATGGCCCTTCCTCTACAGACATATATTAAGAGTATCTCCTTCCCCCCTCCCTCCCCTCTTCCTATCGTTTTTTTTATTAGTCCTCCTATTTAATGAGAACAATCAATATGTCATTTGAATATTTAATTCCAGCTTCATAAATTAAAAAGCTCCTGCCTCATTCTAATCTTGGAAAGCACTTTCTTAGCTTGGGGATTTCCCCAGATGTCTAAGTAGAAAGCAGAGCGCACAGCTTTGGAGAGCCCTGATTCTCTCTATGTCCCCTCCCCACCCCCAACCCCCCAAGGACTGGGATCAGTACCAGAAACCTTCGCTTTTGTTCTTTCACCTCTGCTGCTGATGTGCTGTGTGACCTCAGGCAAGTTGCGCCCTCTCTGGTTCTCCACTTCCTCACTTATGCATAGAGGGGGGTTGGGACACATATACTGTGGAGTCTCTCACAGCTCTGAAGGTCTTTGATGTGAGTGTCCTGTTGTCCTCCGCGGTATATGCAACTGACCACCGAGGCAGGGATGCCTGAGACAGAATTTTCCTTTCCTTGTAGCCTCATCCACAGTCTGCCTCTTGGGGTCTATACAGGGGAAGCTAACTGATGCTCCACATGAAAGGCGGCGCTGACGAGAGACACTAGGGACTGAGGCCTCAGGGACCCGCCCTCCCCCACCTCCACGTCTCCTGGTGCTCCTCCTCCTGTGGCCTTGAGCGTTTTCGCCTATGTATCCTTTTTTTTTTTTTTTTTTTCGCGGTACACGGGCCTCTCACTGTTGTGGCCTCTCCCGTTGCGGAGCACAGGCTCCAGACACGCAGGCTCAGCAGCCATGGCTCACGGGCCCAGCCGCTCCGCAGAAGCCCTCGCCTATGTATCTTATCCCTGTGACTTCTGACGGCTACGTTGCCATAGCAACCAGGCCCACTGAACCATGTTAAAAACCAGTTAGCAGGAAGACGAACACTTAGCTGTCTCGAGAGTCCATCTAAAGGGGCACAGAGAGGCTATTACTCCACACAGAAGAAGAGCAAATCAGGCTGTGTTTCAGAGACCGTCAGATGGGAAGGGTCTGAGAGAGCAGCTGGTCCACATCTCTGGCTGCAGAGCTCACTCGGTTCGAGGCAGGAATCCTCTTGGGCTCTTATTCTAAGATCTTGCTCTTACTGCTTCTTTCCCACCTCTCTCCACCTTTGTTCCACCTCCTTCCAAATTCCTTCCTTTTCCTGCCCTTCCCCCTGTGCCTCCTGCCTCCAAGACGACCCCTGGACTGAACAGCTACAAATAGCCTTGCCCTTCACTCACCTTCCAGCTGCTTCTTCTCCCAACAGGTAAAGGACCTTTAAGAAAGTAAATCAGGGCTTCCCTGAGAGTCCGCCTGCCGATGCAGGGGACGCGGGTTTGCGCCCCGGTCCGGGAAGATCCCACATGCCGCGGAGCGGCTGGGCCCGTGAGCCATGGCCGCTGAGCCTGCGGGTCCGGAGCCTGTGCTCCACAACGGGAGAGGCCGCGGCAGTGAGAGGCCCGCGTACCGCAAAAA
>NW_006771758.1:1825595-1827482 GCF_000442215.2 Lipotes vexillifer
AGTAAATCAGACCCCCCCCCCCACTCTCCATCTCACAGCATCCTTAGGTTTCCCGCGGGGCTCACGCGGCCCAGAACTGAGGCCACCCACCTCTCTCACCTCAGCCCCTACCTGGGCGACATCACCTCTTCACTCCAGCTCACTCCAGGGTTCCCTCCATTTCTGAAAGACCTCAAGCTCCATCCTCTCCAAAAACAACACAGCCTTCCTGGGACCCGTGACTCTCTCTCTGCCCTGTTTCTCTGTTTATTCTTTCACAGCACGTACCATCTGCATTCACATCTCTGGCTGCTGACTACTTCAGTCGCCTCCCTCTCCAGAATAAAAATGGTAATGATTTGTCTCTCTTATTCATGGCCATTTACGCACCACTTAGGACTGCACTTGGCAACGAGCAGGCTTTCAATACCCTTTTGCTGAACGTGTGTGCGGACAGAGGAAGGCAGGAATGGATGCTGAAAGATGCTCCTGCTGCGTCCTGAGGATCACGCAACACCCCTCTGCATTACCTCCCACTGCACTGGCTGTACCAGTCACCCCGCGCCTGGAGGGCTGGGCCCACCTGTGGACGCCTCACGGGACCAGAGCCAAGTGGAGAGTGCTGGGAGTGTGTGGAGAACGCAGCCTCTGTGAATAAGCCATGAGGGCTGGCCCGGTGGAAGAGACTGTGCTGGTTCCGTGTGGTCCCGAGAGGTGGAAGCACAGGGACTCGTGCTTTTTGCCCATTACGATAACTCCGACCAATTATTTGGTTCTTACCGTACTCACTTTACATGCCTTATCTCCTTTCAGCCTTTAAACTGCGCTGCAGAGTAGAATCACTGTCTTCCATCACAACAAAAGGAGACAACACTACATGCCCTTCCCTTAGCCTGAAACAGCTGTCTCTAGTTCTCCACCAGGCCAATTCCTGGTCATTTTCCAGGTCATCTCCTCAGAGAAGTCCTCCCTCACCCTCAAGACCACACCAGGTTTTAGGTTCCCAGCGGACCGGACCTCGCACTCATCCCTCGCAGTACTTGCTGTGACAGTAAACACATCGTTTCTGTGTAAACACTTGATCAGTGCAGGTCTGCCCTCCACCATCCAGGACACGAGGCAGGGCCCGGCTACCGCTGCATCCCCTAGTGCAGTGCCCAGACTGTGGCAGCCAGGAGTTAACCATGCGTCTAGGGAGTGAATGGAAAACCCAGGCCCCGATGGACTGCTAAGGCGCTGCCGCTAGCGGAGGGGGTCTGGGATGGAACCCAGGCCTGTCTGACTCCCTGCGGTGTCCGAATGGTCAGAGTGGTCTGAATGGAATGGAGAGGAGCGTGTGCCCGCCCTGGAAGAGCAGAGAACTAAGCTGCAGGGCTCCTGGGCGGGGTGCGCTAGAGGGGCCTTGGGCACCTGTTGAGGTGGTGGTGGGGTTCCCTTCCATCCTGGAGACATGCCAGTCCCTCGGGGTTCAGGACTCACCAGAGCTTGCTCGATAAGCAGGCAGAACAGGATGGCGTTTCCCACCTCCCTCAGACTCTGGAACACGTCGGTTTTGAGCTCTGCATACTCGATGATGTCCTTCAGCTGGTGGTGGAAGAACTCCAGGATCCCTGGGAGATGCAGGGGGATGGTCAGCTGGAGGTTCATGCTAATTACTATCTGCAGGATCTCATGTAATACTCATAACAATACCATGGACTAGGCACAGTTACCCCCATTTTCAAATGAGGCTCAGAGAGGGTAAGTGGCGCGTCCACACTCACACAGCTAAGTGGCGCAGCTAGGAACGAAAACTAGAGCTTTCAGCCCCAGCCCTTTCCTACTCTGATTCACACTGACCCAGGGCCGGACATCTTGGTATTCAGAAAAAACCCCTGGTGCCAAACTCATAGTCTCCACCTTTCCCTA
>NW_006771758.1:1828057-1865875 GCF_000442215.2 Lipotes vexillifer
TTCCCTACCCCTCAGGCCCTAAATTCAGTCCATGTGCCCTCACTATTAGGAAAGGAAAGACTTATTTCTCTGCGCAGAGGTGGAGTGGCAAAAACTACTATTTCCTGACTTACCTTAGAAATGTCACTTTATGCCACACCTGGGGCACCGGCCTCTTTCAAATAGACACATATGGAGGAAGGAATGTAGACGTGCTGAGCTAAGGAAGACCTTTACAGCTATACCTCGCTCTTCATGATTTAACTGTTCTCTCATTTGTGGACCTCTTCCAGCTTCCGGGCAGTGCTGTGAAGCAGGCCCAGTGGGCATCAGTTACTTTCACTGATGGAAGATGATACTATTACTCAGGGGGATTAAAAATGGTCCAAGGTGATTCAGTGGCAGAGGTAGGGTGCAAACCCAGTGCTCTGACAGCTTGCTGCCATGTTAGAGAAGCAAATACTTCAAGGTAGATGGCCAGACTCTCCTTCCACAGTGGGATGGGTCTGGACTACTGTCCTATCACCACACCCCACCCCTGGTTCCCCTGGTCACCAACCTGGGGAGCCGTACTCATGCCGGGGCAGGCGGCATATCTTGGGCATGACCTCGATCAGTGTTTTCACATATTGGAGAATGGTCCCTTGGAGCTGACAAAAGAAGAGTACAAGATGAGTGAAATAATCTACCGCTGCTGCATATGTGCATCTTGGGGCTGAACGCTGGGCTACTGGGGCCTATGGAGGTTCTGTTGAGACCCGTGGGTAAGTGCTATGGACTGAATATTTGTATTCCCCCCAAATTCATATG
This sequence comes from Lipotes vexillifer, assembly GCF_000442215.2. Taxonomy (NCBI): domain Eukaryota; kingdom Metazoa; phylum Chordata; class Mammalia; order Artiodactyla; family Lipotidae; genus Lipotes; species Lipotes vexillifer. The sequence goes on from NW_006771758.1 coordinate 1,828,847, forward strand.
TTGAAACCCTAATCCCCAGTGTGATGGTATCTGGAGATGGGGCCTTTGGGAAGTAATTAGGTCATGAGGGTGGAGTCCCCATGATGGGATTAATGCCCTTATAAGAAGAGAAGGGAGAGAGAGACATCTCTCTCGCTCTGCCATGTGAGGACACAGGAGAAGCCAGCTGGCTGTGAAGTAGGAAGACGGTCCTCACATGTTGCCACTGTGATCTTGGACTTCCAGCCTCCAGAACTGTGGACAATAAACATATGTCGATGAAGCCAAATGGTATATTTGTCACAGCAGCCCTAGCTGCTTAAGACAGTAGGGCAGTGCTCCCTGAGAGGAGAGGCAGGCTCTCTCCCAAAGGTGGAGGTCAGCCTCCTTGCCCTTTGTAAGGAAACATTGGCCTTTGTAAGACAGAAAAGGAAATGCTCTCAGTGCTCCCTTGGGCTTATAGACTTCAAGGAGGGCAATTTCTAGGCATGGGGTCCCTTCTGGGGTTGGAGTCCTTACATGAGATCCAAACTAAGATCTAAAATGAAATGGGGCCAGGGAGCTATGAAGACTGAGACAATATCTAATTTAAGCATGGAAAATTCATGGCACATTCATCCCTCCTGTGTCCCAGGCAGACACCGTTAATCAATTACCACATCTTCCTTCTTAAATTTAGCTTCACAACCTGGAACAATCCCTGGTTATACACAGCTGCTACCAGAGGACTGCAGTTAAGAGGTGAATCCTGTTTGCTATTCCTGACATGGATATACATTAATCTAGTTCTCTTTTTTCATCTCAAACTTTTAAGAAAATTTGTTGAAATGTTTCAGTCTTGCTGCAGTGTCCTGGGGAATTAAATGAAGGTTCAGATGGCCATACTTGGGGTGGACATAGAATGGTGGCAAAGGTCTATGGAATTCCCTCGAGGCCAGTGGAGTATTGGTAGCACCAGTCATCAAGAAATTCCAAGGGGGAGAAGCATGGTGATTTATTAGAGATATCTGCCATGGGCATGGGAGGGAAAATGGCAGCACATGTGTCATGGATTTGTCAAGCTCAAATTAGATAATGCAGCACAGGAGATGAGTATGAGCAGTCATTAGTAGGCCTTAAAGTCAAAATCAAGATTGCTGAGTTCAGTTAGTAAGTACTGGGAGTGAGCTCAGCGTCAGAAAAGGAGAGGCAAAGCCACAGGTCAGAAGATGCACTGAAATGTTATAGAGTGATAGGTAAGAGGAATCAGGGGATAAGGGCAAAGGATTCCCTGGGTGATTCCTATAGACAGAGCCGAAGAGCCTGTGACTTGATTTTCCAGGCCAGGTAAAAAGTGAAAGCAAGCCTCATTCCTCTCAACCCTGCTGGCCCGTCCCAGGCCCCCTTCCTTACCAAGCTCTTGACGATCTTCAGCAGTTCCTCCATGACCACAGCGATGCCCTGGTAACCCAGGAGTCTGCAGATGGTCTTGAAATGAGGGGGTCCCACGAAGTTCCTATAGGAGCTGTAGATGTGGCTGTAGGCAATGTTGAGAGGCTGGAAAACAGAGGATGTGGCCAAGTCAGTGGCGGAGAACTGAATGGACACTCTGGGAGTCCTGGCAGGAGGTGTTTCAATCATAGAAAGGATAGAAACTTGATATCCTTGTTCTCTCACTGGGGACCCCTATGAATACATTTTGCAACCTGCTCATAGAGAATGGTGGTCAGTGACCACAGGATCGAGTGAAGGTCATCAGATGGGGCAGCAGTTCCCTAACAGAAGAGGAGAAAGGGCCTCCAGGTAAACGTTTTTAATAGGACTCATGCTACCCACAACTGTCCACACACAAACCAGGACTTTCACAACTGAGCTATGGGATGAGGGTAAAACAAATGACTCCCTTTCTCTAGGGGCATTTTCAATACTAGGAACTGGCTGGAAAGACCATGTGAGAACTCAACAGCTGATTCAACATTGCCTTCTTTCTACTCTGAGGCGCCTCCATCTATCACAGGGAGGAGTCTTGGGGACCAAGAGGCCTGGGAGGCAGGAGACCCCTGATGAGTGCATGGGAAAATCACATTGGCCTTTTGAGCCTCAGTTTCTTCATCTGTGAAATAAGGGGGTTGGATTACAACAGTGGTTCTGTAGCTTTTCGATTAGCAATTAAAACAAAAAAGATGCCACGGAAACAAGTAAATGAAACAGACAGAAGCAGAGTTGCTCTGATTGGGTGCTGGTTGGGGGCCACCTTCATTATCCTCTGGACCCCATGAGACACCATCGCTGAATTAGTGGAATCTCTTTAAGATCTTTCTGTCTGAGAATACAGGGCCAAAATAAAGGGCTCTGAATTGGTCTCACCTAGCTGGTGATACACTAAGGTTATCATTGACTTTGTTTTGAAATGCTGCCACTTACGGAGCACCTCATGCGAGACTTCATGATGCCCTCCAAGTGCATTTTCATTTAATCCACACAACCAATGTATGTGATCCGTGATCCATACAATTCTTGGCCCTAATTCACAGACGAGGGAACTGAGGCTCAGGGTGGTAAGTAGCTTACGCAAGGTCACACAGTTCATAGGTAACTGAGCCCTTATCTGAACCCAGGTGGCTGTGATTCCAAAGGCCATGTTCCTAACCTCTACCTACAATGGTGAACTTTGGAAGCTGAATTATTAGGTAAACCATAACCTTTTTTTTTAAAGAAAAAACTTCACTTCTAACCTTAGTTCTGAGTATAGTTTTCCTATCGGGAATTGTAAAAATCTTGTACACAGAACATGCAAATGTGGAAAGACCACATCTGATATTCTATTAGCTGAAATTCTCTATAAGCTGGCTAATTAGAAATCCTACATGAATTAAATAGGAACTGTAATGATGTTTTTGGAGCTCTGGAAGATTCTCAACTCTGGAGCCATCAAGGGAAGATTTAATTATGTTCAGTCTAGGTTTTGCATCAAGTACGCTTTACTCTACACGAATTATTCTAAACTTTACAAAACAAGCATCACAATTATAGTACCCTTGGATAATGAGGATAAACGAGGAACACAATTAGAGTGCCCACTAATAACAAGAATTCGTGAGGAATCAGAACACCTACTCATCTAGTAGGTTGAATAATAGTTCTCTTGGTAAGCTAATGCCTATCTATGGGGAGGCCTGGAATGTGAGAAAGCAGCGTTCTGCACTCAACACTGGTGTGCTGTCACAGCAAAATTTTGTCTGAGCCTGGGGGAGGGATCCCTTGCAGGTAGTTACTAAAGATTTCTAAATGTTACAGGGCAGCAGTGGTTTATGTAAGGAGGGAAAATATAACTGATTAAAAGCATGATGTTCACTGAGTTGATGGTCAGCAAATCCTGGACTATATGAATCGCTGAGTTTGATTTAGTCAACCATGGGGCCAGCCCATGTAATTTTCTGTGTATGGAGCCAACCATTTTACTGTCTCTGTAACAGGCCACCCTGCCAAACAGGGATGGGACCAGGGAGAGGTGAGTGAGGTGGCGCTAGGGCACACGTGGTACAAGGTGCTCACCCTCCCAAGTGAGTGCATCTTAGTTCTGGCCCTGTAATCAAAGGCCCACTCTGTAGTCTCCTGTTTCCTCTCCAAGGATGAGGTGGGTATAAAACAAACACCAGATACACCATGGCTTACCTCTGGTCAGGGAAGGAGAGTGACTAGAAAGGGGCATGAGAGAACTTTCTAGATGATGGAAATGCCCTACATGTTGACTGGGTTCTTGACTACAGACATGTATACATTTTTCAAAATTCATGAAAGTATATGTACACTTAAGATCTGTGCATGTTATTGACTGAAAGGTTGTGTCCCTCCCAAATTCTTAGGTTGAAATCTTAACCCCTATTGTGATGGTATTGGGAGGTGGGACCTTTGGGAGGTAATTAAGTCATGAGGGTGGAGTACTCATCAATGGGATTAGTGCCCTTGTAGGAAGACACATGAGAGAGCTCTACGTCTCTCTTTTCTCCATTACGTGGGATACGATGAGAAGAAGGCTGTCTGCAAACCAGGAAGTAGGCTCTCAACAGACACTGGATCTGCTGGCAACTTGATCCTGGACTTCCCACCCTCTAGAACTGTGAGAGATCATTGCTGTTTAAGCCACCTAGTTACTGTATTCTTGTTATAGCAGCCTGAACTAGGACAGTGCATTTTATTGCTTATGATTATACGTCAATAACAAAAGTAAATTAAAAAGCCCACTGGGCTATATCATAGCCTAATTTATTTCCCAACATTTGCTTTCAAAGATAAAAAAACATGATTTGAATTTCTTCCCTAAGAGGGATGCAGCTTAAGCCTGCACAGGCATGTAAGAAGGATGATTGGGCTGTGCTCACAGCCCAAGGCACCCCTCATGGACTTGTCCCCCAAGAGAGCTGCCTCCTCACTCCCCACCCACACCAGGTGCTGCAGCCTCTCCTCTGAACCCAGTAAAGCTCTGGGCATGTTCAGTCTTCTTTCAAATATCCTGTGAAAGGAACTTTTGAGCAGCAGGGAGCTTTCAATGGATATCCCTGGAGGGGACAAAAAGCAATCAGCTACTGTCTTCCCCCTGTATGATTCTCTGACTTATTTTCTTGCTTCATCCGAGTCCAGAGTTATTTACTGGGGTGGGCACACCTGATTTCAAATTCCAGTTCCATCAATTTACTAGCTAGATGATCTTGAGCAAATTAAACTCTCTTAGCCTTGGTCTTCCATAAGTAAAGATAATAAGACCAACTCCTGTAGGGTTGTTGGAGGTTTAAATGAGATGACATACATACAGCACTTAGCATGGTGCCTGGCACGCTGGAAGCACCCACTGAAATAACAGCCCTTCATATTCCTTCGTTTTGGTAATTTGGTAAGTAAAGACTATGAAAATACAGCTTCCTCGTCAAATTTCCCCCAGCAGCTTTGGCTATAGTCATGATCCCCTGAATGTGGACAGTACATCTGTGGGGTACAATTTCATACAACACGGTGTATCCTACACAGTGATGTGACAGAGGGCAGAGCTGGGACCAGCTGATGGAACATACCCCAAAATGCAGATTTTGCTCAATATTTAGAACTTTATAAAAATAGGAGCTGTCCAACAACAGACTGTGCTGGGTAAGGACGGAGACACGTGACATAGGGGTGTTGGAAGGGAGACCTGCCTGGAACAGAGGGTTGGAATAAATGTGTTATCAACTCCCCTCTGAGGTGCAAGCTCCAGTGTGGTCCTCCGGGCGCTCATCTTTCTTAGCGGTCTTCTTAACCCCCACTCCCACCCAAGGAATTTCTAATATAAGTCTCCCTTAGCACTTCCTGGCAAGCACAAAGCAAAATATATTTGGGTAGGTGGAAACTGTTCAGCAGCTCTCCCCAGTTCTAGGCAGAGAAGAATAATTGTGGATTTGCTGTATCACACACAGGGCTTAAAAAAAAAATCCCCCTTACAGACCCGCTCAATGCACATAGGAGGACTCTTGTTGACATTCCTCCATCAGTCTTGGATTCTGGTCTGGACCATTCAGGCCTCAGTTGATGGCCCAAGCTTAGGAAGGACCAGCATGAAATGAGCAGAATTCAAATCCTCCTTCTAAGTGAGCAAGCTCCCCTTATTCCCCAACTCCCCCCACCAAAAACACAACACACCCATGCAGGAGGAAACACATACACATGCTGCAAAGTACATGCACACACACCCACGCAGGGCACCCATCTGACCTGCTGGCTCAATAGGAGGCTGGGCCCTATTGAGAAAATGTGGGAATGTGGGAGCCGGGGCATTTTCTGAGGTTTGGCAAAGAAAAACAGGAATGCAACATGACTTGAGACATTGGAAACTTGCTACAAATCTCTTATACTGAACCAATCCTGCTAGCTGACTCAGGCTACAATCAATGTCTGCCTTTTGAAACTAATTATGTACCCTGTTTAGGATGTCTCACTTAAAATCAAGCTTGGTTAAATCGATCCTGCACAAAATAGATACCTTTATGAGATCTCAAGAAATCATCCTGATTCAGGAACTGGAGCATATTATTAATGTGTGACACAGATGCACATTTTTTTAAAGGCGAAACAGTGTGTGTGTGTGTGTGTGTGTGTGTGTGTGTGTGTGTGTGTGTGCGTGTGCGTGTGTGTGTGTTTTCCTGGTGTGTGTTTTCTGGCCGCACCGTGAGACGTGTGGGATCTTAGCTCCCTGACCAGGGATTGAACCCGTGCCCCTTGCATTGGAAGCGCAGAGTCTTAACCACTGGACACCAGGGAAGTCCGGGTGTGTATGATGAATTCCCCTGAGGTCGAATCAAGGCTCGCACTAGGGCAATGTTTAGATACCGATGATGACACTAAACAAAAGGCCAAACCCACAATCTCTAAAGACCAAAACATTATTGGGAAGTTATTGGTATAATTTAAGGAATAATTTGTGCCACAATCTACATCACTTGCAAGGCTGTTTTATGATAGACGCTCTACAAGTTAATTACGTAGAGATATTTTTAAAGTTTCCACTCATATACTAATTTCGGTTACTAGACCAGTTGCTAAAGGCTTTTTACATTTAATGTTACCCCTAACCCTAAGTGACAGAGCTCTTAGGCAGGGGTACTTGGACTCCAAACTCCGGAAGAGGAAACACTTGCTGACTGAATTTCTCCAAAGGTAGTTGATGTTTTTTTCCTGCTTCTGCTGGCTACCTTCAGGTGGCTGGGTGTTTCCTCTGAGGTCTTTTAATTCCTTGGCTGTTCCTATCACCCTGGAATCCACCAAATTGTGAAGTCCTGCCTCTAGCTCTCTGACAAGTCAACCACAAGGCAAAGAGCTGCTGCTGACCACCTATGACTGAAGGTCGACCCAGTAGAACGGCAGTGCATCAAGGAGGCTGGCTAGGAGCTTGGGCTCTGGACCGACAGACCTCAGCGTAGGGCCCTGCTCTGCCACAGCCTAGCTTTGTGATACTGGTCAAGTTACTTAATCCCTCTGAGCCTCAGTTTCTCCCTTTGTACCATGGTGATAAGACGGCCTACCTCAAAGAAGTCCCCATGGGTGAAATGAGAAAACACATTTTCTCATGCACTGAAATGTTCTCAGTGGTTATTTCTGAGTCATAGGATTTTGACTGCTGTCTTTGAACTTTCTGATACTCTTTATGTATGACGAGCATGTACATTAAAAAAAAAAATAAAGCTGTTTTAAGGGGAGAAAAAAGGAAGGAAGCATCATGCAGAGTGCAAACCCTGTCCATTACAGCCTCTGGATGAAGCTATGACCAACTCAGGAAATGGCTCTGACCCACGGACATTTTCTTCTTAATAATAATGGCTACTATTCCTAAGCTCAGCACTACTGAGATGGGTTCGTCTCACTGCTACAACATTATCAGGTGGGTAGTACTGATATTTGCCTTTTACAGAAGAGTTAACCAAGGCCTAGGGAAGTCAGAAAATTTGTCCAAGACCACAGAGTCAGGATTTGAACCTAGCCTGGGGACTCCAGCCCCTGGGTGCCAATCAGCTTTGGGATCAAGGTATGCTCTCTCACTGTCCCTTCACTGCCACCTTCGGGGAGGGAGCAGGGATCCCGCTCTTGGCTGGTTTCCTCTGGCAATGATTTACTACTGGTGTAAACCAACCAGAGACCACCTGGCCTGACAGGTGAAGGGGCTGCCACTCAGGTGACTGCAGAAGAGTCCTGCCTGAAGGTGAAGACAGTGAGCCTGGCTGGGGTGCGATCTCCTGAGCCAAGTGTCCCCAGATGATCCGTCTCATCTACAAGGGCCCACTGGCTTCTCTGGGTGCTGCTGGGGAATGGTGATGGCCCAAAGGAGCAGGATAAGCCCTGGACTTGGAGGCAGGGACCCGGGTTCCACTCCTGGCTCTGCCACTAATCAGTCACCTGGCCTGAGGAAAGCCATCCCTTCTCTCAGGATCTGCGAACCAAGAGGACTTCTAGGCCTTACATCCTGCAAGTGTCTCAACTTCTCAAATAAAAAGCTCAGGGTGAAAAATGGCATCCAGGAGCATTAAAAATAAATTCTTGTTTTCAGTGGCAAAGGCTTGAGCTCCATCTCGTCACACCACAGGCCCCCTAACGCTGGTATTTTTATTCCCCTCAAAATAACCTTTTCAAAAGGCATCTGCAAACTATGGCATTGGCCTTTCTGTGGAGAGGACACTTTCATGCTCTGCAGGGAGTCGCCATTAGCATGCATTACAGCAGATTCTAGACAGACGCCCTGGGAAAACTGAATGCCACGGGAGGGAAGCACAGAGCAAGTGTCTAATTGAGGGACACCGGGCATTCCGAGACCCCACACCTCACAGAGACCCTTGGCCCGGGGAGGGTCTGTGACTCACCGGGCAACTCTTTATAACTTTTTGATTATCACTGATGTGAATCAAAAGGAGACCTTCATGGGTCCACTTGGATACTTTGGCCAAGAACCAAGAAGAAAAAAGATGACTTTTAAAAATGCCTAATTTGTGTTATATGATTCAGGTCTAAATCCATCAGAGCTAGGGCTGCTGTAACAAATTACCACAAACATGGAGGCTTCAAACATTCGAATCTCTCACAGTTCTAGAGGCCTGAAATCAAGGTGCTGGAAGGGCCACGCTCCCTCCAAAGGCTCTAGGAGAGAATCCTTCCTTGCATCTTCCAGCTCCTGCAGGTCCCTGGCAGTCCTTGGCTTATGGCAGCATCACTCCAATCTCTGCTTCTGTCTTCACATGGCTTCTACCCTTTGCATCTCTCTGTGTATAAACATCCCTCTCCTTTCTCTTATAAAGACACCAGTCATTGGATTTAGGGCTCCCCCTAAATCCAGGATGATAACATTTCCAGATCCTTACCTAATTAAATTCACAAAGTCCCTACCTCCAACTAAGGTCACATTCTGAGGTTCTGGGTGGACCTGAATTTGGTGAGGGGTAGGGGTGGGGAATGCTCAAACCAACTCAGTATGAGTGTCCTGGCGGTTCAGCAAGCCTCACATGGGTTCAGCCCTGGGCAGGAGGGTAGCACTCATGTTTTCTACCTGACATCCTGATCTAGCCCAAGCGATCAGCTTTACAGATGATGGAACTGAGGATCAGAGAATAAAAGTGTCTTGGCCAGTGGCACACAACTAGGTAATGCCACAGGAGGCAAGAATAAAGAAAGAAGAGGGTGTAGAGGTGGGTAAGGAAGTGGGGTGGCAGTGGGGTGGGAGGGGATGAGGATGTAATTACTGTTTTACTTGTGGGAAAACAAGAACGGCAGCTTTGCATTTGCAACCATTGTCCAAAGAAGGTCTAGATGGGGAAAAATATGATAACTAGCTTATTAGAGACACAATTTAGGAGACTTTGAAGAATTAGTACCACTCTGAGGATCAGTGTGCAGGGGACTGTTTGCCTTTTTTTTCTGGCCAAAGGAATGAGAGCTCCTTTCACTGGGCAAAAGCCTTTCCAGACTGGTCCCTGAAACATCGTGCGTACAGATGCCTGCTGGTTGCCATGGTGAATGATACTGATCTGAAGAAATGAATAACGCGAGCGTTGGGGGCGACAGTGGAATTACTCACACAGTGGTGAGAGAGACATCAAGTAGAGCCCAGAGCAGAGGAGGGAGAAGGCAACATCCTTCAGCTTTGGTCCACTCTGCCTCTGAGGGCTGTGTTCTAACCGGATCCACTGTGAGCATCAGGTAAGGGACACAAATGGCTCTTCTTGGAAATGGAAATGGCTTTTCCTTTCACACTGCTTGGAGGAGGGCCAGGCAATGGCAATACGAACAGCTAAAAATAGGGGGGATTTAAAAACAGAAGCAGTGGAAGAAAAATAAATAATGGGAGACATTTAGTCATGAAAGCTGTGAATGCTGCATCTTGACAGAAAGCTCTTCAACATGTCTGCTGTAGAAAACTCAGTCTGCAAAGACAGCCAGCACAGATGTGAGGCAAACAGGAGAAGAGATTCATGACAAGAAACAGCATTCCTGATCACTCCTGATGGGTTTACGAGGGCTATTGCCTCTGTATCGTAAGTAATGAATTAAGCTCTTTTCATTGTGGTCCCTATTTATAGGGGTGTGGCGGGGTGGACGGGTGGGTATGAGAAGGAGACCCATGGAGGGAGCGCAGATACTCAATGTCTTCTGCAAAGTCTCTCGCTGGAGGGATCTGAGCACACCTGCCTTGTCCCTTTCATCCCCCATTTTTCTGGGAGAAAATTTCCAGCCAAACGGAAAGGAACTCCCCTTCCTGAGCATTTTAGTTCATTGTCATCCATAGAGAAGAAAAACAAGGCCTGAAAAATCATTCACTGCTGAGCATCTTCCTGTAGCTCACTTCCTCTAGGAGCACGGGCACGAACACAGGTGGTTGGAGGGAAGCAGGGAGGAGAGAAAGCAGCTCGTAATCGCAATCAGTGTGGCTTAATGTCCAATTCAGGTTAAAATCTGATCGACTGTTTTTTACTCTGTCATTGCAATCTGAAATGAAACCTTCTGCATTTCGTGTGAGAGAGGAGGGGCAGAGAACTGAGCTGGGTGAGATCTATCCGTGAACATACACAGGTTGACTCTGGCTGTCTCTGAATTTTAGCTCAGGGGAAATTCAGTAGCGGAGAACAATATCTCTCAAACACATAGAATTAAAAAGAAACGAAAAAGCTTGAAGATGGCGCACTTTTAGCAAAGCGAGAGGGCTAGCAATCTGGAGAGGGCTCATTTCACGTGTCAGGAAAAGCAGCAAAACCCAGTCTTGGTACCAGCACCGCATTTTGCAATAACCTTCTACGACTAAACCCGGCAGCCTTGTCTTTGTAAATCCAGTGGGTTACGTGGCTTTGGGTCTTGTTAGCTGATTGCTCCTCTCAGATTGCTCATCTGTAGAATGGGAATCTAGTTCAGAGGGTGTGATGAACAAAGGATATTTACTCTTATATGCTGAGCTTCTAGTGACCTGTGACATAGCAACTGCTCACTATTGCTGGTTATTACCATCATTGACAGTCACAGAACCAGCAGTATCAAACAGTAGCAGTCATGCTGGTATTCGGAGCTGATTGTCTTGACCTGTGAAACTAATTTTCTGAGTAATTCGGCTTTGAAGAAAGCTAACGAATGGACAAAACATGAGCAGAGGCTTTGGGGAGAAATCAGCTGCCGCTGAGTGATGATGCAAATCTCCTCTGGCTACGGGCAACAGCACTTGGAGGCTAAAAGACACAGTGGCCAGAATGTTCTAGATGAATGAGCTCACAGCACTTGGGGCAGAAATAGGAGTTCCAGAGGGAAATTTTAGGTGAAACAACTGCCTGACCTGGAGGTCACAGACCCTTGGTGACTAACGTGGGGACTCTGAGGCTGTGCTGATTTTTCCTTTCATTGCCTTTTTTCCCCCTTCTTTTTTTAAGGTTTGGGAACAATGTTGTATTTAAAGAATCTGAGCCACGGCAGGATGAGGCTGGGGGATGTGTGTGCATCTCTTTTGGGCCTGATGGCCCCCTGCTTTGGCATGAGACAACCCTGATTTGAACTGTGGTTCTGCCATTTCTCGGCTATGCCTAGCTGAGCATTGTCACCTCTTGGCCTCCATCTCTTTGTCTGTAAATCGGGGTCAATATTAGTCCCCATCTCGAATGCTCAATGAATGGTGGCTATGATTATCATAAATAAACACTTAAATGAGGAGATGACACTCTTCACTTTGATTCTGGTTTCAGAATCGAGATGAACATCGAGGTTGGGAACGTTTCTTATACGGGAGCCGTCATTTCCTGGTCGTCCTCGGAGCCCTGCCTGGAGGACTATTACCATATTATGTATAGGCCCAATTGGAACAGCATCTTCTCTGGCTATCTTCGCTACAGCTTCCACCACGAGGAGAAGGTGCCTCGAACAATCAGCTCCGTGGTGCTGGAACACCTCACCCCTTCCACTCTCTACTTCCTGTGCATCAGCTGCAAGAAGATCCTCTTCCCCTACAGGCACTACTGCACCATGTTCCACACCCTGGATAAGAGTCCACTGGCTGCTGGAAGTTCCCTGGTGGACCCCCAGATCTCCCTTTGGGTGCTGATGGCCATTCTGCTGGCCTGCTTCACGGCAGTCTTAGCCTTCATCTGCCTCCAGTTCTGGTGTATCCGTTGCCATGAGCCTCGATGGTCTTACAGAGCCGGCCTCATGGAGGAAGCCAATGGCCTGGTGAGATGGCCAGAGGAGGCCCCGGGTCTGGGTCAGGGGGAGGAAGACCTGCAGGGGCTCCCCCTGGTGGAAGTGCCACGCAAGAACTCCGGAGCTGACGCGGAACCAGAAGCTGCAGCCGCAGCAGCCGAACAGGATGCCCCTGACGTGGGTGCCCTGCAGATGGAGGGCGGTGTTCATCCTGCTGCACTGCCTCATTTTGGGGAGTGAGAGGTGGAGGGGAGGCAGCCCACATCAGGTAGCTTAAAGCCCTCCACGCAGCAGGTCTCCGGTAAAAACACGTCTGTAGACTACCCATTCGCCTCCCCTCAAATGTCAGAGCTCTGACACATGGACCACCTGGTTGGATGAATGCCCTTTGGCAAAGCTTCTCTACCTGGAAAACATATAACCCCCTGGTGTGCAAAGGGAGGAACACGGCATCTCTTAGGAGTGTCCATCTAGGGTAGGGGGGCTCAGTTAGGAATTAAAAGCATTTCAATATTAAAACAACCATGAATATATTATGGTATAGAAAGTGAAATCTGCATGACTTAAATAAAACACAAAACTTCCAGAAAATTTTTGAGTTGAAGATGGGCTCTTGGGTTATGCTTTCAGTCAGCTGAGGCAAACGTCCAGTCTTCTCTGCTGTTGAGGGGGGATTATTTTGGAAAGATGTGAGAAGCCTTGCTCTAGAGTGTTTTCCAACTTTCAGCCAATCACACACCACTTTGTACCCCATCTTCACCTTTTTTTAAACCACAGACTATCTTTACGATTATTAACAATACCTTTTCTTTAAATTGACTCATTTTTAACCTTATTTTAAAACATAGGCTTATGCTACTCCCCCAATGAAAAACCAGCACCCTCCTGCTATAAATAGAAGGGAAGATACATAATAAATAGAATGAAAACAAAACAATACTAAATTTGACTTGGATACTACTGCCTACTAAGGACTCTGAGCTCAGGGCCTGCTCTCTCATCTCTGATCAAAAGGGAGATTAGGGCTCCCCTGGTGGTGCAGTGGTTGAGAGTCCGCCTGCCAATGCAGGGGACACGGGTTCGTGCCCCGGTACGGGAAGATCCCACATGCTGTGGAGCGGCTGGGCCCGTGAGCCATGGCCGCTGAGCCTGCGTGTCCGGAGCCTGCGCTCCGCAACGGGAGAGGCCACAGCGGTGAGAGGCCCGCGTACCGCCAAAAAGAAAAAAAAAAAAAAGGGAGATTAGCAGTCCTTGGAAAGGTATTAAACACATATTAGCACCAACATAAGACTTGCTCCTTGGTATAATCAGCAAGGTTTGAAAGAGTATTGCAAAGGGAGTTACTTTGTGAGTGACTGTTAATTCATGCCATGACTGTGACTGTCTACAGTGCTGTCTGTAAGGGTTCCCTGATTTGAGAGAGTTGCCTTGACCAGACTGGCTGCTCTGGAGAAGACACCTGTACTCTCTCAGCATCATCCTAAGACTTTCTAAGCCCCACATACAGGCCCAAGTGAAGGGCACTCATCTTGGTTCCTCACACCTCCCAATCTAGGGCTCCCGACCTAGAGAAGCACCTTTTCTAACCATGCTATATTTATCCAGTCACTTCTTCTTCTAAGTCCATCTGTGCTTACTTTGTGAAAATGGGGTCAAAGGTGGCCATTTTTCATCCATCACACACACAAAAATCTTGGCTTTTTTGCCGTTGTTGTTGAGCTACTGCACCCTTTCTGTGGTGTTCTCCCACACAAGCCCGCAGGGTAAGAAACGATCTCCTACAAATGTCACGGTGATGGTAAGACTTTGTGAAGGGTGTTCCCCAGTGCCCACCCCGGGCGTGGAAATGGAGCTGGAGGAGGGTGGAGATGCGTCTGCTTCAACCTCTGCTAAATCCCCAGCATGGGGAACCTGCCCAGCATCTGGCCTACGGTGGGGGCTTAAGGAATGTCTGTTTAACGAATGGCAGAGGACTGAAAGTCCAGAACAGGCGCCACCTGGGAAGCTTTGTTAGTGTGTGAACAAAGTAGCAAGGAGACAGGAGGAGAGCTCTCAGCTCTAACTCCGGCCATCTGGGATTTCCTTCAAAACTCCACCTTCCCAACTGCTTCCTATCTGCAAATCCCTCATCTTCGCGGAGCACAAAATCCCAGAATCGCAGGATGATACCACAATGAATCAACCGAGAACAGGAGGAGATGGGACGCCGAGACAAGGAGACCCACACGCCTATTTCCCTGCTTGCCTCATAAAGTCCTCCCCAGACTGTTCCTGCCCAGAATCCAGCCCCACCAGGTCTGCGCTCACCCTCACCCCTGCTAGTTGTGAACAAATAAAGATGAATCTACTTGCAGTTGTTTCTGCCTGGATTTCACTGCTGCCTCTGTATCTCCATATGCTTTTGCTGCTTTTCTGATTTGAGGAACACTCTTCTGTCTGCTTTTGCTCACTAGTCCTCTTAGTAGTAGGACACAGGCAAGACCACTCACCTTGGACCCATAGAGGTAATAAGGCTGGACGTTGGCGGGTTTATCTCTTTGCGGTTCTTGGGTGAAAGGAATGGCAGTTCGGACAAAACTAGTAGAAGAAAAGAGATGGGGCAGGAGTTAACCGGGTCCTAATATTATTCTTCACGGGACTTGATATAGCGGGAGCCCTTCCTGATCAGGCGCAACCACACTGTTTCTTAGGCTGTGGCCTATACAGGTACTTCTGACAGACTCCCGTTTAACTCCTGTCTCCTCTTCATAGATGGGAACACTGTAGTCCAGGTTCACAGGCTCGACTCTGGGCTTGCAGATGCTCAGTGGTCAAGAAAGTCGAGAACAGGGTGGGCCTGAAAACAGCCTTCTCCAGGGCTTGGAACCTCCACCCTCAGTTTGGTTTCCTCAAGAGTAGAGTGCTGCAAACTCTTTCTATAAAGGCCCAGATAGCAAATACGTTCCGCTTTGCCAGCCAGATGGTCTCTGTCATAACTACTCAACTCTGCTGTAGCATAGGAGCACCCATAAACATGCTCATAAACAGTAAATGAGTGAGCATGGATGCCAGAGTTCCAATAAAACTTTGTGAATTTCAAATAATTTCTACTTGTCACCAAGTTATAATTCTTTGGATTTTTTCCCTAGCCGTCTCAAAATATCAATACCATTCTTAGCTCACAGGCTGAACAAAAAGAGCTGGCAACTGGAGGTGCCTCGTGGGCTGGAGTGTGCAGATCTCTGCACAAGAGGATTGAAAGTCCCAAATCTTTAGAGAACCGGAAGTCCATCTTGCTAAGTGTGTGGTTTCCTCCCAGACCCTTCCGTGACTCTGGCACATATTTATTCTACGCTGGCCGTGAGCCAGGCCCCGATGACACTGAGAGGGCTTGTCTGGAGGAGACAGCTGGCTGCTTCTACCGCCACCCCGACTCTGCTTTGCACAGAGACTCCCTTACCGGTTGGTGGACCCATTGTAGCAGTAGTTGGGGAGGAAGTCGAAGTTCAGCTCCCAGAAGACGTGCAGGGTGATGCGGCCGTAGGGGGCAGACACGTTGTGATTGGCCTCCCGGAACATGGCATCGAAGCTGTCCAGGGTCATGTGCTTACAGAGCAGCCGGTGTGTGAGCCGATTGATCTCCAGCAGCCACTCCAGCTCCTGCCCAGAGAGAGAGCCCGTGGCTGCTGAGGACTCACACACGCGCCTGGCACGCAGACACCATTATCTGAAAGATGCCTTTCATGCAGGTGAGGGCCCCTCAGACAACTTTATAACGGCCAGCATGGGACTAGGACCGCTTACGGTAGTATGCGACGTTCCCTTCTTCTGAGTGAAGGAAGTACCAGACCATGCCCAGGGAGGCTGCGTGCCTGCCCACAGAAGGGGACCACAGACCATGTGCAAATCCCTTGTCTGCACCCCACTGGGTAGAAAAGCATGACTACTTGCTCTCCAGTTTCTAGGTTAGTAAGGAAAAAGCTTGTCCCTCTGAGTTGCAAGTAAAGTAAAAGAAAGTTGTGAGCATCCATCCATCACCAGAGGCTGTCTCCACCCTGCAGAAAGCAATCAAAAGAGCTACCACCTACTAAGTACTTACAATTAGGTTGGACCATGTGAAACTACTGTTTTTTAGGTCAAACACCATTCAATGTTAGTAATTTTTTATGGTTCAGTCTAATACATGCCAAGCAGTATTCTAAGCACTTTATATGTGTTAACTCACTTCATGCTCAAAAACCCCTATAAGGTCAGCATGATGGCTGTTCTTGCTGTATACATATAGAAACTAGGCTTTAAGAAGTGCAGTAACTTGGCTTCAAATCCAGGAAGCTGGACTCCAAAGTTCACATTCTTAACAGTTGTATACTATAGAAATTTAAAAAACAGCTGCGGGCAGAACGTTCCCTCATCTGGACTCCTCCTGTGCCCCTCAGTCACACAGGGTTTGGTTACACATGTTGGCAAAGGTTTGGCTGCAAGCTATGGATGAAGGACGTGCATGAGCTGTGGGCCCTGGTCATTTGGAATCCAACCTTCAGGCAGAGAACAGGAACAGAGTGGATAATATCTGGACAGAGCAGGTCACTGCACTTGCTAGGAAGTAAAAAGGATAAAATCCTTTGGGCTGGCTTTAGTTCCTTGCTGTATTGCTATCAAAGAGAATCAAAGCACAGTCCTGTGCAGAAAGCATCTCTGTGATGCTCTAGGACACTCCTATACTATAGTGGTTAAGCCATCTTTTGAGATGGGTATGACTGCCCCTGTTTCATAGAGGGGAAAACCGAGGCTCAGAGGGTGAAGTAACTCGCTCAGGGTCATAGAGTGAATACAGAACAGGGCTTAGGATGTGATCCCAGGTCTTGCGACTCCAAGTCACGTGTGTTTGGCCCCTGTGACACAGCTGCCTGGAATAAAGAAGCAATGACTGAGAAAGCCCTTTGAAAAGCAAAGATGGCTTTACAACATAAAAGCTAAAAGAACCTCGGCAAAGGCAGTTCCCCAGAGTGTGGCCAGGAGGTGGGATGGTCAGAGAGCCAGCTATAAAAGCTGGGCCTTGGAGCCCAGTTGTCTACAGTCATAGGAGGTGGCCTCACACCAGAGATTCAATTTTATTCTCATCAGCCACAAGAACCCTCTGACTCTGGTTGGGGTCCAGAGTGTGGTAGGCCCAGACCACGCTTCCAATCTTGGAGCTTCGTCTCTCTGAAACTCAGATTCTGTGGCTCTAAATCGGGGGCAAAATACTGTATCGAAGCAACCTTAACTGGCTGCAGGTAAGTGAGACAAGCAGCGGGAGGAGGGAGCCCCGGGCTGAGCTGTCTGTGGCAAATTGGAGAGCCGCTGCCAGATAAAGGTGGAGCGGCTACTTTACGCCATCTGATGATTTGTTACTACGTCGGAATGGGGCTTAGTGATGGCAGATCTTGCCATCTCTTGAAAGGAGGCCAGAATCTGGATTGCAATTCTGGAATGGTAGCTGGAAGAATAAGTTTCCAGTCACTGTGCACCTTGAAGTAAATGAAGGGTGGAAATACAGAACCAGCTGTCTGCTTCCAATTTCTTGGGGCCTAGCTAGCTGGATGGCATTTTTGTTCCTATTCACTTAGGGTGGGTAAGTAAGTAAGTAAAAGTAAGTAAGTAAATACGTAAATAAATGCAATGAATGTGCATGATTTTATTTCTAAGATCACTGAGTCCCTTAGCACATGGAGGTGCCCTGTTACCATGAAGAGAGCTACAAGATGAGAAACTGGGATTGAACAATTTCTGTGTCTAATGTTCTGTGATTTTAACGGTCTCACAGATGTGCATCAGAGACTGAAGGAGAGAGTGCTCAACTCCGCTGATATGGGGGTGCTGGAAATGTAGGTCCACTCCTTCCGCCAAGCCCCAGGACTCTTTATTATGTAATGCAAACTGTGTTTTGCATCAGCCGTGTACTTCCAGCCTTTCAATCAGAAGAGGGCACTTGCCTGAGGGATGCAGGGCTCAGTGCATCAAGGCACAGAGGTTTAGAAGGCCACAGGGGTGGTCTAGGTGCCTTCTGAGAGGACATCAGCTCTCTATACTAAAGCCGGTTTACTGGGGGGCAACACAGAGAAGCAGCACTGGGGAAACAAAACACCCAAACGGGCAACTTCTGTAAAGTAGCGGAAAGGGCTTTTCCACGGGAACCGGAAAACGTGAGCGTCAGCCGCACTTGGCCGTTAAACCAGCTCTGTGGTCCAGGCGGGCCAGGAGGATAGGGGTCTCAAACTCAGGCACAGCAAGGCCTGGTAGGTCATCCCATGAATGAATCGTGCCACAGGGCCTGCGGCAAACCCAGGAGAGCCCAGCCCAGCCGATGGGAAAGTCTAGTCATTTCTAGGCAATTGGTGCTATCTGGGAAGGCTGGTCTGAGGTTGCCAGAGCTTCTGCAGTTTTATTCGAATTCTTCCAAGTGTTAAGTGTTGCCTCCAAATTTCAAATATGCTTCACAGCCTAAACAAAACACAGCCTGCAGGCTGCCAGCTCTCAACTTTGGCATCAGATCCCTCCGAGAATCTACTTGCTCAGCTGCGTATGATTAGGGCCACCGACCGATGAAATCTCTGCAACCCTCCCAACTGGGCATCTAGCCACCCACTCCCCTATCTCAGGACGCAGCTTCTAAGGTGGAGAGAAGGGATGAGGGGAACAGATCCCTTGCTTTGTTTCTCAGAAGGGGCAGAAGGCTTCTCAGCCAAGGCAGTGGGGGCCTCCTAACCCTACAGGACAGAGCATCCTTGGGCTCTCCTCTTCATGGGCTTCATGGGAAGTGGCTACTCTCCTGGGGGATGTTGCCCTCACCTGACAAACACAGGCTTTCACTGTTTGGTTTGATTTTGTTCACAGCTAAAAGTGCCTTTCAAGGGCTGGGAAGAGGCCATAGATACCCACACACAACCCAAAACCAGTTTTTCCATAAGATATGCTCATTCATTACTGGAAAACTAAAAGATACAGATAAACAAAGAAGATAAAAACAAAAATCCCACCTTTTGGAGATAATCACTGCTAACATTTGGCAAAGAAAAATATTTCTTAAAGTAGATCTCCCAGAAGAACTTGTGCTATATCATAGTGTCTCAAAGTCAGTGACCCAGTACTTTGGTGGGCAGTTGGGTCAAGTTCTCTTGGAAATGCTTGTGAGAATCTACCCTGAGAGCACCTCATTTGTAGCTCAAAATTTCTATGTTCCTCTCTTTCTTCATAAGCTATTTTCATTAAGGGCAAGGAACTATGCAAAGCTCTTTCCTGGCAGTATCTCATTTCACCCTTTTGACAAGTCTATGAGGTAGATTCTAATATTTCCTCCATTGTACTACAGGCTTGCAGTGTAAGATAAGCAACTCACCCAAGATCACCCAGCTAGTTAAGTGGTGGGGCCAGGACTGGGACCCCAAGGTCTTTCTGATGCTAGAGTCCTAGTTCTTAGTCCCTTTTTCTTTCTTTCTTTCTTTCTTCTTTTATTTAATTTATTTTAAACTTATTTTTTTGGCTGCATTGGGTCTTTGTTGCTGCGCGGGCGTTTTCTACTTGGGGTAAGTGGGGGGGGCTACATTTTGCTGTGGTGCGCAGGCTTCTCATTGCGGTGGTTTCTCTTGTTGCGGTGGCTTCTCTTATTCCTAGGCATGCGGGCTTCAGTAGTTGCGGCGCACAGGCTTAGTTGCTCCGTGGCACGTGGGATCTTCCTGGAACAGGGATCGAACCCATGTCCCCTGCATTGGCAGGCAGATTCTTAACCACTGCACCACCAGGGAAGTCCCAGTCCTTTTTTAAAAAACCACTTTGTCCATTAAAAAAAAAAAACCCTTTTTATTTTGAAATAATTTCTGACTTACAGAAAAGCTGTGAAAACTGCAGACTTCCTGCGTATTCCTGACCCAGTTTCTCCAATGTTAACCTCTTACATAAGTTACCTAAAGTAGGAAACTAACATTGGTACAATTCTATGAACTAAATGACAGAACTTATTCAAATTTCACCATTTTTTTTTTCCATTTTACGGTTCAATCCAGAATCCCACAATGCACTGAGTTGTCATGTCTCCTTAGCCTTTTCCAATCTCTAACAGATTTCAGCATCTCTTCATCTTTTATGATCTGGATGCTTTTGAAAAGCATTGTTAATTTTTTTTTTTTTTTTTTTTTTTTTTTGGTACGCGGGCCTCTCACCGCTGTGGCCTCTCCCATCGCGGAGCACAGGCTCCGGACGCGCAGGCTCAGCGGCCACGGCTCACGGGCCTAGCCGCTCTGCGGCATGTGGGATCTTCCCGGACTGGGGCACAAACCTGTGTCCCCTGCATCGGCAGGCGGATTCTTAACCACTGCGCCACCAGGGAAGCCCGAATTGTTCATTTTTGAACGCCATGTGATTTGGGTTTATCTGATATATTCTCATGATTAGATTGAGATTATGCATTTTGCATTAGGCATATATATCAGGGGATACATGAATATACCTTATTTCTGGTGATATTAACCTTTCATGCTTGGTTAAGATGGTGTCTGCTATGAATGGATAAAGAAGAGGTGGCACATATATACAATGGAATATTACTCAGCCATAAAAAGAAACAAAATTGAGTTATTTGTAGTGAGGTGGACGGACCTTGAGTCTGTCATACAGAGTGAAGTAAGTCAGAAAGAGAAAAACAAATACCATATGCTAACACATATATATGGAATCTAAAAAAAAAAAGAAAAAAGGTTCTGAAGAACCTAGGGGCAGAACAGGAATAAAGACACAGACGTAGAGAGTGGACTTAAGGACACGGGGAGGGGGAGGGGTAAGCTGGGACGAAGTGAGAGAGTGGCATGGACATATATACACTACCAAATGTAAAACAGATAGCTAGTGGATAGCAGCTGCATAGCATAGAGAGATCAGCTCGGTGCTTTGTGACCACCTAGAGCAGTGGGACAGGGAGGGTGGGAGGGAGACGTAAGAGGGAGGGGTTATGGGGATATATGTATACATATAGCTGATTCACTTTGTTATACAGCAGAAACTAACACAACATTATAAAGCAATTTACTCCAATAAAGATGTTAAAAAAAAGAGAAAACACAAATACAATAACAAGTATTCTGCAAAAAAAAAAAAAAAAAAAAGAAAAAAAAGATGGTGTCTGCTAGATTTCCCCACTGTAAAATTAGTATTCTTCCCTTTGCAATTAATAAATATCTTGAAGGAGATAATTCGAGACTATGTAAGAATGCTTTTTCTTCTCTAAGTATTTTTTAAATTTTTGAGTAATTTTAAAACTTTGGTGAAATACAGATAACATAAAATTTACCATTTTAACCCTTTTTAAATTAGGGTTAGATACATTCATATTGTTGTGCCACCATCACTACCATCCACCTCCAGAACTTCTTAATCTCCCCAACTGAACCTCTGTACCCATTAAGCACTAATTCCCTATTCCTTGGCAAACACCATTGTACTTTCTGTCTCTATAAACCTCACTATTCTAGAAACCTCATAATAAGAAGAATCATAAAATACTCTTCGCAAAGTTCAGCCCGCTAATTTTAGCATCTGTTACTGGATCCTGCCTGCAACCATTACTACTGTGGTGTTCTAATGGTGATTTTCTACTTCTCTCATTCCTTCTACTCATCTGCTTTTGAAGCGTTAAAAGCTTCCTTTGATTCACCGAAAGACTGATCAATCAAGTTATTCTAATTCTTGGAAAGAATTAGCAGAGAGTAGTTCAAATTGCTGATTAATAAAAGAAGGTAGCAGGCCTGTCCCATGCTTGTGCATCAGGAACAACTATATAATTTGCAAGTCCCAGCACAAAATGAAAATGTGGGGACCCTTGTTAGAAAATGATTAAGAATTCCAAGATGGTGACAGCAGAGCATTAAACCAGTCAAGAGCCTCTGTGGGCTCTATACTACTGCACACCCACGAAGCTGACGCTGCTGTGTAACCTTCCCTAGTTTGTTAGGA
This sequence comes from Lipotes vexillifer, assembly GCF_000442215.2. NCBI lineage: Eukaryota > Metazoa > Chordata > Mammalia > Artiodactyla > Lipotidae > Lipotes > Lipotes vexillifer. Next base: position 1,850,948 of record NW_006771758.1, read on the forward strand.
CCACCCAGCTACTTTACAGAGCTGTAGAATCCTAAAGGACAAGCAGCTGCGCCCCAGGGCTGGCCATTTCTAGAGATTTCAAGATCCCCCCTCCACTCCCATTCTCTAGGCAACCAGGAAGGTAAGATTATTCTTATTCTTTTTAAATCTTTTTTTTTTTCCCGTCTCATTCAGATGAGAAAGAGACCCATTGCTTCTCTGTAACTAGCTCAGTACCAGGCTAACAACAACTCCCAATGAGGCTTCTAGTCTGAGGAGTCCCAGAGCAGAACTCACAAAGGCCCCCATCTCTTACCACGATGGAGGTCAGGTCCTCACTCTCAAAGCGGCTGATGGCCTGGTCCAAGGATTTATACATGGCGGCAGAGATGCGCTGGGTAATGAGTCTGTTCAAGTCAATTGATCTACCCAACAGCTGCATAGAAGAGAGAGAGACAGAGGGAGAGATACAAGGTTACTTATGGTTTGTTTGCACAGGCACATGACAACTAAATGCAATGCACTGATAGGAAATTGTAGTAAAATTATAAACAACATGGCCAGGACAAATAGGGACTCTATGAAGAAAATAGTATTATTAAATTTCCTGAGTATGATAATTCTATTTGGATGATGAAAGAATGTCCTTGTTCTTAGGAGATACACGCTGAGGTATCAGCAGTAAAGTGTCATATGTCTCCAACTTACGCTCACTGGCTAAGAAAAAAGTATGTATATTAAAATATATATTTTATTATAGTGGGTTGGCCAAAAAGTTCATTTGGTATTTTTCCATAGGATGTTACAAACATTTTGGTCAACCTAATATTTATATATAAATATGTTTTTTAAATTATATATATTATAAACATATATTTAAACTATACTTACTATATTTATGAGAGAGAAAAAACACATATATGAGAAAAAGAAAGTGAATAAAATGTGGTTAAAACATGAATAATCATGAATCTGGCTACAAAGTATATCTGTGTGTTTACTGTGTTATTCTTTGATAAACACAGATGTCAAAATCCTGAACAAAATACCAGCAAACAGAATCCAACAGCACATTAAAAGGCTCATACACCATGATCAACTGTGATTTATCCCAGGGATGCAAGGATTCTTCAATATACGCAAATCAATCAATGTGATACACCTCATTAACAAATTGAGGAATAAAAAACATATGATCACCTCAATAGATGCAGAAAAAGCTTTTGACAAAATTCAATACCCATTTATGATAAAAACTCTCCAGAAAATGGGCATAGAGGGAACGTACCTCAACATAATAAAGGCCATATATGACAAACCCACAGCAAGCATCATACTCAATGGTGAAAAACTGAAAGCATTTCCACTAAAATCAGGAACAAGACAAGGATGTCCACTCTCACCCCTCTTATTCAATATAGTTTTGAGCAGTCGGAGAAGAAAAAGAAATAAAAGGAATCCAAATTGGAAAAGAAGAAGTAAAACTGTCACTGTTTGCCGATGACATGATACTATACACAGAAAATCCTAAAGATGCCACCAGAAAACTACTAGTGCTAATCAACGAATTTGGTAAGGTTGCAGGATACAAAATGAATGCACAGAAATCTCTGGCATTCCTATAGACCAACAATGAAGAATCAGAAAGAGAAATTAAGGAAACATTCCCATTTACCACTGCAACAAAAAGAGTAAAATACCTAGGAATAAACCTGCCTCAGGAGGCGAAAGACATGTACTCAGAAAACTATAAAACAGTGATGACATAAACAGATGGAGAAATATACCATGTTCTTGGACTGGAAGAATCAATATGGTGAAAATGATTAGACTACCCAAAGCAATCTACAGATTCAATGCAATCCCTATCAAACTACCAATGGCATTCTTCACAGAAGTAGAACAAAAAATTTTACAATTGATATGGAAACATAAAAGACCCCAAAGAGCCAAAGAAATCTTGAGAAAGAAAAACGGAGTTGGAGGAAACAGGCTCCCCAACTTCAAACGGTACCACAAAGCTACAGTAATCAAGACAGTATGGTACTGGCACAAAAACAGAAAATTAGATTAAAGCTACAAGATAGAATGCCCAGAGATAAACCCACGCACATAGGGGCACCTAATTTACAACAAAGGAGGCAAGAACATACAATGGAGAAAAGACAGCCTCTTCAATAAGTGGTGCTGGGCCACCAAACCAGCTTTACAACAAACACTAAAGGAACTTCTCTAGGCAGAAAACACAAGAGAAGGAAAACACCTACAATAAAAAACCCAAAACAGTTAAGAAAATGGTAATAGGAGCATACGTATCGATAATATCCTTAAATGTAAATGGATTAAATGCTCTAACCAAAAGACACAGACTGGCTGAATGGATACAAAAACAAGACCATATATATGCTGTCTACAAGAGACCCACTTCAGACCTAGGGACACACAGAGACTAAAAGTGAGGGGATGGAAACAGATATTCCATGCAAATGGAAATCAGAAGAAAGCTGGAGTAGCAATGCTCACATGAGACAAAACAGACTTTAAAATAAAGACTATCACAAGAGACAAAGAAGGACACTACATAATGATCAAGGGATCAATCCAAGAAGAAGGTATAACAATTGTAAATATTTATGCACCCAACATAGGAGCACCTCAATACATAAGGCAAATGCTAACAGCCATAAAAGGGGAAATCGACAGTAACACGTTCATAGTAGGGGACATTAACATCCCACTTTCACCAATGGGCAGAGCATCCAAAATGAAAATAAATAAGGAAACACAAGCTTTAAATGATACATTAAACAAGACGGACTTAATTGATATTTAAAGGACATTCCATCCAAAACAACAGAATACACTTTCTTCTCAAGTGCTCATGGAACATTCTCCAGGATAAACTGTATCTTGGGTCACAAATCAAGCCTTGGTAAATTTAAGAAAATTGAAATCGTATCAAGTATCTCTTCCGACCACAATGCTATGAGCCTAAATTTCAATTACAGGAAAAAAAATCTGTGAAAAATACAAACACATGGAGGCTAAACAATACACTACTAAATAACCAAGAGATCACTGAAGAAATCAAAGAGGAAATCAAAAATACCTAGAAAGAAATGACAATCTAAACACGATGACCCAAAACCTACGGGATGCAGCAAAAGCAGTTCTAAGAGGAAAGTTTATAGCAATACAATCCCACCTCAAGAAACAGGAAACATCTCAAATAAACAACCTAACCTTACACCTAAAGCAATTAGAGAAAGAAGAACAAAAAACCCCCAGTTAGCAGAAGGAAAGAGATCATAAAGATCAGATCAGAAATAAATGAAAAAGAAATGAAGGAAACAATAGCTAAGATCAATAAAACTAAAAGGTGGTTCTTTGAGAAGATAAACAAAATTGATAAACCAATAGCCAGACTCATCAAGAAAAAAAGGGAGAAGATTCAGATCAGTAGAATTAGAAATGAAAAAGGAGAAGTAACAACCGACACTGCAGAAATACAAAGGATCCTGAGGGATTACCACAAGCAACTCTATGCCAATAAAATGGACAACCTGGAAGAAATGGACAAATTCTTAGAAAAGCACAACCTCCTGAGACTGAATCAGGAAGAAACAGAAAATACAAACAGACCAATCACAAGCACTGAAGTTGAAACTGTGATTAAAAATCTTCCAAAAACAAAAGCCCAGGACCAGATGGATTCACAGGTGAATTCTATCAAACATTTAGAGAAGAGCTAACACCTATCCTTCTCAAACTCTTCCAAAATATAGCAGAGGGAGGAACACTCCCAAACTCATTCTACGAGGCCACCATCACCCTGATACCAAAACCAGACAAAGATGTCACAAAAAAAGAAAACTACAGGCCAATATCACTGATGGACATAGATGCAAAGATCCTCGACAAAATACTAGCGAACAAAATCCAAAGCACATTAAAAGGATCATACACCATGATCAAGTGGGGTTTATCCCAGGAATGCAAGGATTCTTCAATATACACAAATCAATCAATGTGATAAACCATATTAACAAACTGAAGGATAAAAACCATATGATCTTCTCAATAGATGCAGAAAAAGCTTTCAACAAAATTCAACACCCATTTATGATAAAAACCCTCCAGAAAGTAGCCATAGAGGGAACTTACCTCAACACAATAAAGGCCATATATGACGAACCCACAGCCAACATCATTCTCAATGGTGAAAAACTGAAACCATTTCCACTAAGATCAGGAATAGGACAAGGTTGCCCACTTTCAACACTACTATTCAACATAGTTTTGGAAGTTTTAGCAACCAGAGAAGAAAAAGAAATAAAAGGAATCCAAATCGGAAAAGAAGAAGTAAAACTGTCACTGTTTGCCGATGACATGATACCATACTTAGAGAATCCCAAAGATGCTACCAGAAAACTACCAGAGCTAATCAATGAATTTGGTAAAGTTGCAGGATACAAAATTAATGCACAGATACCTCTTGCATTCCTATACACTAATGATGAAAAATCTGAAAGAGAAATTAAGGAAACACTCCCATTCACCACTGCAACAAAAAGAATAAAATATCTAGGAATAAGCCTACCTAAGGAGACAAAAGACCTGTATGCAGAAAACTATAAGACACTGATGAAAGAAATTAAAGATTATACAAACAGATGGAAAGATATACTATGTTCTTGGATTGGAAGAATCAACATTGTGAAAATCGCTGTATACCCAAAGCAATCTACAGATTCAATGCAATTCCTATCAAACAACCACTGGCATTTTTCACAGAACTGGAACAAAAAATTTCACAGTTTGTATGGAAACACAAAAGACCCTGAATAGCCAAAGCAATCTTGAGAAAGAAAAACGGAGCTGGAGGAATCAGGCTCCCTGACTTCAGACTATACTACAAAGCTACAGTAATCAAGACAGTATGGGACTGGCACAGAAACAGAAGTATAGATCAACGGAACAGGATAGAAAGCCCAGAGATAAACCCACACACATATGGTCACGTTATCTTTGATACAGAAGGCGAGAATATACAATGGAGAAAAGACAGCCTCTTCAATAAGTGGTGCTGGGAAAACTGGACAGCTACATGTAAAAGAATGAAATTAGAACACACCCTAACACCATACACAAAAATAAACTCAAAATGGATTAAAAGCCTTGGTGTAAGGCCAGACACTATAAAACCCTCAGAGGAAAACACAGGCAGAACACTAGATGACATACATCACAGCAAAATCCTTTTTGACCCACCTACTAGAGAAATGGAAATAAAAACAAAAATAAACAAATGGGACCTAATGAAACTTAAAAAGCTTTTGCACAGCAAAGGAAACCATAAACAAGACAAAAAGACAACCCTCAGAATGGGAGAAAATATTTGCAAATGAAGCAACTGAGAAAGGATTAATCTCCAAAATATACAGGCAGCTCATGCAGCTCAGTATCAAAAAAACCAACAACCCAATCCAAAAATGGGGAGAAGACCTAAACAGACATTTCTCCAAAGAAGATATACAGATGGCCAACAAACACATGAAAGGATGCTCAACATCACTAATCATTAGAGAAATGCAAGTCAAAACTACAATGAGGTATCACTTCACACAGGTCAGAATGGCCATTATTAAAAAAGCTAGAACCAATAAATGCTGGCAAGAGTGTGGTGAAAAGGGAACCCTCCTGCACAGTTGGTGGGAATGTAAATTGATACAACCACTATGGAAAACAGTATGGTGGTTCCTTAAAAAACTAAAAATAGAACTACCATATGACCCAGCAATCCCACTACTGGGCATATACCCGGGAAAACCATAATTTAAATAGAGACATGTACCACGATGCTCATGGCAGCACTATTTACAATAGCCAGGACATGGAACCAACCTAAATGTCTATCAACAGATGAATGGATAAAGAAGATGTGACACATATATACAATGTAGTATTACTCAGCCATAAAAAGAAACGAAATTGAGTTATTTGTAGTGAGGTGGATGGACCTAGAGTCTGTCACACAGAGTGAAGTAAGTCAGAAAGAGAAAAACAAATACCGTATGCTAACACATTTATATGGAATCTAAAAAAAAAAAAAAAAAAGGTACCGATGAACCTACTTGCAGGGCAGGAATAAAGAGGTAGACACAGAAAACTGACTTGAGGACATGGGGTGGGAGGGTGAAGCTGGGGTGAAGTGAGAGTAGCATGGACATATATACACTACTGAATGTAATACAGTTGGCTAGTGGGAAGCAGCAGCGTAGCACAGGGAGATCGGCTCGGTGCTTTGCGATGACCTAGAGGGGTGGGATAGGGAGGGTGGGAGGGAGGGGATATGGGGACATGTGTACGCATATGGCTGATTCGCTTTGTTGTGCAACAGGAACTAACACAGTATTGTGAAGCAATTATACTCCAATAAAGATATATTAAAAAAAAAAAGTTGAGGAAAAATACGATGCATTCAGACTGTAGGAAGAGGCTCAGGACACACTCTGGTTCCCCATGCATTGCTGACATCCTGAATCTACCCTTGAAGTTCTTCCTGTATCCGTCCTGTGCCCCAGTTCAGAGTCACCAGGGAGTAGCAGTCCCCCCAGCAAGGGCCTACCGTGTACCTTTATGGGGATGAATTTAAAAGCATGAGGAGAAAGGCTGACTACAGGCTGGAAAATATAGCTTAAGATAATTTCCACTGGGGTACACGTGGGCATTACTGCAGATGCTACATAGATAGCAATAAACATTTATTGAGTACCTGTTGTGTGCACTGCACTTTGCTAGGTGCCCAAGGATTATTCTCAACCATGTAATTTTTTTCTGCTTCCCTTTTGGGAGAGATTTTCCACCAACTAAGGCTCCTTATAGCACACACAGAGCCCTCAAGATTAATGTCCTGTGACTAATTCTAGCTGCACTGGTAACTGATAGCTGTAATCTTCTGAGAGGCTGAAGGAAAAACTCTCTTTGAGCCCTTACTGTTAGCAGAGGTGAAAATGTTTTTTTCCTCTTACGATTCTCCATTTCTCTTAGATTTCTCAGAGCAATGGGAATATCCAGGGCTTCCAGGGTAAATCCTCTCCTCTTTATCCAGGGCATCTTCTCAGTCTCAGCCCTGCTTCCCTTCACCCAAGTCTTCTCCACAAACACGTGAACCACAGGATAAGCACACAGAGGTCACAGCATGAAGGCCATTTCAACACTGTGTGGCTGACAGCAGGGCTTAGGAGTAGGATGCAAGGTCTGCTGGAGCATCTCTTATTTTTGTCTGCCAGGCTCACGTGAACGTCTTTAAGCAGAGATATGTTTCTAGTTCCTGGCAGAATTTCCTCTACATCTGGGGTCAAATGTTAGCAGAGACTAACTCCATAAAAACAAACCATAATGGGCCCTGTTCAGGGGTGGATTTACCCATTTCTGAACATTAGTCTCGACTGAAGGAGGTGGGCTGCAGCTTATGATGGGAGGACAAAGGTGGCCGCTACTCATCAGAGGTGAATGGCAGCTGGGCTGAGAAGCCTAGAACTTGAACCAAAGGAAGCCCAATGCCTCTTGACTGTAAGATTCTGAGGGGGTGTTATATCCATGGTCAGCAGCCCACGTGGGGCAATACCCAGGGAAGATGGTAAGCAGTCCTGATTTCCAGTCTCTAGGCTAACGTCACAGTTCCTCTCTCCTGCCCATTCCACCTCTGTCACCATACCTGGACGTGTCTCTGCTTCAACAGCGTTTCGTAGCGGTTGGATGGTGGGTATGGAATGATGACTCCATAATTCTTACATTCAGCCCTAAAACGTTTATCCAACAGGACACTGGAAGGGATAAAAGTGAAATGAGGCCAGTAAACATGACGGTGAATGGTGATCAATCACCCAGCCGTGTGTATTTCAAACCACAGGATCTACTCATGAAGTGCTATCTTATATATTTTAAATATTTTTTTCTGATCTACAGCAAAGTTCTTCTAATTTTTTTCAGCCCAAAAAGCTCAGTATGTGAAATAGAATTTCTGCGTTAAAGACAGGCAACACAGAAGTTGAGATGCTTTCTTGCTTTTATTCATTCACCATAAAAGCAATTGAGTCCCTGCTTGGTATATCCCAGGAAACATTCTAGGTACCGAGGATACAAAGTTCTTGTCCTTATGGAGCTTACTTTCTAGTAAAGAGAGACTGATAATAAATAAATAGGCAGAGGAATAAAATAATTTCAGATAATAGTAAATACCTGCATAGTATTTACTATTCACCAGGCATACATGTACATGCAGAGTCATTTTTAATCTCACAACGATCCTATGAATTAGATGTTCTATTATGATCTTTTACACTGAGCCATGGATTGCAGAGTAATAAGTGCTCTGAAAATAATAAAACAGGATCATTTGATGTTAGGAGGTCAGGGAAAACCTCTCTAAAGAGGTTCTGTTGGACAGAGACCTAAATGCTAAAAATGGAAAGATCTGGGGGAAGAATCTTTCAGGCATGATTAGCTTGGTACGTTGAGCAAAAGGAAAAATGGTCAGTGTAGATAAGGGGCCGGTGTGCTGGAGAGTATGGTGCAAAAATGAATTTATAAAGTTAGTCTAGGGGCCAGACCATGTGAGACGATATAAGCCACAGTAAGGAGGTTAGATGTTTTCTAGATGTAAATGAAGCCATGGAAAGTTTTTAAGCAGGAAAGTGACATCATCTAAACCTACACTGTCCAATACATTAGCCACCCACCAGGTGAGCCTACTGAGCACCTGAAACGCAGCGGGTCCAAGCTGAGATGTGCTATTAGTATAAAATACACACTAGATGTTGAAGACTTAGGAAGGAAACATTGAAAACTATTTCCTTAATAACTTTTTATTGGTTACATGTTGAAATTATAATATTTTAGATATAATGGATTATAAATAGTATTAAATTAATTTTTAAAATATGGCTACTAAAACATTTACAATTACATCTGTGACCCAGCATTTGTGATTGCATTATATTTCTGATGGACAGCAATGATCTAGATCACTCTGTCCCTCCTGTGCTCTCTGACTCTCCCAACTTCTCGCAATCCCCCCAACTTCCCGTATCTTTGACAAACCACTGATCTTATAAGGAGGGATACAGATTAAGATTCTTATTTCAGATAAGGATATTTTGTAAATTAAATATATAGAGGACCCAGGGTTTGACAAGTCTGAGTTTGTTTACACAGACAATGGACCAGCATATTTGAAAATTATCTTAGAGAAGCTGGAAGCCCAGCTCACTGTTAAAACCCCATGCAATTCAATCCAGACACTTGTGAAGTGACTCCTTTGTGAAAGGCTGTGTTCTCTGCACTTTCCCTGAAACCCTATGCATATGCTTTCTATAGTTTACATCCTTAAGAGCCATTCACTTCATTTAATGCACATTCTGTGTTAACAGACACTTGTGCATCTGTATACCACCTCCTGTCTGAACTCCATCAGAACAACTCAAGTTGTTGAAAGCAAAACAAAGCAAATTTTTATTGTAGGGAAAAAAGTAACAATCCTTGAAATTACTGGTTGGTACATTTGGATTTCCAATAAAAAGGGAAATATCTCTATCTCTATCTATCTATCTATCTATCTATCTATCTATCTATCTATGTAGGCAGGGTTTTTTTGACCAGTACTGTTACGGGTTCCTCGAACCCAGGAATTCTCAGGGGTCTAAATCAACCCATACTGACAATACCAATGAGCCTGTAAAACCTGGCATGCCCAGACCTCTCCTCTTCCTTGGCCTTCTGTCTGGCCTTCATACTCCCATTCTTGCTCACCTCCAATCCGTTCTCTACAGTTTTAATGTTTTTAAAAGATCAAACTTCTAAAAATAAAAATCAAACTGGGTCACTGTCATACTGTGGAAACTATCCCGTGGTTCCACTCCTAGGACAAATGCCTACAAGGCCGCAAGACCTGGGCCCTGCCTACCTGCCCAGCTTTACCATGCAGCCTGCCCACTCTGTGGTCCGTGAATGAGACATTTACCTGTACTAATTCACATTAATCCTCTCAACAGCCCTACAAAGTAGACGTAGGCATGCCCTTCATCTTATGCTTCTGCCACAGGGACTCTGCACAAGTAGTTTGTTTTGCCTGTGATTTCTAGCCCTACTCTTCACCCAGTTTTACTTAATCAAGTCCTATCAACTTCAGATGTGAACTCAAAGGTTACTTTCTCGGGACTGCCCTTCCAGTTACCTATCCCAAAGACTAGTTCAGGTTTAACTGTCATATATTCCCATTAGCTTGTCCTTCGTAGGAACCTCCCTTGACACTGTGCATTCAGTAGTTTTTATTAATGTCTGTTTTCCTCACTAGACTGTAAGCTCCATAAGATCTAGCACCACATCTGCCTGTTTTCCTTTCTCCTACATTCTAGCACCACATCCAGGCCCACGGAATCACTCAGATTTCCTTAGGTCCTAAAGGAGAAGGGAGGTTTTGCAACAGAGAACCTTGCCTTCCAGGTGGCAATCTTAGGAAGCTTTGCTGCATATAGCCCTGGGGCTCTCATACCTGCCAGCCATTGCTTTGTAGTAAGCAAAGATCTGGTCCGCCAGCTTGTAGACAAACTGATCAAAACACAGGTTCACCTGGTGAAAAAGAAGCAGGAAATGTCAATGGTGTCTGTCCGGCTTTATTAGAGAAATTTCAGCAACTGAAGGGGGCAGTGGTGCAGGACTGCCTGAAGTGTGAGGTGACGCAAGATGCTTTGCAGGAAAAAAAAAAAAAGAAGATTCTGTGGCCAACTAAGTTTGGGAAGTCTGGTCTCTTGCTCTCAAGGTCCTCAACCAGGCACGAAGAAAGCAAAATTCAAAAAGCTGTTGAGGAACCACTGTCCCCACTGGTCCCCTCCTGGCTGTTACAAGGTGCCTGCCCAGGGGGAATGCCACAGATAGGGCTTCACATCCTGTAATTACACATATCAGTCCCCTCATCTCTCCCGATAGAATTTCTTATCCTTTCCTTTTATTTTACTTTACCTTGCTTTGCAAATGAAGAAGTTGATGGTCATTAAAAATTTTAAAACCTTTTTAAAACCAGTTTGCTTAAAAATCTTTGGTTTTTAATGAATAAGAGACCGTCTTGCCTTTTCAGTGTTTCATCATGTCAGTGGCAGAATGTGATGCTGAGGCGAGAAGAAAGTTCACAGCAGACATAGAGGATTGAAAGCAAATCCTCCAGTGATGGCAAGGGCAGGGAACGGCCAAAGGTGGGGCGTTAAAGAGATGGGCTCTGATAGTAGCAGGGTAACAGTATAACTTCAAAGGAAATAGACTGTATTTAGGTGATTAATCTTCAATCCTTTTTGCACCAAACTCCCAGTTCCATAAGGTTAACTCTTTATTCAAAGAGCTTTCGTATCTTTTATTTTACACACTAAATGTTATTCGGAACATAAAAACACAGTGCTGTGTGCAGTGTTGTCCTCACATGCACGTAACCAAGGCCTCTGCCCTGGAGTCTGAGCTTCAAGGATCCCTAAGGGTGCCTCGTTCGGGCAAAGGACCCGTAGGATCCAGGGTGGGGTGCCCAACTCATGCCCCCCTTCTATAACCAGCTTTGAATATTCTTGCCCAAAGAGCCCAAGTCCCTTCCAGGACCTGTGTGCTCTTTTCCCTGGGTTCCTCCCTGAGGGCGCACTGCACTGCAGGTGTGTGTACCCCTAGGGCCTGGGGTTGGCCAAGGGGCCATCGTTTTGGGGCACAGGAGGGAGACAACGCTTGGGTATCCACACATAGGCCCTTCCTGGTTCAGAACAGAGTCTGAAAATGGGACGAGAAAGGGGGGGCAGGCCATGAGCTCGGGGTCTCAATCTATATTTCTGCTCCATGGCCTCCAGCGTTATCCAGGGCTTATCTGTGTGCTTTCTTTACTTTTTTTTTTTTTTTTTTTTTTTTTTTTTTTTGTGGTACGCGGGCCTCTCACTGTTGTGGCCTCTCCCGTCGTGGAGCACAGGCTGCGGATGCGCAGGCTGAGCGGCCATGGCTCACGGGCCCAGCCGCTCCGCGGCATGTGGGATCTTCCCGGACCAGGACACGAACCCGTGTTCCCTGCATCGGCAGGCAGACTCTCAACCACTGCGCCACCAGGGAAGGCCCTACATTTATTTTTAAAATGTCACTTGGACATATGACACTCTAGATTTTTTGTTTTCAACCTGCTGGAGAACATGACTATCTAAAATCTTATTGGAAAATGGACCTGTCCAAGCTGTGATGCAACCAATTAACTTGTCTACTGGAATCTTTCTTTCCAAGTTTGTGTACTGCTCAGGAGACAAACAGGACAGATTTGCATTGGGGTCCATCAAGGTTTTCAACTCCCATAGCAACTGGAAGATTTAGAGAGAAAGCAGCATCTGTACTAGATTTTCTTTGAAATACATAAACTTTCAAACTAATTTGGTGGTAATGCTTGTCCTAAGACACTTACATCTTTCCTTTATAAATAAGAATGCCTTATATTTGTGTGACAATTGGCCTCATTCTACGTTTATATAATCCCATGTACTTAGGTGGAGCAGAGACTCTCATTCCAATTTCCAGATGACACAATTGAGATATTTCATCGTCCTTAGCACTGCTGATCCCCTGTTTCTGGTCCTTGCTGGCCCGTGGTAGGACTGCACTTCCTCGCTCCTCTTTGAAAGGAGGCACTGCCATGAGACTTGCTTTGACCAATGACATGTGTCACTTCCAGGTGGAAGCTTTATGTATCAGAGCATGATTCACCCTGACACATCCCCCTGCCATGGCAACTAGTGAATATCCCAGATGGGTCCCAGATTAAAGACTACGTAGAACAGAGCCTCCCGCCAACATGCAATGGAGAAATGAACCTTTGGTCCCAAGCTACTAAGAATGTGTGATTGTCTGTAACTGCAGCATATCCCAGCCTTTCCTGACGATTTCAGAAATAAAGCCCTTGAGCGACTATTCAACAGCTTCATAGGTGACAGGATGGCTATTTCCATCCTACCAGTACTAGAATGAGACTCTATAAGCTGTGTGATGTGGAGGTAATGATACTTGAACACTCTAAGATTTATTATCTGTAAAATAGACAGTAGCATATACACTTCTTAAATTACTGTAAAGACTATTTAAAATGTCCATAAAGTGCTTAGTACTATACCTGGCAAATGGTAAACATATAATAATTGATAGGTAGCATTATTGTTATTATTATTAGCCAATTAATCCAACTGTAAAAGACCCATTAGAAATTAATTTTACCCATGCAGTTCTAAAGTTTGCCATCCCTGAACATCTGAAAAAGAAAGACTAACATCCTGTTCTAGGTCCCTTTTGATGATAATGATGTTTATAAAGGTCAGTGTCCAAAGCAAGTCACTGATCTCCCATGCTATGGTCTGAATGTTTGTGTCCCCCCAAAATTCATGTGTTGAAATCCTAACCCCCAAAGGTGATGGAATTAGGAGGTGGGGCCTTTGGGAGGTGATGAGGTCACGAGGATGGAGCCTTCATGAATGGGATCAGTGCTCTTATAAAAGAGACCCAGAGAGCTCCCTGGCCCCATCCACCATATAAGGACATGGCGAGAAGTCTGGGACCCAGAAGAGGGCCCTCCCCTGACCAGGTTGGCACCCTGATCTCAGACTTCTAGCCTCCAGAACTGTGAGAAATACATTTCTGTTGTTTATAGGCCCCGCAGTCTGTGGTATTTCATTACAGCAGCCCAAATGGACCAAGACACCCCACTTTGGGCCCAGCTAGAGACCTGAAAAGTCCAGGCTCTTGGAACACGATTATAAGAACAAAAGGAGAAGCAATCACTTGCCTCAGCTTCGATCTCATCGTACAGGAACTGCTTTTTAAACTTAGTCAGAGCATAGTAGGCGCTGTCGTTGTACAGATCCAAAGGGTAGAGGACGTATCTGAAGAGGGAAAAACAACGGCCAGTAGCTCACTAATGATCTCTCTTGAGGCAGGCAGATTTAAACTTGCTTAGGAAATATGAACAGCTGGGTGAACAAATTCAGAGTTAGGAAAAAGAGACCCTTTCAGGGTCTAGGATGTTTCCAGCCTCCACTTAAGAATGACTTACTTTACTGTCTGCCCACAGAAAGCAAAGTCCATGATGTTAATAAATGCAAGGCCTGAAAAAAATTAGTCTGGGACTAAAAGAAATCTGGTGGCCGTTAAGGCCATTAGCTTCCCTATCCCCAGAGATGATAATTTTCCCAGCGTGGCTGTTATGAGCCTGGGAAGGGCAGCTGGGCTGGTAGATTTCTGAACCTTTCTGCAAGGCTGAGTCACATCTGGTGGTGATTTGATCCTGGGTGGGGCACACTGCCTCATCTGGAAAGTTCTGGAAAGAACAGGGCTCACTGGCTGGCAAACTGCCCTCTACCTGCACCTCGGGAACCTCCTTGCTGGCCCAACCCTGCCTCTTACTCCATCATGGAAGGTTCTTTGGTTTCCAGGATATGGTCTGTTAGAATCCAGGGCATGGACATCTCAATAGGGAACTGGATTCGCCGGCCCATGGTTAATTCCAGGAAGAATTCTCGGAACCAGAGCTGGGAGAGGTCGCAACACTGCTGCAGGGCTTCTGGAAGCATAAGGGAGAGAGCCTTGGGTTATACATCAGAAGCACCCGAAGATCTTAGTTCTTACTGGGTTTTTTTAAACTTTTATTCTTCTTTCATTGTGCTAGGTACAGAGCAGGTACTCACGAAAATGACTCGATCAGTAGACCATGCTCTCCTGTACCTGAAGGCCAGCCTAACGTCTATTTAGAAGACAGTGTTTGGGGAATTCCCTGGTGGTCCAGTGGTTAGGATCCCAGGCTTTCACTGCCAAGGGCGTGGGTTCAATCCCTGGTCAGAGAACTAAGATCCCACAAGCTGCACAGTGGCCAAAAAAAAAAAAAAAAAAAAAAAA
>NW_006771758.1:1866044-1867874 GCF_000442215.2 Lipotes vexillifer
GTGTGTGTGTGTGTGTGTGTGTGTGTGTGTGTGTGTGTGTGTGGTGGGGGGCAGTGATGTTTCAGAGCTTTAGATGCCCCTACAATTTCCATCGTGTCCTTACAAAGCCATCCTGAAAACATGCTATCTCAGTGTCAAAGTGTGCTTGCTGTAAGTGTCAAGACAGATCCACGGGTGCCCGCTTTTAACTGGACTGGAGCCATGACCCTTGCTTGTGATAATTATGGATCCCTTACAGAGGTCTTGAAGACCCTTCCTAGGCTGCTCCCCGTGGAGAAGTTTGGGCTGTTTAAGATCACTCTTTTCAATACCAACAGACACATCGCCCCTCCCAGGACCCTGGGATGCTGCTCTCCCTCCACTCCCCACCCCTGTCCCACCTGCACATGCATCCCACCAACAGGAGAGGTGGAGCGGGGGACTTGGGATCCAGGTGCAGTCCGGGAGCCTCCTTTGCTAGGAGCAACGGGCACTAATCAGCTCAGGGCTGCTGCTTGGAAACAAAAGGCTGACCTGGTCCCTGCATGTGTCTGAGGGTGTCACCTGTTTGTGATCCCGCTTTACTGGGAACTTCATAGCAAATTAGCTATGAATATCTACCAGATTTAGCTGAGTCAGAATAGCTGGACTGAGCCTGGCCTTTCCCAGAGTCGACTGGAAAGTGTGCCTTTCTTCTTTGGTGGCAAAATGTGCCCCTTTGGGTAGACGATCACGTGTCTTTGCAACTTCCGGCCCGGCAGCCTCAGACGCTCTGGTTCCTGGGCGCCCTCCCCCTGCCCCCGACGGGGCGGCTCACCGCTGATGTTGAGCAGGTGGGTGAAGAAGAAGGACTGCTTGTGGAAGTCCTCTATGGCGAGGACGATGGGTCCATCCAGGCTGCTCCGCAGGGTCTTCTTGGAGCCACTTTTGTCTGCGATGAGCGACTCAAGCATGGTCCGCACCATGTACAGCTTGAAAAGGAAAGGAAGATGGGAAGGTCAGGGGCTGGCCCTCCATCCAAGGGAAAAGGTTGCTTTGTGCTGTGTTTCTATTCTTTTTTTTCTGAAGATATCTGCCCTTAAAAAGCACTGTCTTAAGGAAGCACCAGTTTAGGGTTGGAGAAGTAAATTTGGAATGTGTAACCTTCAAGAGGGAGACTGGCCAGCCTGGCAGGATGTTCTGCCTGGGGCCGGCGGCCTCCCGGGTGGGAGGACCTGGTAATACCAGGTCTTTCAAGGCCCAGGGTCCTGCCTGCTCTGCTTGGCCCTAGGGCACGGGCATCAGAGGAGAACCTCATCCCACGTCACCCTGGAGTCGCTCCCTGCTTTACTGGACAGCCACGGTGGCACCAGGGGTAGAGCACTGGACTCAGAGTCAAAAGAATGGGGTTCAAGGTTAGGTACGCCCCTGACTTGCTGTGTGACCTTGGGCAACAAAGTCCCACTCTGGGCCTCAGTTTTCTTATCTGCTAACGTGACGAGGTTGCACCAGATGCTTTCTCCAACCAGTCCCTTTCAGCTCTGACATTCCAAGGAACTGTGAAATGGGGTAGGATCAGAGCAAGCCCCCCACCACCTCAGGTTTCCGACCTCAAGACCGAGGGACAGTGCCTCTGCAGGCATCAGCTGCACGGTACAGCTTGCCGAAATGCTGGGTGGAAAGCAGGTGAAGATCGGTACTTACACAGGAGGCCTACTAGACAATTAACTCCTGCTTACAGAGAGCCTTAAGTGCAAAGGGCGCAAGTGCTAATCTACATCTTTCCACATCATGTGTCTTTGAATCTTAGGGCTGGAAGGGGCCGTGAACAGCCAGGCTAGTCCATTCCTGCTGCCTCCCGGAGAAGGGGAC
>NW_006771758.1:1868449-1891445 GCF_000442215.2 Lipotes vexillifer
GCTGCCTCCTGGAGAAGGGTACCCAACCAACCCAGCCAGGCGGTGTTATACCAGGGATCGGCAGCCTCTTCGGCCCTGTGTGCCACCAGTGGGGTGAAACAAAGCCCGCGGGGACCACTGGCAGGCCTAAGACATAGATAGGAGAGAGGAGGAGGGAATGGGAGGGCAGGAGAGACAGGGAAGAGGGAGAGAGAGAAGAGAGAGAGAGAGAGAGAAAAGCAAGAGGTATTGTATACGGTGGGAAAGCCGCCACGACTGCTAGAGGCCATCTGCCGACCACCTCTGAGATGCTCCAACCTCCCTCTGCCACCACGTCCATGCTGGCCGCCTCTGATCTTCTCTAGGACCACACCCACCATGCGCCTGGCCTGGGCTGGGCAGCACGGCCACAGAAAGGAGTGGCACGCCATCCCTGGCACAGCACTTTCCTTAGTGGTGAAGGAACTACGGGGCTGCTGGTGTATCAGGCAGCCCACCCTCTGCAACCCTGTCGGTGGGCACGGCTGACCATCCCTAAGACTCGAGAGGCACTGCTCTAACGATGGCCTTTGGAGTCCTCCAAGAGAGGAGTCTTCAATCCAGTCTGTGTGGGTGTCGACTGATTTGTACCAAATTCTAACTATTTGAAAAACCATTTCATCCCTAAGAGGGGAAACGTTTTCCCCACCTACTTTTATTAAACAAAGCATTTAATTCACCAGAACAGTCACCTCCCAGCTCTGCCAGATGCCATGTCTACTGTGCTCCCAAGGCCCTAACAGAGCCCCAGGGTGGGAGTCAGGAGACCTGGTTCTCGTCCCACCTCCATCTAAACTCACCTTGTGACTTGGACAAGTCACTTCCCCTCTCTGGACCTCAGTTTCCCTATCTGCAAAATAGGGGGAGGAACTAGTTTGGGACTACTTTGTCTCTAAGGGCTCTTCCAAGCTGACTGTCTAGGAGTCTATCAAGTGTGTCTGTGCCACCCTAACATGACTTGGGGGTGTCGGGGGGGGCCTAACTGTTGGCGACACTCCCTCTCATATTATCTTTATAAATGCTCCGTTCTCCCTCCCTGCCCCCCACCCCTCTCCCATTCTCTGCCTATTGGCCCCCTTTTGCGACCTCCTCCTTTCCAGTTTCTCTTTTGCCTCGCCCAGAAGCCACACCCAGAAGCCCTGCTCAGCCCCTCCAGGCCATTCTGGACTGGAAAGGTCTCTGGCCCTTGGCATGACACAGAACCATCTGTAGAAGCTTCCTTGAGAAGTTCCACATCTCTCGAGCAGGCAAGATAAGTGCAAAGGGGGTCTGTGGGCTGCGGGCCAAGGGAAGCTACAATGCCAGTGCTGAGAACCCAGCTCACCCGGGTGCCGCCTCCTTGCCCCCACCCCGTGCCCAGACACAGACACACATACAGTGAGAAGCGTCAAGGGTGGGCCTCAGATGGCTCATCTCAGATGATTCAAGGAATCAGGATTTCAGAGATGAGAGAGGTTTAAAGGTCATGTGAAGCAGGAGTTCCCAGCCTGGGGCTTTGGGGGCCTGTAAGACCTTTAAAAGCTGTAATGGGTCCATATGCTTCTTTTCAATACCTCAAAAAGCCTACCAGAAACTATTTATCCTTAAGTAGGGGGCAAGGATTTAACTGAGATGCCTAGGTTTTTTACTTTTTTTTCTGTAATTCTAACGACTACTTTGGATAAGCCACAGACAACCTCTCGTTGTTGAAAAAGCTCTGGTTGGCAACTCTGAATATCTCTGATTATTAGACTTTCTCTAAGTGGTCGAGGGCTTTGGATACTTGTGATTTGGGGGGGGGGGTAGGGGAATAACAAAAGCGGGGTTTTGTCAGTAACGCGATCTCATCCAAGGTTTTCATTTAACGGAGAAGATAACCAGAGCTCAGAGAGGTCAAGGCACTTGCCCAAGATCCCACAGCAAGTCAGAGGCAGAACTTGGGAATTCCCAAGCTAGGACATCACTACAGGGGAAGCAGGGGTCAGCGTTCATTAAACAGGGACAGGATAGATGCATACAGATTTCACTTTAAACTCCTCCTATACTTTGGAACCTGTACTTCACAGGGCTAGGATAGCCAGTCCTGGCATTACCCCCATTTGCCAGATTAGACAACTGAGGCACAAAGAGATCTGTGTAACGTGCCCGAGGTCACACAGGTATCTAGGACTAGAATCCAGGTCTCCTGAATCTTAAGTCAGTGGTCCTCCCTCTATATCAAAACAAGATGGCAGAATAAGACTAGAGCAGCCGCTTGACCCTGCCCCTCCTGCCTGAGGACCTCCAGCCCCACTGCCCCATGGTCCAGCCAGGATGACCTACCATAGCCTGGCTGGCCTCTGAGTCAGCAGAGCTGGCCTGTGCCTGGAGCTGCTTACCTGTGTGCTGGAGGGCCCCACGGCACGTCGGGGCACCTTGATGTCAAATCCACCTTTGGGGTCCTTCTCCCCTCTCAAGCACGGGTCATTGGGGGGCTCTCGGCCTCCCTCCCAGTCACAGATGGTTTTCCGAATTGCCTGTAGGACACTGGGGAAGGAAGAACCTGGATTCAGACCAGCTGGAAAGAGGCACTGCAAGCCTGTTTCTAGAGGCCATGGTGTTCCAGGACCACGTGCCTTAGAACTCCTGGCATGCTTGTGAAACATGCTCACTCCACGGCCCCATCCCCAGGGATGCTGGCTCAACAGCTTTGAGGTGCAGGCCAGAAGTCTTCATTTTACAAGTGCCCCGGTGATTCTGATGCCCACTGGCTGTCTGAGAACGCAGCTCTGAGGCCACACAGTGGGAGAGAACCTGAGTGAAGGATGGCTAGTTTTCTTTTTGCTTTTAGGACAGTTTCATTAGTCCATTTAAATCTCTGTATATTTAAAACTTGAATAATAGCTTATATGTGTTGCACATTTACTCCATGCTGCTGTGTGCTTAGGTCTATACACGGATTATCTCATTTCATCATCCCAACAGCCTAGGGAGTAAGTACCATCATCATCCACAGTTCACAAATGAGGGAAACTGAGGTGTAGAGAAGGTAAGTAACATGACTAAGTTCACACAGCTAGACAGTGGTGGATGTGGGCTCCAAACCCAGAGATGGAGGCTTAATTCATCCCAAATGTCCAGTCTCTTAAAAGGGCCTCACAGGACTTGCTGGAAGTCACTGGAAGGTCCGTTTCTGTTCAGACACTTCCCTGGAAGCTGACTGACCTGGGAACGCCCTCTGTGGCCTGCACCCAGCACCCCCGATTTTGGATGTGCCCCCTGAAAAAGGCCGTCTGAAGACCCACCTGATGAGGACATTCTTCTTCTTGCGCACTGCCTGCCTGAGGGGTTCACGCAGGGTCACCTGGGCAAAGTCCTGCAGGGCTGCGTAGATGGTGTTCCTGATGGCCTGGTTGAAGACGCTCTCCATCCTGCCCATGAGCACCTGCAGGCCTTTGATCATGGCGATCACCTGGCCAGGCACAGATCGAGGTCAGGCTCACTGTGCCTTGGCATACCCGTCCGTCCGGTACCCTCACCACATCTCCGGGGGGTTGCTGGAGGAGACATCCTGAAGCACGAGGCCAGCGAGTGCTACTCAAGAGTGTCAGTTCACGGCTGGGTGGAAACGTGTGCCAGAAGAGAAATCAGCACTCCACTTCCCTTATCAAGGAAGTGCTGCTACAAAGCAAAGATGTCAGCCACACGCTGTGCGTGTGCTTCACCATCAGCTGATTTTCATTCTGGCACCAGCCCCCCATCTTGCCGCTGACTGGTGACAACTGGCAGCTGGTCCATGGACCATGTTTTGAGTAGCACTCTGACTTTGAGAGGTCTCTCCACATCCCATGTACCCACAGACAATATCAAATAGAACTTCTTTCTATAGAATTTTTACAATCTTTGCTTCTGAAGTGATTTGGCCAATTGCTGCTTGAGTCCATAAAATAGGATTCCTATAGAAGTCTTGTGGGGAAAGGCTTCTGCCCTTCTATTTACCTCCTCCTTAGCCCCTTAACTCACTTATCTGCCTGCAGAGGTGGGGTGATAGGTGACTAGGATGCCTGTAGCGTCACTTTGACCTTGGCGCTCACTTGGGATCTGTCTGCCTGTGGGGTGTGTCCTCTCCTCTGGGTGCCTGTCTTGTCCTTGCGGTAATCACCCCTCCTCATTCCGAAGATGGGAGGTGTATATTTATGCAGCTGCTTTGCCTGTTTCCCAGTGGGAAGTTTCATGGGATGGGGGAGGAATAGGAAGCCTGGTGTGGCCTCGAGTGAAATCACATTCTCTGGTCCAGCTTTACCAAACCTGATCCTTTGGCCCCCGTCAGCCTCAAGTGCTAACTTCTAGATTAGCTCAGAATTCAGAGGGGAGGGAGATCAGCTCGGTGTTTTGTGACCACCTAGAGGGGTGGGATAGGGAGGGTGGGAGGGAGACGTAAGAGGGAGGAGATATGGGGATATAAGTATATGTATAGCTGATTCACTTTGTTATAAAGCAGAAACTAACGCACCATCGTAAAGCAATTATGGTCCAATAAAGATGTTAAAAAAAAAAAAAGAATTCAGAGGGGAAAGCCTTGTCAAATCAGCCTCCTGACAGCTGCCACACTTGTCACACCCCTCATGACATGGTCGATTTCCTCCCTCTGCACCAGACTGTAAGCACTGCAGGGGTGAGGCTTGGCATGCTGTGTAAGCTTCATCCCTGGGGCCTGGGGTCCTGGTGGGCCCTCAAGAGATTTTTCTTGAAAAGCAATGAGTAAATGAATGAATGAGCTTAGATGCTAAGCCTTTATGTTCCTCCAAACTGTAAATGAAGAAATAGAACATTCGAGGCAGGAGAAATAGTGAGAATAGTTCAGAAGGTAAGAATTTTCACTAGAACCGACAGTCTAATGGTTTTGCTGAAGAGAACCTTTATAGTGCAGAAATAATGAGAGAGAAGCTCTAAAGGAATGTTAATTCATAAAAGAATCTGGGCTCCTGGCTGGCAATGAAACCAGGAAATAAGGGACAAAGGAAGGACAAAATAATGAAGATTTTTCAGAATAACTCCAAACACAGAAGAGTATGCAGATCTGTTAGACCTAAGGGAAAATCTTTGCAACTTTGGGCTAGGCAGAGATTTCTTAGCTAGAACACAAAAAATCACAAACCACAGAATAATAAGTAAGTTGAACTTCCTCAAAATTAAAAACAGGTGCTCTTTAGAAGGCACCCCGCCCCCGCCCCAAGAAAATGAAAAGACAAAGTTACCGACTAGAAAAAATATTGGCAACATATTTGTGAATAAGGACTTGTATCTAGAATATATAAAGATTCTCACAATTTAATAGTAAGAAGATGGAAAGCTAATTGTAAAAAATGGGCAAAAGATTTCAATAGACAACACTTCACAAAGGAAGATGTATGAATAGCCGATAAGCACATGAAAAGATGCTCAATATCATTAATCTTCAGGGAAATGCAAATTGAAACCTCAGCGAGATGTACTAAATATCCATTAGAATGGCTAAGATTAATAAGACTGACAGGACAAGAACTGTGAGGGTGTGTGCAACAGAACCCTCATATATAACTGGTGGGAATATAAAATGGTACACCCGCTTTGGAAAACTGTTTGGCAGTTTCTTAAAAAGTTAAACATACACCTCCAATATGACCATTCCAAGAGAAATAAAAACCTATGTCTACACAAACACTTATACTCAAATATTTAAAGCAACTTTGCTTACATTGGCCAAAAGCTGGAAATGGCCCAATGTTTATCAACAATTGGATACACAAATTGTAGAAGAGCCACACAATGGAAAAATACTCAGCAATGAAACGAAACAAACTATTGATACAAAAAACAATGTGGATGAATCTCAAAATTATTACGCTGAGTGAAAAAGCCACACACACAAAATACATACTATATGATTACACTTAAATAAAATTCTAGAAAATGAAAACAAATCTATGGTGACAAAAAATGTGACTGTTTAGGGCCAAGGATGGAGGGAAGGATGGATTGCAAATGGCATAAGAAGTCTTAAAGGGAGATGAAAATGTTCTGCATCTTGTGTTTTTGGTTTCACAGGTGCATATACAACTGTCAAAACTTTGTGAATTATACACTTTAAATGGATGCAGCTTACCAAATGTAAATTATACCTTAGTAAAGCTCATTGAAAAAAACAATAATACTCTCGTGGAGATAGCACATTCACGACACAAGAGTTAGGTGAGATTAAAAAAAAAGAAACATTCAGAGAACAAGATGGAGCTTTTGGACATTTAAAATATTATAGGCAAAATAAAAAATACTAACAGAGTTGAAAACTGAAATTAAGGAAATTTCCCATAAAGCAGAACAAAAATAAGTGATATGCAATAAGACAGAAAAGATAGGAAAATTAGACACTAACTCCTGGGCATCTAACATCTGATAGATAGAAAACCCAGAAAGACAGAACAGAGAAAACAGAGAGGAGGAAATTATCAAAATTAAAATTCAAGAAAATTTCCCAGACCTACGGAACTTGTATTTCCACACTGCAGTGGCCTATTTAGTGTCCCAAACAATGAATGCAAAAGGCCCTTATCATGATGCCTTACAGTGAAACTTCAGAAATACTGTGATAAAGAGATGAGACTATAAGATTCTACAGATGAAAACGAAAGAATAAAGTTAGACTCACATTTCCAAATTTCAAAACTTACTACAGAGTTAACAGTAATCAAAATGGTATGGTATTGGCATATAGAAAGACATATAGATCAATGAAAGAGATCTGAAAGCCCAGAAATAAACCCTTACATTTATAATCAATTGATTTTTGACAAGAGTACCAAGACAATTCAATGGAGAAAGAATACTCTTTCCAACAACTGGTGCTGGGACAACTGGACATCCGCATGCAAAAGAATGAAGTTGGAACCCTACTCACACCATATACAAAAATTAACTCAAAATGACCAAAGACCTAAATGTAAGAATTGAAACTATAAAAATCTCAGAAGAAAACATAGGAGTAAATCTTTAAGAACTTGGATTAGGCAATGGTTTCTTAGATATGACACCAAAAGCACAAGTGACAAAAGAAAAAATAAACTGAACTTCATCAAAATTGAAAACTTTTGTGCTTCAAAGGATACCATATAGAAAGTAAAAAGACAATCGATGGAATGGAGGAAAAGTTTTTCAAATTGTATGTCTGATAAGGGACTTGTATCCAGAATATATAAAAACTCTTTCGTTTGGTGTTTGAATGTTGATATATTTTAAAATATACCAGTTCTGGAAAACAAGATGCATGATAAAATTTTTTCCTCTTTTTCATTTTGGCTCATAAATTTGGCTGCATTTTAGAAAACAGTCCCTGTTTTCCTGGTAACCATGGCAAATTAATTAGCTTTTTCTGATACAGAATATATAAAAACTCTTACACTTCAAAAATAAAAAGACAAATAACCTAAAATAAAAGGGGCCAAGAATCTGAACAGACATTTCTCCAAAGAAGCTATGCAGACGGCCAATAAGCACATGAAAAGGTGCTCAATATCATTGGTCATTAGGGATATGCAAGTCAAGACCACCCTGAGAAACTACTTCACAACTAGGATGGCTGAAATAAAAAAGACCACAGGTGATGTCAAGGATATGAAGAAATTGCAACTCTCGCACACTGCTGGTGAAAATGTAAAACGGTGCAGCTGCTTTGGAAAACAGTTTTACAGTTCCTCAAATTTTTAAACGTAGAGTTACCACGTGACCCAGTAATTCTGCTTCTAGGTATATACTCAAGAGAATGAAACATATTTCCACACAAACACTTGTACACGAATGTACATATCAGCATATTCATGACAGCCAAAAAGTTGAAACAACCCAAATTTGTGAATATATAAACAAATGATATATTCATACAATGGAATATTATTCAATCATAAAGGAACGAAGTACTGATATATACTAGAACATGGATGAACCCTGAAAACATCATGCTAAGTGAAAGAAGCAAGTCACAAAGGATCACATATTATATGGCTCAATTTAAATATAATCTCCAGAAGAGGCAAAACTATGCAGACAGAAAGTAGATTAGTGGTTGCCAGGGGCTGGTGGGGAAAGGGATGAACGGCAAATGACCACTAACGGGTATGGGTTTTTGTGGGGGGATAACAAAAATGTTATAAAATTAGGCAGTGGTAATGGTTTCACAGCTCTGAATATACTAAAAATAAGTGTACACTTTAAAGGGTGAATTTTTATATATATATCTCAATAAAGCGATTATTAAAAAATTATACAGAGGAAAAAAATAACAAGGAAACAGGGATTAGACTAGAATCCAACTTTTCAGCAGCAACACTAAAAGCTAGAAAACAATGGAATAATACCTTCAAAATTCTGGGAAAAAATTATTTACAATTTAAAATTCTCTAGCCACTCATTATGAGTGAATTTAGAAGTAAAACATTTTCAGATATTCAAGATGTCAGAAATATTTTCCCCCATAATCCCTTTCTTAGAAAGCTTTGGAGGATATACTCTACCAATATAAAGAGAGAGTCAGCCCTGGGGTTCAATACAGGAGAGGGACAAAGGGAATCCCAGGGTAATGATGATGAGATATCTCAGATCAGTAACTGAACAACAGATTTAGAGACAAATCAGTTCAGATTGGAGAGAAGGAAAAGGGGCTTCAGTGGGAATGGCTCCAAGAAAAAAAAGAGTAATAAAATTCATAAAATAATGATTGTGATTAGCTCTTTTGTAGGAAGTTTTACATTGGTATGTTTGAGGGCTCCTTTTTGATTGGATCATAGAAAACTTATCAAACAAAAAGGCAAAAGCTGTGCCAGAAAAGAGATGTATTCATATTAGACCTCATGACTCAGCAACGAACAGTTACTCAGTTATAGTAATACAGAGCAACTATTAATTTAACCAGAAAGTGTTAAATTGCCACTTTGGGAAGATGGGAGAAAGGAATTGGGTGTATTGGGGGTGGGAATGGGAGGTAGAGATGAAAGAACTAAACTGTTTTCTCCCAAAGTAGGAAATCAATAGAAAATGCCATAAATTGAAAAACCAGGGAACAGCCCCATCAGGCTGTTAGTGGAAGTACACAGATAAATACCAGAAGAAATAGCTTGACGAGGTGAAAAGATGTTTCCTATTTTGGGATTCAGGGAGGAGTGAGGTGGTGTAGGTTACTATAATATTTTTTGCCTTGTTTTAGTGTTGTTTAATGCCACGTAAAATTACTTTTCTTTCTTTCTTTAAAATTAAATTAAATTAATTAATTTTTATACAGCAGGTTCTTATTACTTATCTATTTTATACATATTAGTGTGTATATGTCAATCCCAATCTCCCAATTCATCCCACCACCACCACCGCCCCCCCAGAATTACTTTTCTTAAATTTATTTTTACATGGTTTACTAACAAAAAAAAAATTATAAAACCTCTCAATGTAAAGTAAGGACTAGAAGGAAATACAGAAAATGCCACTGGTGGCTGTGGTTGGATGATTTTCTGAGACTGTGGGAAGGTGAGTGTAGGAGTGGGGTTGAGAGGAGCATTTTCTAAACTACCTATGGTGCCTACACATTGCTTTTATTAAGGAAAGAAAGGTATAAACAGTTTTACAAAGTTGTATGTCCTCTTTGACTGAAAGTCTCATTTTATATAAATAGGCTTGAGGAGGACTTTCTTGCCCAGTGATGACTGGGTAACTGTCTTGCAGGCTGACTATTTGCAATGGAAGTGCCAGGAGGTCAGGACCACTCAGCTCAATGCCAAGTGTGATTACAATCTGTCTGGGGAGAGAGGAGAGACCCACACGACCATCAGCGGGTGAACACATCAACCAAATGGGTTGAGTCCACGCAACGGACTATCACTCAGTCATAAAAGGCAATGCAGGCTTCCCCGGTGGCGCAGTGGTTGGGAGTCCGCCTGCCGATGCAGGGGACGCAGGTTCGTGCCCCAGTCTGGGAAGATCCCACATGCCGCAGAGCGGCTAAGCCCGTGAGCCATGGCCGCTGAGCCTGCGCGTCCGGAGCCTGTGCTCCGCAACGGGAGAGGTCAGGACAGTGAGAGGCCCGCGTACCGGGAAAAAAAAAAAAAAAAAAAAAAAAAAAAAAAAAAAAAGGGAATGCAGTACTGATTTGTGCTACAATGGAGGGACCTTGAAAACATGAGGTAAAAGAAGCCAGACACAAAAACCACATATGATACGATTCTACTTATAGGAAACAGCCAAAATAGGGAACTCCACAGAAACAGAAGGAGACTGCTTAGGGCTGCAGGGATAGGGAATAGGGGGTGAATGTACCGGTTTCTTTTTGAGGTGATGAAAATGTTCTAAATTTGACTGCAGCTGCCCAGCACTGGCAATATACTAAAAATTAATGAATTTACATTTTAAACTCGTGGTACTCCTCATCCGACTTCTGGCTGTGCAGCCTGGAGCCCGTCACCACCTGGGGAACATCAGCTGTCACCCTCACTGTCGATGCACCTGGCACTTTTCTACCTTATTTCACTGATTCCCCCAAGAACACTGCAAGGGAGGTGCTATTATTATACCGCTTGACAGATAAACCGAGGCTCAGACAAGTGCCTTCCTAAATGCCACATGCCTTGTAATTGATTGAGGGTTCAAATTCAGGTGGTGTGACGCCAGAGGCCCACTCACAACGACCCTGGTTGACTGCAGCACAGCAGCTTTCAGACTTTTGGGTCTGTGATTTACAGTAGGAATTGTATACTATCTACTAACTCAGGAACACATACCTGCCTGAAATGACCCCACTGAGCCTCAGTTCTTTAAAGTATAGCCTGGAGATCAGCTAAAGAGCAACTCTAACCCCTAATGTGTATGACACTTTATAGCCTTCACTGCTCATCTACATCATTATCTCTGGTAATTACTCTTTGATTTTCAACAATAATGCTGGGATGCAAGTGGGTAAAGATAATCAGCTCCATCTTATAGACAAAGAGGCTGAGGCTCAGAGAGATGAAGGGTCCAGGGGTAGCATCCAAGTCTCTGACTTCTAGGCTTCAGAGAGTCATGAAAGAGGAAGCTGTCACTCATAACCCAGCAAGAATGAGCTCCGTCACCCTCACAGACATATCTTTTTGTAATCAGACAAACAAAAAAACCAAATCAGAAGGTTATAAAGCAGGAAGTAGAATCCTCCCTTTATAAATTACTACTGCCAATGGTTTGGTATATATAAACATATACACTTATGTCCTTCCATTTTGAGCAAATGTGCAAAATTATATTAATTTTGGTAGAAATGGCATCAATTTACATGCCGCCCTTTAACCTGTTTCTTTTTTAACTTAACAATATACTGTGTATATCTTTTCATGTCAGTACATCCATTTTAGTGGCTGCATAGTATTCAATGATATAGCTGTACCTTTATTTATTTTACCTGGTCCATATTGAAGGACATTTCAGTTGTTTCACATATTTTGGCATTATAAACAATACGGCAATAAATGTCTGTTACATATGTCACGGCACAGTTGGCTTATTTCCCTGAGATATATACGTGCCAAACGGTATGCCCGTTAAAAATCTGAATACAGATGATCAGAATGCCCTCAGAGAAAGCCTGTAAAATGTGGATTGGCCACTCAAAGTATCTGAGAAGGTCTGAATCCCACTTCAACCAGCCACAGACATCACCAATCTACTAGATCTTTACTATCCTGACTGGTCAGCATTCTATCTCATTTTAGTTTCGATCTGAAGTTCTCCAACCATTCCTCAGTCTGGGCATTTGTTATATCTCTTTTGGCCGCATGTTTGGTCCCTGCTGTTTGGTCTAATGGAGTGTCTCTTTCTTTGGGATTCTAAGAACAGAATGCGTTTCTCACTGCTTCTGAAAGAACAACTTGGGGCAGAGATGAATTCGGGTGGGAGGAGGGGGCAGGGAAGTGCATGCACAGGAGGCCCATGGCTGCCGCCCGGCCCAGCACCCCTCCAGGAAGCCCTATGGCTGCTGACACTGAGCAGCCTCGGGGGTTGGGGGCGAGGAGACGCAGGGAGTCAGCACCCACCTCGACAAAGGCAAACTTCTCCTCACTGGTGTAGTTGTAGCGGGTGGCTCGCTCATACTCCTCGGCCGTGCCCGGGCAGTCCTTGTTGCAGAACTTGTCCGTGGGGTGAACAAGCTTCCAGGAGTACTGGGGAGACAGGAGAGACCCACGTATCCATCAGCGGGTGAATGCATCAACCAAACGGGGTGAGTCCACCCAACGGACTATCACTCAGTCATAAAAGGCAATGCAGTACTGATCTGTGCTACAATGGAGGGACCTTGAACATGTGAAGTAAAAGAAGCCAGACACAAATAACCACATATGATACGATTCTACTCATAGGAAACAGCCAAAATAGGGAACTCCACAGAGACAGAAGGAGACTGCTTAGGGCTGCAGGGATAGGGAATAGGGGGTGATTGTACCGGGTTCTTCTTGAGGTGATGAAAATGTTCTAAATTTGACTGCGGCTGCCCAGCACTGGCAATATATTAAAAATTAACAAGTTTACATTTTAAATGGGTGAATGGTGTGGTGTGTGAATTGTATCTTGATAAAGCTGTTTAAAAAATAGAATGCCAGAGAGAGGCAGGGGCAGACAGATTCCAAGTGAACAGAGTTCAGGATGGAGGGGGCCGGGAAGGGGCAGACTCTCTGCCCTGGGACACCTACCACCTCCATGACGTGGGCGCTCCACTTGGACAAGAGCTGCAGGCCCCGCAGGGCCAGATCAAAGAGTTCGCGGTACTCCTCGTCCGACTTCTGGCTGTCCAGCCCGGAGCCCGTCACCACCTGGGGAACATCAGCTGTCACCCTCACCGTCGACGCACCTGGCACTTTTCTACCTTATTTCACTGATTCCCTCAAGAACACTGCAAGGGAGGTGCTATTATTATACCGCTTGACAGATAAACTGAGGCTCAGACAAATGCCTTGCTAAAGGCCACATGCCTTGTAATTGACTGAGGGTTCAAATTCAGGTGGTGTGACACCAGAGGCCCACTCACAACGACCCTGGTTGACTGCAGCGCAGCAGCTTTCAGACTTTTGGGTCTGCGATTTACAGTAGGAAGTGCATACTGTATACTAACTCAGGAACACGTACCTACTTAGAGGTATTCAATATAGGCATGAACAGTTTTCACGAAGCAACTTTATGCTCAATACTTGAGATTTCCTCTGATTTTTTATTCCATTTCATAACAAAACGCTAATTAGAAACCACTAAATTGATTTCACAACTCAATTAGAAATGACTCACGGACTGAAAAGCACTGGTGAAGATAAACATCTATTTGAACATGTAATATTCCACTATGAAATACTATATGTGTGTATACTGTGCATATGCATAGATTATATATGTGTATGTGTATGTGTATGTATATATACATATAGAGCCAGTCCTCATTATTTGTGGATTCTGTATTTGTGAATTTCCCTATTCACTAAAATTTATTTGTAACCGCAAGATCAATCCTTGCAGTGCTTTCATGGTCAGTTTCAGACGTGTGCAGAGTGGGAAAAAATCTGAGTCATGTTCCCAGCTGAGGCTGAACAAGGCAACTCTTTGCTCTCTTGTTTCGGCTCCTACTGTACACAAGTGTCCCATTCCTGGTCTATTTAATGCCCCATTTTCCTCATTCTTATACTTTTTACTGGTGATTTCATTATTTAAAATGATGATGCTCTATGCCCCTATGAGAAAGGAGGTTGTGATGGGCATTATGGAGAAAATATGTATTTTAGATAAGCTTTGCTCAGGCATGAATTATAGTGTTGTTGGCTGTGATTTAACGCTAACAAATCAACAATATATATTACATAAGGCGTCTTTAAGCAGAAACGCATGTAAAATAAGGTTATATATTAAAAACAAGCTGATGGAAACACTGTGATTGGAAGCTCACAGTAACCTACCCCTGTATTTTCTCAAAGAGCGATGGTTCAGTACTTGCTGGCGGCCACTTTATAGAATATAACTGCTGTGAATACTGAGAGTGGTTTGTACATACACATGTATAAGCTGTATAATTCTAAAAATAGCTTTGAGCCACACTCATTCTTAGATCATACCAAAACTGGACAAGGAATGAAGGGGTCCCCAAGCACTTAAATTATTCCCATAGCTTATGTTCAGTTCATTGTCACATACAGTTAAGAAAGTCAAAGGTTTGGGTTTGACCCTGGTCCATGTCCACCAGAAGCCCTCTTGAGAATGTGGGCCACTCATCTAATGACCACACCACCTGCATTTATCTGGCTGTTCTCATTTCAAATATGATGCCCTTGGATCAAAGACATTTCCCTAGTTTGGGTTTTGGAAAGCGTACTATGGCCATCGGCCACATGGTGGAGCCAGTGGGCATATGCGTGGTAGTGCAGAGTCTTCCAGGAGCTCCAGGTAATAAGGGAATTCAAATCTGGAGACCTATATTTATTAAACCAACATATATATTCATTAGAAGGGTTTATACAGAAAGAGATCCAGAAGGATATATACATCCAAATGTTAATCATAGTTGGTTCTGGGTGGAAGCATTTTACATGATTGATTTTTCCTCCTTCTGCCTATCTGTATTTTTCCTGAGGTTTGTGCACCGATCATGCTTCCCTACAAAAAAATAAAAAAAAAAAAGGAAGAAAAGAAAAATCCAGTGCCAGTAAAAATGTAATTAGTGGGATCAAAGGAGATTTTTATGACCTTATTTTGCTGCTAACTCTATTTTCTGGCTTATTACAATGATTATTTATAATTGTAGTTTAAAAATATTTAGATGGTGTTATCACCATGATTGTTCAGAACTTTGTTTCTCTTGCCATCCAGGGTGGAGATGGTTTAGATCATGCACAGACTAACAATTACTGGGCTGTTGCTAGTTGCTAGGCACAATGCATTTTCCATGCATCATATTGTTTAATCCTCTCAATGAACCTTTCCAGATACTGTTAGCTCCATTTTGCAGATAAGGAAACTGAGGCTCAGCGATGTTGAATAACTGGTGAAGGTCAGCAGCAGAACCAGAATCACACCCAGTTCCATCTGGCTCTAAAATCCACGCCACCAGTGTGTATTCCCTTACTCCTCCACTCTCCATGATCTCACCTATTTTCTGGCCGGTCCTCACCCCTCCCCACGGGCCTCCATCCCAGCAGCCAGAGCGAGCTCACCTCACTGTTGCTGTAGCGAGCGAGTTCGGAGATAAAGCGGATGTGGTCATCCCGGATCTGAACCATTTGCTCGCAGATATTGTACTGGGGGCTGATGCTGCTCTGGGTGCACGTCCACCTGGGCAGAAAATCAGGGGGGTCAGAGTGGGTCCTGGCCTTACGCACCTGGGTGGGGCAGGCTCCTTCCATTCACTAGTTGCTCCCGGTGCTTGGCCAACGTGGCTGGCTCCCCTGGGTAGACCAAGAGGTGTCCCAGCTACCAGCAAGAGTGCCTGCTAAATCCCACTGTGGGGACTGCAGGCTGAACGGAACAGCCTTTTCTCCTCCTGCTTGGGGCTGGCCTCCTCTAAGACCCAATCTCAGGCTTTTCCAGATAATGGGTGTCCACAGTACTTACCAGTCACATGAGCAGGGAGGGACTTGCAGCCTCTCTAGGGTTGCAAAGGACTGGAATCCAAGCAAAGAAAAAGCAAGGTGGGCGACCTCCCAAACCTATCTACCGACTCCGGCAGCACTACGTCCTGTGGTTGAAGCTGTCGTCGGAGGGGGCCTATGGGCAGGACTGGGGAAAACTAAAGGGATTGTGCCTCTTTTTCAACAGCGAGCTGGCAACACCGAAGCTCTCTATGGAGAGGAAAACCACAGCCATTCTGAAAGGCACTGGTCTCTCTTTCTCATCTTCTCCCCCTTCCTCTCTTCTTTCTCCTCAACTCTTTCCTCAACTTTTTTGGAAGAGACCTTTGGGACAACATCCTAAATTGGGGAGGAAATGAATGAATAAGAATCTTCACTCCCCTTCCCCAAGAGAAAAAAAGACAACCCCGTTCACTGTCCTCTGCCATCCGGTGCCGGGTGACCCAGTGGATAGATTAAGCATGGACACCAAACAAAGCAGATATGCATTGTAGAGAGAATTCACTGTTTCAAAAGGAGCTCTGAAAGGGCGCTCCAGAGAATACTCAGAATGGTGACAGACTTCCTCATGCCTATACTTTGGCATGACTTTTCTTTTGAGGTCCTTGTGTAGGGATGGGGACACCATCACTTGAACCTCTGACCACCATCCTGGTCACATCACCACTCCCAACCAACCTCAGGTGGCCGAGAATTCATGCAAGGAAAAGTGAAGAAATGAGTTCAGCATTCTGGACTCCACGCTTTTCCTGAAAGACCTCCTCATACACCAGCAGCCACTGGGTTATGAAAAGACTTAAACCAGCTTTCCCTGGCAAGACTCACCTGCTGTGGCTCAAAGCTGGTTGAGTTCAAGGACACTCCATTTACATAATTTTAAGGCCCTAATACCCTCACCCTGACTAAAGGATGGTCGGCCCCCCTCTGTATGGAAATGCAGGCAGAAACCTCCTTAACAAGGCCAGAGATCAAAGGGGTGGCCAAGACTGTAGCCGAATGTCCCCCAACTTCCATGAGGCGCTGACACCCCAGATCTTAGCTCAGATCACCTAGAGTGGTGGCTTATAAAACAACATAAGGAGAGGTCGTCAACCCGCTTCACAGTTGGAACAGTTGGAACAATACCCTCCACGGCATACTTACTGCATGGACACAAAACCTGAAGAGAGAACCAGTGTGATGAAGAACAAGGCCATCTCGCTCTGCCTGACCACTGAGGGCCGGTCACTCCTCCCCCTTCGCAGGGGAAGGAGGACTCCTGCCGTTCCCCTGCAGGCGGCGTGGGCGACCACGGGAACAGAGAAGGGGCGGGGCTGTGCTCTGAGCACTTTTGAACCCTGGCAGCAAAGGGCAGGTGCAAAAGGGCTCAGAGCACCATCCACTGCTCCCTTCTGCCAGGCACCAGTGATTGGACAGAATCCACCTGCCCAGTGCTCTGGGGAGGGGGGAGGGGCTGAAGTGGCCCCTCAGCCCCCTGCCCGGGCTGGGCATCCTCGGGGGAGCCGAGAGACATTACGGCAGGCACTCACTTGGACTTGTTCTCTTCATAGTGAGCACTGGTCTTAATGTATCTGGCCAGCTCTATCTGCATGTCGCCGAAAAGGGGCACCACCTGCAGCTGCTGCAAAGGAAGCAAATACAGTGCGTGAGACACGGAGGGAGGGGCCAGGTGGCTGCCTTCTGCCGGGGGAGACAGGCCTCCGTGTGTGCCTCTGGGATGACCCCCAGTTTCTGCTTCCAAAGATGCTACTATGTGACCCTGGAACCACAAAGAGCCCCAGCCAGAGTAGAGGTCCTCCCGTGCCTCCAACCATCCCTATGTTCCAGCAACTGAGCCCAGAGAGGCAAAGTGACTTGTCCAAGGTTACCCAGCAGGCAGAACAGATAAAGAATGAGGACCAGATGGTCTGCCTCCCAGGGCAGGGTCTTTTCTGTTCTAATTTTCCTTGGATTCGAGGATCCTCGCTGCTTTGAGCTCTGCGAGTGGGTGCCCAGATGCCACTGGCTGGGCATGACCTTCTTGAGAAACTCCACAATGTGAAGTGATTGAAATCTTTAACACCTAACACCAGAGGGCAGACGATTCCCATCCGAAGACCAGGAGTAATGGCGGGGAGGCTGGTATTTTCTCTCTGCTTCTTAGGCACTAGGCACTGTGCCAAGCCCTTCAAAACCAGAGGGTTTCTAGGGCAGTGAAACTATTCTGTATGATACCATAATGGTGGATATAGATCATTATACATTTGTCAAAACTTACAGAATGCACAATGCCAAGAGTTACCCCTACTGCAAACCACGGACTTCGGGTGATAATGATGTGCCAACAATGTAGGTTCATGGACTATAACAAATGTACCCCTCTGTTGGGGAGTTTTGACAATGGGAGAGGTTGTGTATGAGTGGAGGCAGGGGGTATAAGGGAAATCCCTGTTCATTCTGCTCAATTTTGCTGTGAACCTAAAACTGCTCTAAAAAATAGTCTATTAAGCAAATCAGAAAACAGTATTTCGATCCACAGAATAACTGGGTGAGGTCAGTACTAGTATCATTCCCATTTAACAGATGGACAAACTGAAGCTTTGACAGCTGAAGTGATTTGTTTTCACAAAGACCGGCTAGAAGCTAAGGAGCTGGGATTATAACCCAGGGCTTTGACTGACCTATGTGATCCCACTGAATCCTCAAGGGAACCCTATAAACTACATACCCTTAGCATTGCTGTTTTTCGAGCCAGGGAACTCAGTTTCAGAGAAGTTCTGTGACTTTCCCAAAGTCACCCAGCTATGAAATGGCAGAGCGAGGCTAAAACCCAGGTCTCTGTGAGGCGAGATTGTGGTCTTCCACTCCACCCCCATGTCATTCATGCGGATTTAAGGCAGAGGCAGATTTGGCCAGTTCTCCCAAGATGAGCTCTGTTTTCACTTTGGGCAGCTCCAGAGAAAAGTGCAAGTTTCAGCTTCAAAAAGAAGCCAAGCCAAGCCAAGCCACAGGATGACTTTTGGTGACTTATTTCCCTCTTAACCTCCAAGAGTCGGTGGGACCCAGGCTTGGCCACACCTTTGAGGGATTCCACTTTTAACTGAAGCCTGGTTTTCCCATGTCTGACCTCAGAGGCTCCACTCCAGGCCTGAAATGCCTGATGCTAGAATACACTGACAACATGGAATTCACTTCCAAAGGAGAAAACCCCTTTGCGAAAACCTCAAAGGCAAACCACAAGGTTTTATTGTTAAAGATTTAGGGCAGAAGATCAAATCTCTGAGGCACTGGGATGGACTGAGTGTGGGCTGGATGCTGATGAGGCATTCTGCCCAGAGGCAGGGAGAGTGAGGGGCCTCTGGTGGGCCAGGAGAGGCTGTGAGTTTGCGAATGTGAATCAATGTAAAATCCAGTCTTTATTCCTCCTGCTTCTGTGGGCTCTGATATATACTGAAAATTAAAGTGGGCTCTGTCTTCTGGGACGCACCTCTTTCTTTAGATGGCAAGGGATTTCAGAAAAGGGAAAAAGCAGTATGCGGCAAGAATCACAAGGCCTCCCAGCCAAATCCTGAGACTCAGGCACATGCCTTCTATAGTGCAGATTCCTCTACCCAGGGCAGCTAGAGGCCCTATCATTCTATTCTCCTCTTGGGGTCTTTAAAGCTACAGTTCAATCAACAAGCCCCACTACTTGCTGGTTAATTTCATTCCTTTCCCCAGAGAGACCACCCCTTGGGCCCCTGCCCAACCCCAGCCCCAGGTGCTGACCTTAAAGAACTTATCGATTTTGCTGAGGTTGATCCTCTTCTTGGCATCCAGTTTGTAAATGTTACTGACATTTCCATCCATCAGGTAGAGACCAAAACCCATTACCTAGAGTGAGAAGAGGCAGAGCCAGAAGCCAGTCACATCCACTGGAAAAGTTTCAAAAAACCAAAAAAAGCAGATCTGTGTATGTGTACACATCCCCTGCAGTGATACATTCTGTGAAAAAAACCCATGTGTCTTCAAAAAAAAAAAAAAGGCGGCGGGGGGGGGACCCATAGGTCTAATTTCAACCAGAAATTTGATTTCTGTGAAGAAATGCAGAGGACTCTTTCATATATTATCATGGCGGCCACTTCTTGAGTCCTCCCCCATGGGCCAGAGTCTGTGCTTTGGGATTTAGCAGGCGTTATCCTTCATTCTCACAACAATCTTATGAGTCAAGTTCTACACAATAACCTTATTCTACACACGAGGAATTGGAGACACAGAGAGGTTAGACAGCTTGCCAAGGTCACACAGCTAGTAAGCTGCAGAGACAGGATCTGAACTGGGATATGACAACAACATGTATGCACTTAGATCCTTCTTGAGAGGAAGGACTGAGTGGTGCTGTGCTGCATCCCTGGGCCCCAGCACACCGCAGGCACTTGATGAATACTCACTAGATGGTAAATGAATGTCAAACTATTCACCCCTTTCTCCAAGGAAACTACAACAAAGATTCCCAAGGAATCTCATTGGTGACTTCATTAACAAAAAGACCACATTTTTGCCTGACAATGCCCTATAAGCAGGTTGACAGGCCGATTCTTGATATTCCAGTCCATACAATAGTTTCCTGAATGCTGGATTATTTTGCTCTTTTTGTCAAATGTACAGCAAGCCTGAGGAGGCCTGAATAGCTAGGTTGAAAGCAGCTTCCCTCAGCACACAGTTGCTATGTAACTGGGGATAAGTCACGTCTGACACCTAAGGGAGTGGACTAGAGGATGGGCGTTTGCATTTTGCAGTTCTGCAGGGTGTGCACCAGACTTTTCCATTTAAGGTAGAAGGCGCTCCCTGGTGGCACCTGAGTTCACTAACAAACTGCAGAGACAAGCAGTGCAGGAGTCCAGGTTGAGGAGGCAGAGAATTGAGAGGGAAGAAGGTTGGGAAGCTGAGACGTGGGAGGATTAAAAGCAGGCAAGAGAAAAGAAGGGCCTGAGAATCTGATGGCAGCATCTAAGGATGCCTGGTGGACAGGGGTTTAGCAACCTACTTAGTGGAAGCAGCAATTCTGAGCAGAGCTATGGTAATTGCCCAGGCATAGCACTGGGGGTGAGAGAGACTGCTGAGCTCTAGGTGACTTCTCTGGATTTCTGACTGTGCAGAGCAAGCCAGAGTGAACAAGACACAAAGCCACACTGTCCTGCAAGCTTCTTCGAGATGTTATGCAAATGTTAAGAAGGGAACACCAACAGGGCTGGGATTCTTGAAATAGCAGGAGGCAACAGGGAGAGGAAAAAAAAGTCAAACCAGCATCGGAATTTTGAAAGGGGAGGTTCTGGGGAAGAACGAATCAAAAGGGGTGATGCATATGAATATGGAGAAGATTATTCATTTCCGGGCTATTGCTGTCAGAGGGAAATTAGAAATAATCTAAGCAGCTAATGATAGAATAATGGGTAAAGAAATTAAAGCTCATCCATAAGACATTATTTAAGGACTGCATAATCTTCCAAATGCATTTAATGAAGTGGGATAAAAATTACACGTGCACAAAATTTATGTAAATTGCATATGTAAATTACATACATATGAAAATATATCAGCACAGAAAAAACGAGAAAGATATACATCAAAATGCTAAAAGTGTTCTCTCTGGATGGAAAGATTGTAAGAGATTCAATTTTTTAATGCTTTTCTGTATAGTCCAGATTTTCTACAATAATAAAAATTACTTGGCAATTAAAAAATGAAACTTGTAAACTGATGAAACAAATGTGACCCATTTGGCAAAATATAGCAAAAGTTTGAAGATTCTGCCTTCCCCTTGAGTTGGCACTTTTTTCCTCCAGGATGTCTGGCTTAACAAGAGTATGGACACGAAGGTGTTCTACAGAGTTTCAATGCAGTTAGCAAACAAATATCCAACCACAGGGGATCTGTTAAATAACAATGTCCCCATACAACGGAATACTTGGCAGCCATTAAAAATCACATTGTACTGGCCTCCCTGGTGGCACAGTGGTTGAGAGTTCTCCTGCCGATGCAGGGGACAGACACAGGTTCGTGCCCTGGTCCGAGAAGATCCCACATGCCGTGGAGCGGCTGGGCCCATGAGCCATGGCCGCTGAGTCTGCACGTCCAGAGCCTGTGCTCCGCAACGGGAGAGGCCACAGCAGTGAGAGGCCCAAGTACCGAAAAAAAAAAAAAAGAGAGATTAAAATCAAATAGGGACTGAAGACACCTTTTTTGGTACTAGTAGTGCTGCTTCAGAAAGAGAAAGCATCAGAGAAAAGGTGACAGTGAGTGAGCTCCCCATAGTGTTCGAGTCATCTTAATTTTTTTTTAAATAAATTTATTTATAAAAAAAAAAAAAAAAAAAAAAAAAAATCACATTGTAGAAAGAGCCTTAATGATGTCTGGAAAGGTGTATATGACATATTCAAGGCAAATAACAGGTTACAAAACACTATATGCAGTAAGATCTGTATCAATGCTTAAGTAAGAAGAAAGAAATATTAAAAACAAATGATTTTAAATAAGAAGGAGGTGAGAGGGCAAGCCCAGGCCCTGAGGTGTGTGACCGAGGGAGCTGTACCTTGAGGAGCATGTGCTTCTCACTGGGGGTCAGATACATCTTGTTCTCGTAGTAATCCACACAGATGTTGACAATGTCGGCCAGCAGCTCCTCATAGCCTGGGATCACTTCCAGTTGCTGGTGGAGACACTAAACAGCAGTGCCCCCCACCCTGGTTAGCCACTGTCCTGCATCCTCACACACATACACCACCCAGGATGGGTCACCGCTGGGCCCTGGGACAGTGCCCGGTCTCACTGACCACCCCAGGTGGAGGGGAGCCTGCAGCCTCTCCTCAACGTGCCCACAGTGGTTGGTCAGAGCTCCTGCACATCCCCCATGGCAGGGACCCGCTCCCCTTGGGGCCTTCCATTGTATTTCCTGGCAGTTCTGATGGTTAGAAAGTGCTTTATTGGGCTGAGCTGAAAGCAGTTCAGCTAGGCCCGTGGTAATCTCAGCTTAGTTTTGACAGTGTGGACTGAGCCCAAGACGTCTTCTCAGATGATGGTGGGAAGACCAAGCCCAGCAGAGGAGAGGTGGGCCAGCAGGTGTCTCCCTCCTGGCAGGACACAGCAGTACAAAGACATTTCCCGCACAAGAAGGCCTGAGGTCTCCACCCCAGGCCCCTCGTCTCCAAAGAGACACACTGGCCCATGGCAGGGCTCAGGTGTGTGGCTGGGTCCCGTCCCCGGGAAAAAACCTGAAGCCTCAACACTGAGGAGCCTTCTGCAGGTTACACAGAGCAGCGAAGGCCCAGTGAAGCCCTGAGAAAGATTTTAGCCCGGAAACCCTTTGAAGACTGAAGGCCCCTCTCAAGTTTAGGCCTGGGTCCTGCTGACATTCC
>NW_006771758.1:1891540-1897840 GCF_000442215.2 Lipotes vexillifer
CTGCTGGTGCCTGTTTAGGCTGAATTGACAGATGCACAAGACAGGTTATTTTAAGTCAGGCAGAGCGTGAGAGCCACAGCTGAGTGGGAATACCCTGGCAAAGTGGCGGCAGCAACTATGACTACATCTTTTTATGTCCTTGCTGTCTATCAGGCTCTACACGCTAAGGGCTTTTTATATAGTATCTCATTTATTTCTCACCACTGTCCTATGAGTAGCAAAACAACAGCCCCATTTTACAGACGAGGAAACTGAGGCTTAGACCTTGCCCGAGGCCTCACAGTGGGTCAGTGGAGGGTCTAGGATGAGAAAACAAGGCGGTCTAACTCCAGAACCCAAGCTCTCAATCTACACCGATGCAGAGGCAGAACACTGGCTAGAAGGTTTTCAGAGAACAAACTCCGGAGAGGGTGAAAGGGCCATCTGTGGTTGGGAGGGGAGACTTAAGTCTGCAGCTTAAAGCCTGAGTAGGGCAAAGGGGACGGATGATCTGGACAGAGCTCCTCTGCTCGTGGGCCCTCCCTCCCAAACCTCCAGGCCCTGGCCTGCGTCGTGGGATGCCAGGCCAGGACTAACATGGGTTTGCCATCACCTGGGTGATCCTGTTGTGGTTGGCCAGGAACATGGACAGGTTCTGTGACTCCTGGATAGACTGGGGGTCCGCCATCTTCCTCAGGAACTGTGCCGCCCTGGGACGGGGTGTTGCAGAGAGGGATGATCAAGCACAGCTGGCCTCAGCCGGGCCTCATGGGCCCCATTTCTCAGCTAACCCGGATACACTACCCCTGAGGTTAAGGGGCTCTGAACATCACAAGTGATTCTAACATCAAAGGAGAGCGTGTTCTGGAGTCATTTCATTAGGAGCTGTCTGCACCCTTGTAATAAGGGTATCTGAAATTAGGAGGCAAGAACGCACTGAAGCTCAACGACCAGGAAAGTTTAAGGGCAGCTAACATCCCATCAACCAGCTTGTGGTAGGATAGAGCGAAACGGGCATCCCTGTACCTCACAGTGACCTCCAGTGAAACTGCACGGTAAGTCACGGAGAAGAATTGCAGGCAGCAGGATGTTTTGTTTTCATTGCGTATTGTGTTATTTGTGGGAAAACCTCAATGTTTCTAAACATTGTATGGAAAACCAAAGTCTATTTAACCTGACGGGATTACAGGTAAAGGGATGATGGGTGTGGGGAACACAGCGGGACTTAAAGGGAGAAAATCACAGCACTGGGACTTCTCCAGCCTGACCTGGAGGTGGAGGTGATGCAGCCCGTGTCACGATGGACCGTGGAATACAGACAAGACACCTGTCTTGCTCATGACCCTAGCCAGTCCACAGAGCATGTTGGCTGTGACCATGATGGAAGCAGCTGGCCACATCTGGGGAGAATTTGTGGGGAAGATACTGTACCATGAGCTAGTTGCCTATGGAATCTTTGTGAAATTGCCATTTCTGAATGGGGCTTTGTCTTCTGGGTACTCCCAGGTTTCAATTCACTCAGGAGGATAAAATGGTGAGGATCCGTATGTTGTCTGTTTTCTCCAGTTACCATGGAGCCCTGGGAGGATGTGGCTCTGGAGGGGGGCCCTCTTCAGCAGTGACACAGAAAATCCTTCCCAAGAGATGTGTACAGACACCTTGGAGCATATCTGAGCCTCAACCAACACAAAGTATACTGGCTACTTTCGCCTGCCCTCCCCCACTTTTGGGTGGCTGTATCCAAACTTCTGGAGAGGACTGACCCCTCCGCCCCCCTCAGTCCTTCTTTCTTGTGAGCTGACACTGACCTCCACCTGACGCCAAGGACGAGCACCCCTCCCATCAGCACCACCCCAACACACACATACATAGTATAGCGTCTGATGGAGGGATCAGCACATGACCCAAGCTGGAGCAATGACATTCCTCCTTGGGACTTCTGCAAAAGTATTTGCAAGGAGGAGCATTCTTTCCATCCTTAGGAGCTGGGGTCGCTACATTGGCTGGCGGGACGCTTATAGCTGCTGGAGGCCACACAGGGCATGAGCCTGCCTGAGAATGAAGCTGATACTGAGGAAAGCTGAGCTAAGAGGTAGAGGGAACCAGACCAACAATATCCCCTGAGTACCTGGATCAAGCTGACCAGGACTTTTCGGTTCTGGGAGCCAACGCAGTTTCTTCCTCTACATAAGCAGTTTGAACTAGCTTTCTGATTCTTGCAGAGAATGACTCCTGTGACCATTTGATGATTATATTAATCACAATATAATCTCAGACTGCGTGGGACACAGAAAATGCTGCTGCTCCACAGGTGGGACAAATGAGGATTTGATTCCACCTTGAGACAGAAAACCCTGCCAAGACCCAGTTCTCCAAAACTCAGCTCTGCACCTTATTCCTTAAACTGCAGAAACAGAGGCAGGCCCCCAACCCCACTATGTCTGTGGAATGGCTGGCTTGGTTCCGAGAAGGAGACTCTTAGAAGGGCACTGTCCTCTTCCTGCCACTGGCCAGCGGCCCAGGAAGATGGGGGAGGGGGAGGGGCCCTGACCTCTTGTAGGCAGAGTGATCGTTCTTGACGCTGCATTTCATATTCTTCAGCTCGTCCAAGACTGCAAACATGTTGATGAACTTGCCCAGGGTCAGGAGGTAGGCCTCGGAGACAAAGTCTTTCCTCCGCTCAGCGTGGCACAGCCGTTTCACCTCACTGCAGAAGCGTTCGATGGCCTTGCGCTGCACGCAGAGGGGCAGCGGGTCAGGATGCGGCGGCCTGGTGGGGTGCCTCACTGCACTCTCTGGTGAGGTCGAGCCTCCCCTGGGGCCCTAGTCAGAGCCTGGACATTTAGAGAAAGGCAAATCTGCCCAGAGGTCTTTCTCAGAGGTGTGCTGAAATACTAAGCTGATTACTAGAGGGAAGCCCAGAACCTGCCCCCAAGTGAGTCAAACCAATGAATTCATCCACCGTGCCCTTGCTGGGAAAACACTGTCTTGTTCATGTGTGTATCCCAAGACCTAGGACAGTGCAGGCACCAGACAATAAGGGGGCAGAGATGGAGAGTGAGAGGGATGCTCAGAGAAAGAGGTTCATTCATCCAATAAACGGGTGTTTACTGAGCATCTTCCACGTGCCAGGCACCATTCTTGGCCCTGGGGTAAAGCAGGGAACAAAACGGAAGAAAAAGTCTCTACTAGAAGGAGCTTATATTCTAGTGATGGCTGACAGAAAACAAAATAAACAAATTCTCTATACTAGAATGTGGTAGCTGCTATGGAGAAAAATAAAGCAAGGAAAGGAGATAGGGAGGCCTTCAAAGACCAGATCAAGCCACACTTTCTCCTTCCAGAGTCTAACACAGCTTTCTGGGATGATGGAAACGTTCCATACCTGCTCTGTCCAATACAACAGCCACTCATCATATGTGGATACTGAATACTTGAAAAGGCGAGTGCGATGGAGGATCTGCATTTTAAATTTTATTTAACTTTAATTCATGTAGACAGCCATATGTGGCTGCTGGACAGCACAGTTCTAGATTATCTCAGCTCCTCCCTTCTCTAAATACCTCCTGTCAGGAGGCCCTCAGTTTAGCACATACTTAGTTTGGGGGTAGCTTTTCTCTCTTGAACCTGCCTTCCCGAAGAGATTT
The DNA here is from genome assembly GCF_000442215.2 of Lipotes vexillifer. Classification (NCBI taxonomy): domain Eukaryota; kingdom Metazoa; phylum Chordata; class Mammalia; order Artiodactyla; family Lipotidae; genus Lipotes; species Lipotes vexillifer. The sequence continues at coordinate 1,895,167 of NW_006771758.1, forward strand.
TAGGTTCCTCGAGAGCAGGAGCATGATGCTAATAACAGCAGCTGCCCTTTGTTAAACCTGCTCTGTAATGAGGGCTCTACAAACAGGGCACTTTACAAGCAGACCTTATTTATCCCTAGAGAAAACCTGTGAAACAGGCATTCTTTCCAAGGCAAGAAAACTGAAGTTGTCAGAGGTCTGAAATAACTAACAGAACACAGTCAGAATGCGACAGAACCCTGGGCTTCTCTGCCTTCAAGGCTCTATCTGCACCTTCCCCAGATGTTCCCATCTCCCTCCCCCAGAAGGCCAGCACAGAGCTGGGCGCAGGGCAGACTCTGGGCCAGTGCTTGCAGGCCTACTTATGAGGCTCATAAATACACGTGGAGGGCACAGAGTGTGTGGCAGGACTCCCACCCGGGCAGAGGGTGGCCTTAAAGCCATCAGCCTGCATTCCTGAATGGCTTCCAAATAAGCATAATAACCAGCTTGCTCTCTTACCTTTCATTCACAGGAGGCTTTGGCTGTCTTTTCTCTTTTCCTCCTTTAAATGCTCACTCTTCTTGGCTTCCCAGCTGGTCTCCCTGCTGCCACCCTTCTCCCCTCCTGCCCCTGACACCTGTGCTGCCCCCCACTTCCCGTCCATCAACCACAGAGCAGCCAGAACACCTCGATCAGATCATGTCACCAGAAATCTCCAGCGGCTTCCCGTGGTGCTTGAAGAAAATCCAGGTATTCTTCTCCTGGCCTGCAGTGCCCTGTATGAGTAGGTCCCTGCCTACCCTGCTCACTATGCAGCCTCCCTGGCTTCGTTCCATTTCTTAAACATGTCACGCTCCTTGAGGCTTCAGGGCCTTTGCCTTTGCAGTTCCTTCTGCCTGAAACCTTCTGCCCCTGGATCATCACCTGCCAGCCTCTTTCACATCATACAGATCTCAGTTCAAACACCACCTCCGTGGAGGCCGTCCCTAAAGCTGCATCCATGTCGAAGATACCCTCCATGCCAGAGGTTCTTTCATTGTATTTTATTCACAGCACTTGTTCTGTTGTGTATTGTTAATTGTCAGTCTCTCCTCCCACCCAGAACACACTCATTTGCCCACTAGAATGTGAATTATATGGAGGGAGGGGGCTTGTCTGTCTTGCTCACCCCAGGGTGGGTCCGGGGCACTAGGAAGTGTTTGCCGAATGAATAAATAACATGGCACAGAAATCCAGTACCAGTGTCTAGAAGCGTGGGGACCTTCTCAGGTGTCCTGGTGCCAGACCCACCCTGACCCCTTACCTGAAAGTACATGAACTTCATGAGCTTAGTGACCTCCGGCTCCAGCACCTCCACTGTCTTCTCATAGATCTCCACTCGGTTGGGCTGCTCGTTGCATTTCACCTGTGGGGAGACAGGGGGTTTCACACACCCTGGTTTGCCCAGGTGGTCCTGGTTCACACCTGCTGTCTTATTAACAGGGCCCGTTTTCACTGTTGAATGCACCTCATTTAGGATGATCAATGGTATGGTTACCTAGTGAGAGGAGGCTGGGGTAGCCCTGTCTGACATTCTGATGGGGGCAGAACTGCTCCCTAGACACTGGCTGCAAGAAAGGAACCAGCTGGTCCCCAGAACAGAACCCTCCTCCCCTTCAGTCTGTTCTGTGCCCCGACCATGAGCTGTACACACGACTACGTTGAGCTGCACAGTCTCCCTCCTGCCGCCTTTCCCCCACTCCTACCCCAGTACCCCCTACTCCTATCTGGGGGCCGCTGCCTGATCCTAAGCAGAGAAAAACGTTCTGTCCATGGCTCTGGATGTACTTGGGACAAAGTCCCCTGGCCATACTTGGGCCCATTAAGAAGCCCGTTTTCTCTGCCCAGTGGTTTTCAGCACATCAGAATCCCGTGGCAGATGTGTTCACAGCATGCACACCCAAGGTTGCTAACAGGTCACTGAAACTGGAGAGTGAGCAAAGGGTAGTAAACACAAGGACATTCTTCACACTGTTGTATAGAAATTCTTAAAATGGAAGCACCAAGCAAGCTAAACATCCAGAAGTCGATGATTAAATGGATAAAGTATGATGCATTCATACACTATCATTACGTAACTGTTAGGGGCAATGAGATAGATCTCTGACCTGAGGTGGAAAGATTGCTACCATAAACTGATGGGTGGAAACAGCTGCAGGACAGAAAGGGTAATTTAATCCCGTTTTTATTCAGCAAAACACAAAACTGTGTGTGTGCTTGTGTATCCATATATAATACAGGTATAGAGATTCTGAAAGGGTACGAAAACCAAGCTGTTAATAAGTAGTTACCTCTTGGGGTTAGGATTGGGAGCAAGTTAGAGGAATGGTTTCTGTTTACACACCTGTGGCCTGTTGATTTGGTTACAGTGGGACCTACGAATAATATGATAACTATGATAATGGTAAAAATAATATCTGTGTGTGTCAACATGAAAAATGTCAGTTATAAACAATACAGCGTAGGGCTTCCCTGGTGGCGCAGTGGTTGAGAGTCTGCCCGCCAATGCAGGGGAAATGGGCTTGTGCCCCGGTCCAGGAAGATCCCACGTGCCGCAGAGCAGCTAGGCCCGTGAGCCATGGCCGCTGAGCCTGCGCTCCGCAATAGGAGAGGCCACAACAGTGAGAGGCCCGCGTACCGAAAAAAAAAAAAAAAAAAAAAAAAACACAGGAAA
>NW_006771758.1:1898001-1905378 GCF_000442215.2 Lipotes vexillifer
AAAAAAAAAAAAAAAAAAAAAAGAATACAGTGTAAAAACTTCAAGTGGCAGAACCCTATAAATAGGAAACTACACACTTTTGTAAATGAAAATAATTTACAAAATAATAATCACAGAAATATTCATGATGTTTGAGGAAAGAGAGCCAGATGAATATGCAGCAAAGCGTCCACAGTGATTATGCTTTGGTGGGAGGTGGGGGATTTGGGTGGTGGAGGGAGGGGTGAGAATGTCTTGCTTTTTACTTTCTACCTTTCTGCAGTGGTTTGGGTGTTGTGCAGTTAGCACATACTGCTTTCAAAAGAAAATAATATTGAGCAATTTTTAAAAGCTGGTGTCAGTTTTACGGGATGCTCTCAATGTTTTCAGCACACCCCCTTGGGTAAGAGGCCCTGCTTCACTCCCTGCTGCCTGGAGAAGGTCAGTAATCTGGACGGGGGTGGGGTGGAGGGTGGAGGCACCCCCTGAAGAGGCAGGACTGTCTCACCTGGGGGATGGCCCGGGAACAGCTGCGCCAGGTGTATAGCATGACCGCATACTCGTGCCCTTCCTCCAGCATTTCATTCTGAAAAGCAGAACATGCTCAGCAGGGAGAAAGTGCTCCAGCGCCACAAGACTTTTCAACAGCCCCCCACCCCCAGTCGTCACAACTCAGTGTGGTCTGTGGACCAGCAGTGTCAGCATCACCCGGTGGGGTGGGGGGGTGGGGTGGAGCTCATTAGAAATGCAGAGTCTCAGGCCCCTCCCTGGGCCTATGGAATCTGAATCTGCATTTCAATAAAATTCCCAGGGGACTCACACTCCCAGGTGCACAATAAGTTTGAGAAGCACTGGCCTAAATTATCCCCATCAGACACTCAAGGGCTCTACAAGCAGGACACATTTTTCAAAGACAGATGGCTACCTCAGAAAGGAGGGGCAGATCCACTAGTTCCAACAGCAAAAGTTGTCCCAGATAAACAGTTAGCAAGAAAATAAGCAAAGCAGTTTGTACAGCAGATAGGTTAAAAAACACAGAGTAATAATTATGAAAGTATATTATTGTGTATGGAAAAATATTTTGGTGGGATACATACCACAACTATGAATAGCAAGCTCTCTGTGGGGATGGATCAACAGGGGCTTTCACTTTTCACATCACACGGTACTATAATGTCTGCTCTTTTATAAGAGCCCACTTTACTATTTCATAAGCAGGAAGACGGTTAAGATCAAGATTAAGATTTTTAAAAATAATACAGAGCAGATGGCAAAACTAACAACAGCATGAAAAACAAATCTGATGACTCACCTCACCTAGTAAGTGCTTCATTGGAAAGAGCCCTAATCTCAGTGTCCAAATATTTGGGCTGAAATCCCAGCTTCATCATTTCTTAGCCCTTTGGCCTTCAGGAAGGCACTTAACCTAAAATTCTCCATTTAGTCATCTGTTTAACAATGATGACAGTAACAACCTCAGAGAATTTTATGAGAATTAAATACAATACAAACATACATACACACTAGGTAATCTGTAAAGGGAGTTAAGAGTATTACTAGGGAAAAGACAGTCTGGCAGTTCCTCAAAAAGTTAAACACAGGGTTACCATATAACCCAGCAATTCTGCTCTGAGGTATGTATCCAAGAGAAATGAAAGCATATGTGCTCACAGAAACTTCCACACTTGTTCACAGCGACATTATTCTAATAGTCAAAAAAACAGAAACAACCCAACGGGTGAATGGATAAATAAAATGTGGTATAGCCATGCAATGGAATAGTACTCTTCTGTAAAAAGGAATGTACTGATCCATGCTACAACATGGACGAACTTTGAAAACATTATGCTAAGTGAAAGAAGCCACACACAAAAGGCCACCTATTATATGATCCATTTAGATGAACTGTTCAGAATAGACAAATCCATAGAAACAGAAAGTAGATTAGCGGTTGGGGGAGAGAATTGGGAGGGCCTGCTAAAGGTTTGGGGGTTTCTTTTTGTGGTGATGGAAATTAGATAGTAGTGATAATTGTATAACACTGTGACTCTACTATTAATCTACTATTAAAACACTATTAAAACACTGAATTATACACTTTAAGTGGTGAATTTTGTTATATGAAGGACGTCTCAAAAAATACTAAACACTAAAAAGAGTATTACTAAACACTAAAAAGAGTATTACTAGACCATCTCTTTTGTGAATGTTTGTATAGATACAAAAATGAACCTTTACTGATTTATTTTTTATACCACACATCATATCTATTTCATAATATCTTCCTAGCACAAGATCAGATTTAATTTGGGGCTTATTACTTTTTAAAGTTTTGTTTTCAACAGCAAATGTCACTGACGAGTCACACTTTCAATTCTTAATTTACAGAACTCTTTAAATCAGTAACATGTTGTGCTTGAGACCACAGAGAACCAAGATCAAGCCTGTGGGTCTCCTGCTGCCGTTGCTTCAGAACACGTGTCAGAAAAGGGAAGTGACAGTAATGCATAGGGAACATGTGTCTACTTATCAGCACTAAACTGCCCACTGGCAGGTATATTCCCATTCACTCAACCAGTGAACCTTTCACTGAGCACTCACGGGTCCCTGGCTTGGTGCTATGTGCTGAAAACAGGCCAGTGAACAAGAATGATGTGGACTCTGCCTTGTGGACAGTTCAGCTGACCATCAGTCAGATTTGTTGTATAATCATGCCTGGAATGTAGAGGTCAGGATGGTGTGTTGGATGGAGCTTCAGGAAACTTGAGTTCTGGTCCTAGCTCTGCTTGGACCCAACTTTTATCTGGACAATGTCATGGTTTTCTCATTCAGAGGCAAAGAGTTGGCCTAAATCACTGGTTCTCAGCCCTGGCTGCACATTAGTCACCTGGGCAACTTTGAAAATGCCTGATGCCCAGGCTGGGCTCCACTGGAACGAAATCATTATCTCTGGGGGAGGGGCCCAGGCATAAGTGTTTTTTAATGCTCTCCGGGTGATTCCAATGTGCAGCCTAGGTTGACAGCTGTAGGACTAAGGATCTCTCAGGTCCTTTACCTTGATAAGATTCTGTAAGTCCACGATTTAAACCCAATGTGAGTTCAGTTCAAATTTCAGATAGTGACAGACTGTACCTCTCAGCACTTATTTGGATACTCAGCCCCCATCTCACCCCCCAGCAAAGAACCCTTGACTGTTCCTCATAGGTGGTCAATTACACGGTGGTCAATTACTCCTCTTTTCTCTGGCTATCCTGCCCTTTGAGAAAATCACCTTGCCCCAATGTGAGCAGGAGAAATACAAGAAGATGAACATCTAATGAAGCCTCTTGCTGCTGATAAAGCTACTCTACAGAAAGATTTAGCAAAAGGTACAAGGAGGAAATTGTTGAGGAAGTGAAGTTTTGGCATTATCCACGAACATCAACGGAACACCCTATCTGAGGCCTGCCTAAAACCATATCAACACTATCCCTGTGTTGGTAGAATAGTGGCCCCAGAAAGATGTCTGCATCCTAATCCCCAGAACCTGTAAAAACAATACCTTACACAGCAAAAGGGACTTCGTAGATGGAATTAAGTTAGCAGCCTTGAGATGGGGAGGTCATCCTGGGTTATCTGGTGGACCCAGTGTAATGGCAAGGGTCCTAATAAGTGAGAGGGAGGTGAGAGAGTCAGACCAGGAGACGTGAGGATGGAAGCAGAGACTGGAGTGGTGTGACTGCTGGATGCAAGGGGGCTGAGCAAAGGAATGCGGGCAGCCTCCAGAAGCTGGAAAAACAAGGCAACAGATTGTCCTCTAGAGCCTTCAGAAACGAATGCAGGCCTGCCCACACCTTGATTTTAACCCTGTAAGATCCCATGCCTGGCTTCTGACCAGAAAAACAGTAAGCAAATAACTTTGTGTTGTTTTAGGTCACCGAATCTGTGATAATCTTCTGTTACAGCAGCCATAGAAAACGAATACAATCTGCCTCCAAACCAGCCCTTCCTCTGACTTCCCTATCAGTGTCCCTGACCTGGCATTTCCAGGAAACCTCAGTCAGCATCGTTGTCACTCCCATGGGCCCCAGCACCCAGCACACTGTGAAGCCAGGCGGAGTCAACCTCCAGTGCCTCTTGTATCCATGTCCCCTTAGCCATCCCTCACACCATTGCCCTCATCCGGCCCTTGACACCTCCAGTGTAGATAACTTTAACTATCGCCTCACTCACGCCTCCTTACCACTTGTTCTGCACAAAACTAACAAATGCAACTTATTCCTCAAGGGTATTTCTGTTCACATTTCTCCCATCAATGAAAAATTCCCATTGCTACTGATTTTTGATTAAATGAATTAAAGCCCTCTATTATGGGCTGACTTGTGTCCCCTCGCCAAATTCATATGTTGAAGTCCTAACCTCAGGACCTCAGAATGTGACTATATTTGGAGACAGGGCCTTTAAAGAGATGATTAAGTTAACATGAGGCCATTAAGGACCCTCATCCAATCTGACAGAATTTGGACACACAGAGAGACACCTTACGTGTGCCTGCACAGACAAAAGACCATGTGAGGACATAGCCAGAAGGCGGCCGTCTGGAAGCCACGGAGTGGCCTCAGGAGAAAGCAACCCTGCTGACACCTTGATATTGGACTTCTGTCTCCAGAACTGGGAGAAAATAAATTTGTTATTTAAGTCACCCAGTCTGTGGTATTTTGTTATGGCAGCTCTATCAAACGAAGACAGCCTCTATGCACTGACCCTTATCTAATTTTTGATAAATACCACCAAGAATTTCCCTATATGTACTTTGCAGTCTAAACCCAGGCAGTCTCTGTGCCTTTTGCCTCTGTGCCTTTCCTCATGCTGCTTCCACCAGTCAGATGCTCTCCATCTCATCCCTGACAGATACAATTCTAATTGTGTGGGACAGCAGAGGTCAGTGGAAAGAGATCAGGGCTGGGAATCTTAAGTCCTGTATTCTAGGTTCAACCCTGTGATTTACTAATTGTGGGATCATGAGCAACCTGCTTATTAATTTCTCTAGGTCTCAGTTTTCTCATCCCTAATATGAGAATAATCTCTTTGCAAGTCACAGGGCTGTTATAAGGTTCCAATGATACCACGTATAAGAAAACCTTATATAGTTTAAAGTACCATTTATAAATGGTATATATATATATATATATATATATATTACATATATATTATGTATATATAATAACCATATATTATATATATGTGTGTATGTGTATATATATATATATATATATATAAAATATATGGTTATAATGTGTGTGTGTATGTACAGTATACAAGGCTCTACTCAAAACCCACTTCCTTCATCAAGCTTTCTCTGACCCTCTCAGGGCCCCTTAAAGACTTTGAACTTTCACCATGCCTTTTACCTTTAACTTTGTATATTTTTATTTGTTTGCAAAGAGCCATCTAGAGCACAGGTTTTGTAGTCAAACAGATTTGGGTTTAGCTCTGCCATCTGTCAGTGGCAGGACCCTGAGTAAGTTACTTAACTTTTCTGGACCTCAGTTTTCCCCACCCGTACAATGAGTATTGTAATAGAACCTTCTTCAAAGGGTTGAGGTGAGGATTAATTAAGACAATGCATTTAAAATATCGGCACATAAAATGTTCAATAAATGGTAAGCTTGTCTATTTCTACTTGACTCATTGAGAACCAAGACCAGCCCTATCTGTCCTTGCATATCCCCCTCTCCAGCATTTAGCAGGGTCTCTCCAGGTACCAGGTACACAATATTTATTGAATGAATGGGCAGGGTGTGGTGAGACAGGCTTTAGGCTATCGCTGATATAGTGAGAAAGGTCCACTGAGCCACGGGCAGAACCTGTGAATGAGAAATTTGGAATTCTTTAAATGTCAGCGATGCATTAGAATGAAATCAATGAAAGCCCAAGAAGGAAGGGTACCCTCACAGATGGGTCAGACAAAGACCCATCAAACAACTGGTCCCTCTTTGTGAATGATTTAGGCCACCAGTAATGTGTTACTCCAAACCTTTTCTGAGAAACTTTGTGCTTTGGTCAAGGGCCAAAATTCCACACAGCCTGTAATCTATCTATAAAGCATAAAACAAGGCAGGATCTAATCAACTGTTAACCCCCAAAGCTAGAGAAGCTTAGGGAACTGAACAGTGGGAATAGAGTTCCGCCCCAAAGGTGAGCAGGATTTGCAAGGCTGGAAGATAGGAACAGTGTGCCTCCAGGCGCTGAGAGGGGATGGGTGGGGCATGAGGATGGGCTTGAGGAGATGGACCTGAGGCAGTGTTCTTGGAACAGCTGAGCACATGCCCCTGGTGAGAGAAGCTGCCCACAGCCCCGCCCCCACCAGCAGGGGGCACGTCTGTTCCTGAAGGTCACAGAGACTTACCATGCTGGAGTGGACTGTAGCCTGCTCAATGTACCTTGCAATGCCTGTGACAAACGCATTCCTGTCCTCGAAGTTTGTGTCAAAGTTAGCCTGCAGGAATTAGAGAACAGGAACATTTGGTGGTTGGAAAACAGGTTCAAGGTGGCTGGGTGTCCAGGGAATAAACTGCTGCCAACAAATGCCCAAGTTCTCTGTGGAAATCTATCTCCACATCACCCTCTCATCTTCCGCCAAGAAATCCCACCCTGAATCCCACTGGGCAGGAGCTGGCTACAGCCAGGGCCTGCATCTGCTTCCCATGGGTAATCAGGTTCACCCAGGGAGCCTCGGAAGTAAAGGCTTAAACCATACAAGCCTAAATAGCTCTTAAAAGTGAAGACGTGTGTTGTTGTTTTTTTTTTTTTTAGAAAGAAGCAGACTCACAGATATAGAGGAAAAACTAGTGGTTACCAGTGGTGGGCAATGGGAGGTACAAACTAGTGGATGTAAAATAGGCTCAAGGTTGTACTGTACAACACTGGGAATGTAGCTAATATTTTGTAATAACTTTAAAAATTGTATAAAAAATAAAAAAAATTTTGAAAGACGAAGATATTAAAACAAAAGGTGAAGAGGTACACTGCTTTGATCCAGCAGTTGCAAAAATACTTGCCTGAGGGTGCAGATACATCTGTACAAGAATAATAACTGCAGTATTTTTTTCAATAAAAATACTGGAAACCATCCAAATATCCATTAACAGCAAAAAGCTAAATAAATAATAGTATATCCATACAATGGGCTTATCTTATACGTACTATGTGGTGGTTAATACAGTGTTGTAGCATAGCAGTATTGTCAGGAAAAATACCCATAATAAATTTTAAGTTAAAAAAGCCAAATCATAGAACAACATAATATAGTGTCATTCTCTTTTGGTTAAAAAAAAAAAAAAAAAGCTTTTCCCCAAATTCCGTTTATAAGATACAATTTGAGAAATTGTATTCAATTTGCCACAAAATACTTAAAGC
>NW_006771758.1:1905655-1913134 GCF_000442215.2 Lipotes vexillifer
TTTTTTTAAAAAAAAAAAAAAAAAAAAAAATATATATATATATATATATATATATATATATATATACACACACATGGTAAAAAGGTGTGTGGGTGTATATATGTGTGTATATATAGACATAATTACAGGGAAATTTTTATTTGTTATAAATACTTTCCTGTATTGCTAATAATAAAAAAAGATATTTACATAATTAAAATTTAATCTGGGTTAGAAAATGTGAATAAACCAAGTGGATGAGTTGAACCTTCAGGCATGTGCATAATAAATCTATCCATTGAATGAAATTTAAAATATACTGTGTGCTTATATTCGGTCTCATTTAGCAGTCCAAGAACTTTCAAAAGGTCAAATACAGCTAAAAAGCTAAAAATGTCCAATTAACTAATTCTTTCATAACATGGTATACTTGCCCAGCACACCCAGACAGGGCTATTTGCAAGGATGACTACAGCTGCACCGTTGTCCTTCCCACCACGCCCAGGTGGGATCTCGGTTTTGAGCAATCCGATCACTGGTTTGTCACAAGCTTGCCTCTCAGGCAAAAGCAAACAACTGTGACTGGCTTCCGGGAGCCATTATCGGCTGTGGGGAGTTGAAGACCTCTTGTCACATACATGAAGGAAAAGTAATTACCCAGGCAGGCTCTAGGGGTTTCTAAATTGCGATATTTAATTCATGAGGTCAGGCTGCCAAAACCTTGGTTGGTGCTGCAGCAAGAACAGCCGGGAAGGTATTTGGGGTCAGAACAGATCAACAAGCATTCCCCAAGGGAAGAGAAACAGCCCTGGTGTACATTTACTAGCTTATCTATTGCTTCCACTCAGCTCCACCAGCGCACCAGGGACTCCATCAGCTGACGACCTTTCACCTTCTAGATGCAGGCATCCCACATCCCTCTGCCTTCAGGGCGAACCCTCTCAGGGGATCCCCAGAATTCCTGATCCCACCCCCGACCATCTGGCCCCGGTGCTCTGGGAGGACTTAACCTGGTACATGATGGAGGAAGGCGGGGGTTCGATGCATGGCTGCTGGTCAGGGAGGGGCAGCTCTTCCAGCAGGTCCACATTGGACAGGGCATCTTCCAGGGTGACGTGGGTGGTCATGGTGGCAGTTTCTGTTGTCCGCGCTGGGGGGGGGGGATGGAAGAGAAGGAAACGGAGAGTTTCAGGGGCCTTCAAACACTTCTCCCAAGCTCACCCTGTCCAGGCTCCTTCCAGAGAACCCGGGGAGTTAAGAAACACGCACCGAGACTGCTTCCACTTGCTACTTTTTCACGTGGTGCCCTCAACCCGTGCCTGATATCTGAGGATCTCTGTACAGTTTACGAAGTACTTTTTTATGTCTATTGCCTTGACTGAGCCTCACCACAACCCTCTGATGGCAGGTGGTCTCATATCCACATAACTGATGGAAAAACAAGGCTCAGAGAAGTTGTGTTGACACTCATACAACCACAGTGACCAGGAGCAAAGGACCTTAAATTATGCTTGATGCTAGAACATGGGCCAAAGTCAGCCTCCAGTTTTTGTCATTCAAGAAGATATTTATCAGTTCCACTCTTAAATTATTGCATAACACAAACATCCATGATTGAGGGAGCCAAAGATTATCAGCTTGAAACCAGAGTTTGAAATTAAGCTGGGAGTCCAAGAATTCAGACTCCAGCAAATTTAACCTTATTTGCAAAAACATTAGAGCCATTGTCTTCCTTGGCCTGGACATATGGTATGTTTTGTGAGCCACATCAAACAAATCAGCTCAAAAGAGACATTTTTGTGTCTCAGACCCTGGCAGACTACAGCGGGTGTGATGAGAACTTTGCCAGGCAGTGAAGCTGAAGAGGTTCTAAACAGCACCTACCTAACAGGAGCTAACTGCTATTTTAAGAACTCAGCACTCAGCAAACAGAATACTCATTTTTTAAAGCATACGTGAAACATTAATTAAAAATCATCATGCTTGGGCTTCCCTGGTGGCGCAGTGGTTGAGAGTCCACCTGCCGATGCAGGGGACACGGGTTCGTGCTCCGGTCCGGGAGGATCCCACATGCTGCGGAGCGGCTGGGCCCCTGAGCCATGGCCGCTGAGCCTACGCGTCTGGAGCCTGTGCTCCGCAACGGGAGAGGCCACAGCAGTGAGAGGCCCGCGTACCGCAAAAAAAAAAAAAATCATGCTTTAGAGCATAAAACAAGTTCTCACAAGTTCCCCTAAATATGACCTTCCAGAAGTCACATTCACTGGCTACAGTGCAATAAACTTAGAAATCAATAATGTAAATTATAGCAAAGAAAAAACCCCGTATCTATGAAAATTTGTAAAAAACATACTGCTAGGTTATTCATAGAGGAATTGAGGAAGAGGAATTCAAATAGAAATTATAAAATATTTAGAACTGAAAGAGAGCATGAATAAATGTCTTAATGCATTTCATAGGAACTAAGAAAGCAGAATTAAATGAACTGAATTTTCCACTCAAAAACCTAAAAAAGGATAAAAATCAACCCCCAAAAATGAAAATGCAGGGATTACTAATTACAAAAGCAGAAATAAATGAAGCAAAAAACAGCAAAACAAAACAAATAGCAGACTAGGTGAACAAAAATCTGAAAACTGAGTTTTAAAAAAAGGTTAATAACATAATAATAATGAGTGCAGCAACTGCTAACCCTTTAGCATATTCGAATGAGGAAACACGGAGAAGGCTGACTGTGCTCCAGAGAGCGCCCTCCCTCCCTCCCCATCCCTAATCCCAGGGAAGCCTGAGAACTGCTTCAGGGCTGGAGTCTCAGAGTGTCAGAGAATTTGCCTCATTCATTAGGAAATGTGGTGTCAGAGGCCAGGGCAGAAAAGGACCAGCGACAGCAGAGCTGGGCCCAGGCTGTGAAGGGCTGACACAGTTGCAGAGTGCACCTCACGCAGGCTGCCCCTGTGTCTCCTTTAGGCCCGTCTGGGAGGGCAGATGGGGCTGAGCTGCTGACTACCGCTTCACACTTCACTGAGTTCTCTACTCACCTCCCTGTCACACGCTATGGCAACAGTGAAGGCCACAGCCAATGAGGGCACGGTGGGGGGTGGGGGAGCGATGGGGGGGGGGGCGCTCAGAGGTGACTGCCTCCTCTGCCCTCTGCAGGTGCCTGGCCTCACGGGGGTGGTTTCAGGCCCTCTCCACACCTATGCTGCTTCCTCTGCTCTCTTCTCTGCCCTGAATTCTAAGTGTGGCATTCAGTTCTACAGCAAAACCATTTGCCAATCCACAGAAAAGATTGTCTTCTTTAGTACATTAATGTTAAGTCCACTTTGCAGGAAGGGTTAATGACTGTCCAGGGCATAATGATCTGTAAGCTCCAAAGCCCTAATAATTCTCTTCGTTAATTCAAATAATAATAAAACTAACATTTTAAAGCCATTACTCTGTGTCACTCTGCCAAGCATTCAGCTATTTTAATCTTGCATCAATCTTATAAAGGTAAGTACTATGATTATTCCCATTTTACAGATGAGCAAACAGAAGCTCAGAATTTAGGTCACTTTACAAGATCAAGGGCTGGCAAGTGCTGGAGCTGGGCTTAGAACCTAGGTTTGAAAGGCCTGGAGGAGGGAGGGAGATGCAAGAGGGAAGAGATATGGGAATGTGTGTATGTGTAGAGCTGATTCACTTTGTTATAGAGCAGAAACTAACACACCATTGTAAAGCAATTATACTCCAATAAAGATGTTAAAAATAAATAAATAAAATTTAAAAAAAAACAAGGCCTAGAAGCAACTAGTTATCTGTGACTACCAGGGCTGTGTCAAAGGGACCCAGGGGCCAAACTGAGGCAGCCTCCTTTGGCCAAAGATGTGATTGAGTTAGCACAACTCAAGGGACTTGAAACAATATCAAATATATGTGAATCCATGAGATCATAAATACACTTAATAAAAACTTGGTTTTATGCCTTTGTTACTGCTGGAGGATGCCTGTGAACCAACTTTTATGCTGAAAATCGATAAATAAAAGGAAAGAAGCAAACATTGAACCAATCTTTCCTATACCAACTGTACAGCTGGATAAATGAATTGTAGAAGAGAGAGATGCTTCTCTTTTTAAAGGTATTTCTTTTTTCCCCCCAGAAATATTCACAGAATTAAAATATCCCTAGTTTCCAACCCCTAGTGAACAAATGGATGTAGGCACTGATCACCAACTGCTGCTAACATCCCTACATGAGGGACAGCCAGATATTATGTGCCTCCTGATGGAAAAACACACCATCAACTTACAAAGAGTTCTGAACTCAAAACAAAATATATGAATCTAATCAAGACTCTGATACAATCTGACGGGAAATATAGAGGACAGAACATGTTAAAATACACCATGGTGAGGTACTCAGTAAAATACAATCTATGGGAAAGTCTGCTGGACAAATGGCTGAGTATCTTTAACAAATAAAGTGCAAGGGAAAAAAAAAGAGATGGAGGGGGAAGTTATAGATGATAAGAGACTTAGACTATCACATGGGTTTACTTCATTTGGATCTTATTTCAAACAAACCACCACAAAGATGAAATTGTAACATATATGAGAAAACAGGAAAATTTCTCTGGCTAGTTACTGACTTGATATTTGACAATATTAAGGAAACTTATTATTTTTTAGATGTGACAACAATATTGAGGCTATATTTTAAAATAGTCCTTATGTTCGACAAATACCTACTAAAATATGGATAAAAGGAGACAGAGGTTTGCTTCCAAAACATATTAGATGGGGGAAGAGTGAGAAATAAATGAGACAAAATCAGCTAAAGTTAATAATTGTTGGGCTTCCCTGGTGGCGCAGTGGTTGAGAGTCCACCTGCCGATGCAGGGGACACGGGTTCGTGCTCCGGTCTGGGAGGATCCCACATGCCACGAAGCGGCTGGGCCCGTGAGCCGTGGCTGCTGGGCCTGCGTGTCCGGAGCCTGTGCTCCGCAACGGGAGAGGCCACAACAGTGAGAGCCCCGCGTACCGCAAAAAAAAAAAATGTCAATCCTGTGTGATGCTTACACACAGAGATTTATGATAATTTTTTACCCAATTTTATGTTACTTTTTAATTTATTTATTTATCTTTGGCCACGCCACGCAGCATGTGGGACCTTAGTTCCCCGACCAGGGCTTGAACCTGGGCCCCTTGCAATGAAAGCTCAGAGTCTTAACCACTGAACAGCCAGGGAAGTCCCTCCAATTTTAAATATGTCAGAAATGTTCCATAAAAACTCCCAGCTCAATGTATACACTCCCAGCTCTAATCTGTCTTCCCTTCCTTCATCTTCCCTGACTCCTACTTATGATCTTTACCTTCTCCTTCCTCCTATAACCTGGGTTTCTTCTAAGCTTCTCAGATTCTAAAATACTCATTTACCAGAATAACCCTTAAGATTTTCCCCTTTAACACAATAATACTCCCGTCCTTCCCTTGATGAGAATCAATAAGTGAACGACCTACAGAGCCAATAAATTAGGAGTCTTTATTTCCATTACAAATACAGCTTCTGTAATAGATTTCTCTGTTCCTTTGTAGATCATTCACTGCCTAAGGGAGAAGGAAATCAGACATTTTTAGCCCAAGTGCTAGAAGTCACTGCCAACTCCACATCAGTCAGAAAGGAAAAACATTCCGGAAATTTCATCAGAGGGTATACATGAAAAGAAGTACTTCTTTTCCAGCGCAAGTGTCCTGCCTGTTATGCAATCTTCCAAAGGAGAAGAATTCTTAATATTGAGTCTACGACCACGTGGTCGTAGACCACGTAGGTCGTAGATCACTCTGCAAGAGAAATTAATAAAATATTAAAAAAACTAACACTGTTCTGGGAGCACCATTT
Source organism: Lipotes vexillifer (assembly GCF_000442215.2). Taxonomy (NCBI): domain Eukaryota; kingdom Metazoa; phylum Chordata; class Mammalia; order Artiodactyla; family Lipotidae; genus Lipotes; species Lipotes vexillifer. The sequence continues at coordinate 1,911,510 of NW_006771758.1, forward strand.
ACCAGACACAGCTGCAACCTGCAATGTGGGGCATTCATGGCAGATTTAAATCCAGCATCTTCATAGCAAACTGAAACTCAGGGGCCTGGTTTCACCGAGTAGTAATAACACTGGGCTCTCGGGCAATCTGCTTCTGAGAAGGTCTTGTAGGCCCCGTGCCCGACCCTCTCCACCCCTCCACCCCTCCACCCCTCCAGAGATGACTGACAGATCCTGAACAAGAAGCAAGGGGCCTCACAGACGCAGGATGGGCACTAAGAGAGCCTGGCTTTGGGAATGCAGGTTGCTATTCTCTAAGCAAAAGATCTGCATTGTTATTTTTTGACTGACTTTCTGGAAGAAAAACGAAAAAAGTCAGAAGGTTTAATGACATGGAAAACTAGGCTAAGTATGGTGGGTAAGCTCGAGTTCTGTGTTCATATCCGCCATCTGTTACTTCCTAGCTGCATAACCGTAAGTATGTTCCTAAACCTCTCTGAGCCTCCGTTTCCTTATCTGTAAAAGGGCAATGATTAATAATAGTCCCTGCCCTCAGTGATTTATTATGAGGATTATATAACATTACAGCACGTGAAATGCTCAGCCCAACAGCAGGCACACAGCAAGCACTCGGGAAATATTAGCTAGTCGGATGGCCTCTTTTTAAGAGAGCGAACGGATGAATTAAACATTGCAACAACTCTCCTACACAAGAGGAAGGCACCAGAAATATTACACTAATTCTTAACTCTACAGATCTTTCATTTTGATTTCCTCAATCATAACACCCTTGCAGGTTCGAGGGGACAGGTGTTATTTTTGCTGTTTTTCTAGGGAGGACACACTGTTGCTAAGAAATGAAAACGTTCATTCATGGTCACATGGTCACTACTAGTGACTGAGTTAGGGCAGAAATGGGATATCTTGACTCCCAATTCTAAGCCCTTTCTTCTAGACTGCACCACTTTTGTAGCTTTTTGAAAGGTACCAAGCACTTTACTGTCTTTTTTTTTCCAACTTGGCTGCCTTTTCCTTCCTCTGAAGAGTAAGACTCTGTCAAGCCATAAAGATTAGGTAACTGTCACCTTTGGGTGACATGAGAGGTCAAGAAATAGTCTCCTTGTCTGTAAATCTCTCCAGCTAGAAAGCAACTAAAACAAATAAATAAAAATAAAGTTAAAAAAAATAAATGCATATGTATATTTATATCTGCAAATAAAAAATATATAAGTAAATAAATATATAAAAATAAATATAAGGGAGGCTTAGACTGTCCCCCCTCAAAAAAACCATTTGGAGCAGCATTTGACTGAGCAAGGAAAAAATTCCAAAGTACTGCTATTTCCTCTTCCCATACCAGGGCCAATGCTGCTCACTGATAACGTCTCTATTTCTCAATGAGTCCACGGGTAGCCTCAGAATCCTTCTTGTGAAATACAAAACTCCAAGTGGGGGCTTCCCTGGTGGCGCAGTGGTTGGGGGTCCGCCTGCCGATGCGGGGGACGCGGGTTCGTGCCCCGGTCCGGGAAAGATCCCACATGCCGCGGAGCGGCTGGGCCCGTGAGCTGTGGCTGCTGGGCCTGCGCGTCCGGAGCCTGTGCTCCGCAGCGGGAGAGGCCCCAACGGTGAGAGGCCCGCGTATCGCA
>NW_006771758.1:1913167-1927432 GCF_000442215.2 Lipotes vexillifer
AAAAAAACTCCAAGTGGCCACTAGCACTCAATCTGAGATTGCCCACGAAATAAAATATATGTTGCCCCCGAACCAGAGCAGAACGACGCGTGGATGTGCAAGCTCCCTGAAGCCAGAGACCATTTCTTACCCATCACTGAAAACCTTGGAGACCTTAGTACGGTGCCAAGGAAAGATGAGGCACCGAGGAAGTACTGGATGGATGAAAGAATGCATGAACATACCTGAATTCCCTGACAACACGGGAGGAAAGAGATGACTTAGCATGTCTTCATTTCTAGTTTCCCATTCCTTCTCCTTCATTATTAAAAACATAATTTAAATCAATACAGAATATGCAGTCACATCTATAAACTGCCTGTACAATTATTTACTTAGTATTTTTTCTAAATAGACTTTTTGTTTCCACTTTATAAATATATTTTATAAGAAAGCTTTATATCATAATCACTAATAGAGAAGCAGAGGGAAACTACAGAAAATAAAAAACAATGAAAACAAACACAGGTCTGAGTGTCATGGGAAAATCATCTCACGTCCGCCATTGATATGCTCACTAGAGGTGGTTTAGTGTGGTAGTGAACTAGAGTCCTGACTCTGCTGCTCCCTGGCTGTGTGACCTTGGGAAGATGGCATAATGTTTCTGAGCCTCACGTACTTCATTTTGATTTAAAGAATAATAATAGTTCCTACCTCATATGCTTTGAAAACTGAGTTATCCCATGTAAAAAGCTTGGTAGGTAGAAAGTGCATCATAAATGTTAGTCTCCCCAGCAAAACCTAAATCCAGCAACACATAAAAAGGATTATACACCAAGACCAAGTGAAATTCACCCTGGAATGTAAGACTGGTTTAACATTAACATCCAAAAATCAATGAATTCGATAAGCCATATCAATGCAATAAATGACAAATCCCACAGGATCATCTCAACACATACAGAAAAAGCATTTCACAAAACTCACACTCCTTCATAATAAAAACACTCAACCAACTAGGAACAGAAGGTAACTTTCTCAACCTGATAAAGGGCAGCTACAAAAACAGCTACAGCCAACATCAGACTCAATGATGAAAGACTAAATGCTTTCCCCGAGGATTAGGAAGAAGATGAAAAGGTCCACTCTCTCCATTTCTATTCAACATTGTACTGGAGGTTCCAGACAGGATATCAGAACAATTAGGAAAGGCAATGAAATAAATGATATCCACATTAGAAAGGAAGAAGTAAAATTATCTCTATTTGAAGATGACACGATCTTGTATGTAGAAAATCCAAAAAACTCCACTAGAAAACTATTAGAATGAATAAACATGTCCAGCAAAGTTGCAGGATATAAGAATATAAGGAAAATCAATTATATCTCTATTCATTAGCAATGCTCAATATAAAAATGAAATTAGGAAAACAACTCTATATACCATAGCATCAAAAATAATACAATACTTAGGAATAAATATAGCAAAAAGAATTGTAAAATGTATACTCTGAAAACTATAAAAGACTGTTGAAAAAATTAAAGACAACCCAAATAAATGAAAAGATATCCCATTTTCATAGGTTGGAAGACTTACACTGTTAAAATGGCAACGCTTCACAAACTGATATAAATCCAACGTAATCCCTATTCAAATCCCAGCTGGCTTCTGTGCAGAAATTGACAAACTGATCCTAAAATTCATATGGAAATTCAAGGGACCCACCTAGAATAGCCAAAACAATCTTGGAAAAGAACAAAATTGGACGATGCACAGTTCTTGATGTAAAAATTTACTACAAAGCTATAGTAATCAAACAGTGTGGTGCTGGCATAAGGACAGAAATATAGATCAATGGAACAGAATTGAGAATCCAAAGATAACATTTATGGTCAACTGATTTTTTGACAAGGTTGCCAAGACAATTCAATGGGGGAAAAATACTCTTTTCAACAAATGGTTTTGGGACAGCTGGACATCCACATGCAAAACAATGAAGTTTAACCTCTACCTCACACCATATAACGAATTAACTCAAAATGGATCAAAGACCTAAATGTAATACCTAAAACTATAAAACTCTTAGGAAAAAGGCACAGGAGTAAACACTTGTGACTTTGGAATATGTAATGACACCAAAAGCACAAACAATGAAATAAAAAATAGATAAAACTACACATCAGCAAAATTAAATTTAAAACTTCTGTACTTCAAGAGACATCATCAAAGAAGTGAAAAGAGGGAATTCCCGGGAGGTCCAGTGGTTAGGACTTAGCGCTTTCACTGCTGGGGACCAGGTTCGATCCCAGGTTGGGGAGCTAAGATCCCACAAGCTGTGCAGTATGACCAAAAAAAAAAAAAAAAGTGAAAAGACAATCCACAGAATGGGAGAAAATATTTGGAAATCATATATCTGCTAAACATGGAGAATATATAAAGAACTCTTAAAATTCAATAATAAAAAGACAACCCAATTTTAAAAATAGGCAAAGGATCTGAACAGACTTTTCTCCAAAGAAGACATACAAATGGCCAATAATCACATTAAAAGATGATTATTATTCCTAGTTATTAGGGAAATGCAAATCAAAATCACAATGAAATATTACTTCACATCTATTAAAATGGCTATAAGCAAAAAGACAGGTAAGTACAAGTGTTGGTGAGGGTGTGAAATTGGAACCCCCATTCATTGCTGGTAGGAATGTAAAATAGTACAGCCACTTTGATAAACAGTTCGGCAGTTCCTCACATTTAAAACAAATTTTTTTTTTTTTTTTCTTTTTTTTGGCTGCGTTAGGTCTTCATGGCTGCACTCAGGCTTTCGCTAGTTGCAGCGAGTGGGGGCTATTCTTCGTTGCAGTGCACAGGCTTCTCATTGCAGTAGCTTCTCTTGTTGCGGAGCACGGGCTCTAGGCGCATGGGCTTCAGTAGGTGTGGCACACAGGCTCAGTAGTTGTGGCTCGCGGGCTCTACAGCACAGGTTCAGTAGTTACAGCGCATGGGCTTAGTTGCTCTGCGGTATGTGGGATCTTCCTGGACCAGGGATCGAACCCCTGTCCCTGGCACTGGTAAGCTGATTCCTAACCACTGTGCCACCAGGGAAGTCCCTCCTCATGTTTTTTTTGTTTTGTTTTGTTTTTTGCGGTATGTGGGCCTCTCACTGTTGTGGCCTCTCCCGTTGCGGAGCACAGGCTCTGGACGCGCAGGCTCAGAGGCCATGGCTCACGGGCCTAGCCGCTCCGCGGCATGTGGGATCTTCCCGGACCGGGGCACGAACCTGTGTCCCCTGCATCGGCAGGCAGACTCTCAACCACTGCGCCACCAGGGGAGCCCCCTCCTCACGTTTTTAAACACAGAGTTACCATAAGACCCAACAATTCCACTCCTAGGTATATTCCTAAGAAAAATAAAAATATATATTCACAAAAAAACTTGTACATGAATGCTCATAGTAGCATTATTTGTAATAGACAAAAAGGGGAAACAACTCAAATATCCATCAACTGATGAACAGCTGAATAAAATATGGTATATCCATACCATGGAATATGACTCAGCCACAAAAAGGAATGAATTATGGATACATGCTACAATGTAGATGAACTTTGGAAATAATAAATTATTTTAAGTGAAAGAAGCATAAAGTACCTTTTAAAGGAAATGCCCAAAATAGCCAAATCTATAGAGATATAAGGTTGATTAGCCTAGCCTCAGGGTAGAGACTGAGGGAAATAGGTGGTGTTGCTAAAGGGTATGAGGTTTCTTTCTGGGGTGATGAAAATGTTACGGAAATTAATCGTAATGATGGTTCCACAACTCTGCGAATATACTAAAAATCACTGAGCTATATGCCTTAAATGGGTGAATTGTACAATATGTGAACTATATCTCAATAAAGCTTTTACCAAAAAATGTTAGTATTTGTATGACCACTTTTGGGGAACTTTGGGTATATGTAACATAAGCGGGAGTGGGGCAAAGTGAGCTGGAGCTGGGGCAGGAGTTTGGGGAATCTGGGGAGTACGATGCTGCCCCTACACGCAGAGACTGTGCTGAATGAAAATGAACAAGGGAGAAAAAGCAAGAGACGCAGACACACTACCCCAGGGAGCAGCCCCTAGACCGCAGGTTGAGCAGACCACCATGAGGCAGGGCCTGAACCAGGCCCCTCCCCGGCCTGTTTCTGTGGCACTGCCACCTGCCAGCGCCTGGGGTTGCCCTGCCCAGGAGGAGAGATTCCTCAGACATACATATCTCTGAGGTGAGGTGATGGGCTTTGAGGTTTAGAATGAGGACAAGATGGGTCTCTAGCCTCCTACCTGAGCTCTCTTTTTACTATAAGGACACTGAGGTCGAGACACGAGAGGACCTGGGCAGGGTCCCTTGGCTAGTTCGGGGCTGAGCTGGGCTAACACTGCAACTTCCTGGGAAGACAAGGGGATCTGACACAATAACTGACAGTGCTGTAAAAGAAAAAGAGGAATATTAGAAAGAAGGAAGGGAGGGAGGGAAGGAGGGAGGAAGAATTCTGCAGTAAAACAAAAATCCATGTAAGAAAGGAAATACTACAATCAAAGGACATTACTTGGTTCTCTCGTGGTCATCATTTACACGTCTCAGTAAGGTAGATGCTTTAAACATGATTTGGGTTAAAACAGAGCTCTCACTATATTGGGAGATGAGGGCAGGGGAGAGAGGGGGATGGTGTCAGAAAGCGAAATCTTCATGCATCACCGCAGGAAGTGAATAGATGACACATAGAATAGATAAATCAAGAAATAGCAGCACAAGCATATCATTTAGAGATCTGGAGGCAACTACTGGAAGAAATGGTAAGTTAAAAGCAGCAGCCTCTGGGGGAGGTGGGCACTGAATGCTTGTTTTTCACTGTGAGTCTTTCAATACTATTTTATTCTTTTAAGCACGTGCATGTATTGCTTTGATCAAAAATTTTAAATTTACTTTAAAAGACAACAACTCAAGGCTTCCTTGCTGGCAGTCAGACAGCTGGCCAGTCCACTGCTCTGTCTCAGGCAGCCTTTTCTATGTAAGTCCCTCCCTGTGGGTCTCCTAGGCCCAGAGGCCCCGTCACTTGCAGCCTCTCTCCACACAGGGGGCCTGAGGTCACAGCAGAGAAGTCCAAGTCAGCCTCGACTTGGGTCTCTGGAGAAGGCCTACCCTCCTGTTTGTTTACAGCAAAGAAAAAGGTCCTGGCAGGGCTAAAGGGCTTGCCACTCCACTCAGCTGCTTCCTGTGTTGCCAGGGTTGAGGAGGCCTTTCCGTTGACAACCCAACCTGGCAGATCCCATCGTCTTGGGAGGGGAGGTCATGCCACAGAAGGCAGCTTACTGATTTGCTCCCGCTGGGGCCTGTGACAGGGCACCACAGGAGGGGCAGCAACGTGACTTGTATCTGGGGAGAGAAGCTGCCTTTCAGAGGCACCTGCTAAAACTCAGAAAGGGAAGCCATTCCATCTGCTCTGGAAACAAAGAGCGAGACTTCAGTTCGACCACCAGCTTGGGGCATGCAAACCTCAGCTTCATGGATGTGAAGTGGCAACTCGAATGTGGCTCAGCCTGAAGACTGACATAGGCCCTCAAACCACACTTCCCCTCACTCTAAAAGGGCAATTTCTCTGTCTGTAAAATATGAAGGCTGGTCTAGTAGTGCTTCTCAACCATGATGGCAAACGCTCTGTTGCGAAGGTTATTGCGGCAACTTGTAACAGTTTGACTAGTGAGGTTTGCAAACAAGGTGCTTTTTATTATGTGTGAGGGAGGGTTCAAAAGTCCTCCCATGGTATCATTGTTTGCATGTTCATCTCTTTTCTGGAGTGGGAGAAAATGGGGTAGAGCTGGGGAGGGGAATGGCTGCTGGGTGTGATGTACTGAGTATGTTGATACTGTCCGTCAAATGTACTTAAGAAAAAACAAAAGCAAACCCAAAAACAACTAGTTAGGAATCACTGAACTTGAACCTCTCTCAGAGTCATTCCAACTCAAAAGCAAATGACTGTGACTATAAATGGGACACTCTATCCAAAGGACGTCCTTCAAGACTATGCCTCCCAACACGACCTGTCCACTGTGGCAAGAGTACTTACGGTGCCATAAACCTGCCCATGGACATTCTTGCCTTGTGCCTTTGCTCAAACTCTCTCTGCTCCCTAGTGGACTGTCCTCTCCCCTTCTCACATCCTACCTTTGACCACTGTCAAGGCCCAATTCAAGACAGGCCCCCTCCATGAAGGTCTGACCAGCCAAACTCCACCACAACCTTCATTTCTTGGATTCCCATAGCGCTCACAGTCTGGAGTCCATAATTTCCTATTGCATTATAAACTGCTTTATATTTTACTAATTCTTTGCACCACCAAAAATGACAAGGATAACTGTCATCTTTTGGGGAGTCTGACCCATAGCAACTAGCACAGAGCTGGGCACATCCTAGGCATTACTTGCTTAATTAACACTTCATGAACTATTTGTTGAATACAAGAGCCAATGGCCAAAATTCATGTCTTCTGATTAAAAAAAAAATTTTTTAAACATCATGGTCCCCTAAGGTACCATATCTAAGTCAGCCTTATTACTATAAGAATCTGGGGCTTCCCTGGTGGCATAGTGGTTGAGAATCTGCCTGCTAGTGCAGGGGACACGGGTTCAAGCCCTGGTCTGGGGGATCCCACATTCCGCGAAGCAACTAGGCCCATGAGCCACAACTACTGAGCCTGCGCGCCTGGAGCCTGTGGTCCGCAACAAGAGAGGCCGTGATAGTGAGAGGCCCGTGCACTGCGATGAAGAGTGGCCCCCGCTTGCCACAACTAGAGAAAGCCCTCGCACAGAAACGAAGACCCAACACAGCCAAAAATAAATAAATTAATTAATAAACTCCTACCCCCAACATCTTCTTAAAAAATATGCAAAGAACTAAAGAAAGATGTGGACAAAGTCAAGAAAATGATAGATAAACAAAATGGAAGTATCAGTAAAGAGATAGAAAACATGAAAAGAAGCCAAAAATAAATTCTGCAGCTGAAAAGTATAACTGAAAATTTAAAAATTGCTAGAGTTATTCAGAAGCCGATTTGAGCAGGGAGAAGAATTAGTGCACTTGAAAATAATACAGTTGAAATGTTCAAGTCTGAGGAACAGAAGGAAAAAAATTTGAAGCAAACAGAGCCTAAGGGACCTGTTGGACAGCATCAATTGGAGCAACATACACGTTGTGGGAGAAGGGAAGGAAAGAGAGAAGGGGGAAGAGAGATTATTTGAAGAAATAAAGACAGAAACTTAACAAATTTCCTGAAAAACATGAATATAATCATCCAAGAAAGTCCACACACTCTAATGTAGAATAAACTCAGAGACCCATGCCAAGGCACATTATAATTGAACTATAGAAAGACAAAGAGAGAATGTTTAAAGCAGCAAGAAATGACCTGTCACATACAATCAATCCTGAATGAGATTTTCAGCAGATTTCTCATCAGAAATGTTGAGGGCCAGAAGACAGTGGGTTGATATATTCAAATGCTGAAAGAAGATACCTATACACCAAGAATCCTATACCCAGCAAAACAAAGGAGAAATTTTGACATTCCCACTTAAACAAAAGCTATGGGAGTTTGTTACCACTAGACCTGCCTGGGAAGAAATGCTAAAGGGTGTCTGTACTTCAGGTTGAAATTAAAGGGCAGTAGACAGTAACTGGAAACCATATAAAAAAATAAATACCTCCATTAAAGGTAAATACATGGCGGGCTTCCCTGGTGGTGCAGTGGTGGAGAGTCCACCTGCCGATGCAGGGGACACGGGTTCGTGCCCCGGTCTGGGAAGATCCCACATGCCGCGGAGCGGCTGCCCCCGTGAGCCATGGCCACTGAGCCTTCGCATCCAGAGCCTGTGCTCCGCAACGGGAGAGGCCACAACAGTGAGAGGCCCGTGTAACAAAAAAAAAAAAAAAAAAAAAAAAAAAAGAATCTGAAGAGATATATTTAGAAAATTCTCCTGTCATACAGTTTCCACCTCAAAAAATAACAAACAGAACTTCATTTCTCTTTCTCATATGAAGGTATAGCATACTTGGAGGTTGATGGCTGACTCTGAGTTTTGAATTCTTGTCTCACCATTCATACCTTGCCTGAATCGGTCTTAAGCCATCACAATTTAAAAGCACAAATAGAAAATCATTCTCAGGTATCCCTTCACTTAACACTGAGTTACTGAGTGTCTTCTATGAGGGTCAGCCCTGCAGATTCTCTTTGATCTCAGCTGGGCCTTCAGTAAAGTTAGACAATGCTCTCATTCATCCCCATTTGATTTCTTAGTCCACCCACAAAGACAGCTGTTCCAAATCTCCAGACATCTCCCGCACTTTGCTAACCAGTCCACCACCTTTAACTTCTGCAGAGGACCTCATCTCCTGCCTTATTTAGAAGACAGAGACCACACACCATGGACACACTAAACGTCTCTCTGTTCCACGAAGAGATGAACGTCTGAGAACCACTGCCCTAAGATGGCCTAATGATGATGGAAACACAAAATCAAAAAACCTATTGATAAGTCATCGTTGGGTTTTTATCGGGCAGCTCTCCGGGTCATGTTTACTTTCCTCTCTGCTTGTACTGTTCCTGAGTTGCTGCAAGTCTATCAAAATGCCACTCAGTCAGAATGATCCCTGCAAGAAATTCTGCCTGAACCCAACCTCTGCCTTCTCAAAACAATTTCTTTCAAGAATTTGCACCCAATTTGTTTTTGCCTCTGTTGCCAGGGTCCAAGAAGTATGGCTTGAATGGTGGTCCTTTGAGGCACATCACACACAGTGCTTAGCATAGTGGCCATGGCTAGGCAGCCAGTACCCAACATCTTTGCATCCTGGGAGGCGTCCCACATGCACTGACCAAATTCTGAAGTGTCTTTGTACAGACAAGACCAACCAGGGCCCTTGACAGAATCTGTGAATCACAAAGTGCCTTTCAGTTTCCCTTTCAATTGGCTCAGTGGTGCAGAGAGACCACAGATTTGTCTTCTTAAGTTGACACACAATATATAATTAATAAATTGTTCCTTTAGGAATGGAGGGCAGCCATCCAAAGGAGCCATACATTCGGGAACCTCCTTCTCTCCTGTTTCCAGGGCCTTTTCTTCTCAGCCTGAAGTTTACAAACATTATCTCATCCACAGGCTCCTGTGGCCAACAGGTAGGTAACAAGCTGCGCAGGCTGCTTTCGGTTCCCCAATTTTCAAAGTCAGAGAGGTAGTGGCTGATTTAAAGGCACATAGCAAGTCAGCCTCTCTCACAAGAATAAATCTTGTGTCCAAAGACCACAGTACTGCTTTGTCTGCTGGGGGAAGCGAAGCATGCCTTCAACATTTTTGGTTGGGTTGCAAAATGCTGAATGTACACAGAGGAAGAGGTCCTTCCTGATCTGTGTTGAAATGTGAGAACTACCTCTGGGCTTCCGCTGGGCATATTCCCTCCCCCTTCTCTCTTCCTACTGCAGCTATACCCACCTTCAGCTTGCTACTCAGGAGCACTTCCCAGCTGAGGCCGTTGCTGACACCACATCTTACCACACTTTCTTTGGCTACCTTTTGCAGGTCAACCTGGAGCTGGGTTCCTTGGTCACAGAGACCAACTCCCCTGGGAAAAGCAAAATCCAGGAAGGCTCTGGAGGTAGAAGAGTTGGTAAGAACTCGAGGTTGATGACACCTCCTCCTCCAAACTGGGACTCCTCTTAGCAGGGATCAAACTATCCCTCCTCATCCCCAGCAATGAAGACTTACACCAGCCAACTCGCAGGTGTGCTGTTCTTGGACATGGCCACCAGCAATGAGGTGTCTGCTGAGTGACCAGGGCGGAACCTTCACTGTGGGAGGCCTTCTAAGGTCACTGAATCCTTTAGCAGAGTCAACAATGACAACAATAAAAGATCTGTGTTCTTAAATTGACACACAATATATAATGTGGCATGAGCCACATTCTTAATGATTATGTAATTAATACATTATAATGATAAACATATAAATATAATAGTACTATGTGCTAGACACTCTACATAGCATTTGCATGCATCCCTTGTTTACCAGAGCATCCAATTAAGTACCAGCTCCTTCCCCACCACTGCGGGCACACCGTGTCACTGCCCGAGGTGACAGTATGCTCTACCCTCTTGCCCCACCTCCACTACTAATGCAGGGTCCATCCTCTGGACCCTAGGCTTAGCTTTGCTCCTCAGAACAATAAGACCAAAGGCCTTTTACAAAGGCTGCAATGAGGTGACTGATGCCTGGTTTCGTCAACTACAAGTGAATAATTAATACTTGCCAGTAAAGAAATAGACTCATTGTTACAGTGGCCACATGGAGGCTATAAAAGGCCATTTTGTGCAGCTCTTGGTGGAACCCTGGGGCCAACAGCGGCCAAAAGAAACCTCTTTGAGAGTGTAGGCTGATCCTCAAACATGGAGACTGGAGCTCGGCACTGTTTTCCAGGAGTGCGGTTCCCAATGTCAATTAGCTTGCTGCCTATTCATCACCTAATTCGGCTTACTGATCAATGACAGCAGCGGAGGCCCACTGAATGTCCGAGAGGGCACGATATATCACAGGGGACATGTACTGTTCCCCCGAGACCCTTTACCAGTTTTTAAATTCTTGCCTACTGTCTTCTCTGGGCCAGCCTCTGATTTGATTGGAGTAAAACTCTCCGATCCTGGTGGATTTTACACCCTACTATTGGCCTAATACCTAAAATGAGTTTTTCCTTTTCCATTACTAGCAGGGACTGAATAAGGCAGGCTTGGGTGCCTACAGAACCAGTCAGAACTGGCCAGGGAATATAATAAAGAAGCTTAGTGAGCAGAGCGCTAATGCCCCCAGCCAGAGGCTCAGCCTGCAGAACTAGCCAGAGGGACTGGCTTTGTGAGCAATAACACACTCTCCTTGTGGCCTCAGAGCTGCCCTGGCAGATGGTAGCCTGTGCCAACAAGTAACTCTCTATAGGAAAGTTTCACCTCTTCCAAGTGCACACTGGGTGCTCCACAATACCCTCTAGTGACAGTAACCCCTGATCAGTTACACACACAAACACACACACACACACACACACACACACACACACACACTACTCCTATGGTATTTTTGCCCTTAGGGCTGAAGCTGTCCCTGCAGCAAGCAAACAGAGCTGATAGCTGCTAAATGTTGTCATTTCATCAAGCTGTTCCCCAAAATTGCTACCCAGCTCCCCACTCCCACTTCCAGCTCACTGCCTGAAATTTCACCATTAGAGATATCAAATATTATTTACTTAAAGCGTTGTTTCCCATTAAAATGCCTGTAAGCCTCTGTTTCCTTTCTGGTCAGATGACTTCTAAAACACCTCCTGGGTCTAATGGGAAATTCTTGTGTATTTAGCTCTTGAGGATAAATGTGTTCACTGGCTCCTTTCCTGAAAACAATTTTTGACACAGGATAATGGGTGGGGGGATGGTGGAGCACAGGACAGTGTATGGAACTGGAGGTGGGCAGTCTCAGGGAGGGTTACAGAGAAGGAAGGTCTGATGGTGGAGAAAACAACCTTCAAGGCCTTCACCATCCTGCCAGGGATGTGAACCTAGATTTTTGCCCTCCAACATCTGTGATCTCATGGTTGCCAGAATGGTTTGCAACAGGGCCTGTGCCCCAAAGTAACTTAAGACACCCCCTGCCCTAAGGGGGACACAGGCATGGGGTGCCCGGGAGCCGGCAAGAAAAGATACTTGTCCCCTTCTTGGCCTGGCTGTAAGAGCCCATCAGCCCTTGGTGAGTCTTTCTGCTGTGCTGGGGAAACTAGGCAAGCAGAGGTCAAATTCCCTGGGCTGGGGAGGTCGCCTGGGCAGCCCCAGCGTCCTTCTCTGCCAGGTTCTCAATACAACCATACTCCTCTCGGACCATGCTTCCCGCCGCCGTCCCCACTGGCACACGGAGAGCACGCCCTTCTCTTCCTTTTCAGACGGTGTATACCCATGGAGGGGGAGGGCTGCCCTGAAAAGCAGAAGCCTACTACTGACAGGTAGGCATCTTCTCGATTGTTCAGAGCTCATGAAAACCCAACCTTTTCCCCAGAAGTCAGCCCACTCATCTCCTTTCCCCTATCTCCTCCCCCGCCTCCTGACAGCCGGGAGGGAGAGCGATGCTAGGCCGGAAGGTTTCAAAGCGGGTCAGGCGTGCCTCCTCTCTCATTAAAGCCCCCACCCCCAAACACCGCCTCTTCGCCCCTCGCCCCACCCATCTCACGTTCACTGAAGGGCTCTGTGTGCCCGAGACGGCTGCCAGGCGGGCGCAGGCGGTTCTCGCTGGCCCTGCGGGAGGCGATGGTGGCCAGAGCGCCAGATGCGGCGGCCGGCGCTCTGCAGTACCTGGGAGCGGGGAGACCGCCGCCGCCGCCGCCGCCGGGCTCGCGGCCGCTGCAGGTGTCTCCGATGCTCGTTATGAGCGCCGCTTCCTCCCCGGCCGGCGGCTCCGGCCCAGGCCGCGCACCTGCTGCTGCTGCTGCTGCCACAGCCGCCGCGCCCCAGCTCCGCCGTGCGTCGGCGCCTCCCGCAGGGGGTACGCGCCGCGGGGCCCAGGGTGAGCCGGAGGGGGCAGGGAGCTGTTCCGGGCCGGAGGCCCAGCCTCCGGGGGCTTCGGGGGCCCCCAGGCCGCGCTAGCCCAGCCGCCGTGCTGAGCACACCCCCGGGGCTGGGAGAAGAGGTGCCGGCCCCTCGAGCATTCTTACTGCCGCGTCGCCATCCCCAGCAGCATCCCAGTCCCCACGCCGGCCCCAAGGCCTGCCAGCACCGCTTACTTGGGTCTGCGGCAGGTCTAGGGGAGCGGCCCGAGGCTACTGCGGTGGCCCGCGCCGGGGCGCAGGATGCTCTGCCCCGCTCCGCTCCGCTGCGGCCGCGCTGGGCCCCGCCCTCGGCCCCGCCCCTCCACCCGCCGCGGCTCCTCCTCCGCTCCCGGTATCCCGCCCCTTCGCCGCTGCGGCTGTCACACAAAGAGCAGGAAATGGCTGCGGCCAGGGGCTCTGGGCGCGCCCCTCTGCGCGGCCGGCGCAGCCCGGACCTGCAACCCGGGCTTACGCCCCGGGAGAGCCAGCCGCGCCGCTTAGGGAGAACTTGTCCCCAGGACCCCTCAGGCCTGGGAACCACACCTGCAGCAGTAGGAGGACTGAAGGTTTGGCTCCTTTCGGACCTCACTGATCTCACATTATTTCCAAGTGCTCATTTATCTCCCTAATATTTATCGAGCACCTATTTTGCTCCAAGCACCGTGCCGGGAGCTGAGTAGGTACTGGTGTACAAAAGACAGGCCCCGGCACCTTTGGAGCTTATCATCTATTAGGAGAGATGGGGAATAAATGTACCTATAGCAAATGTCCAGTTGCAACTGAGAGACGTTCTGTGAAGAAGAGCAGGGTGAAGTGATAGAAAATAAACCTGAGGGTTGGGGAGAGGGGGCTTCCACCAATGGAGGCTGATCCCAAATGCTGTTCCTCTGTTCAAAATTACCTTCTCACCCTCCGTTTCACTTCCCTGAGGCCAAATCTCTGAAGCTGCCCTCTTTGAAGCAGGGATCTCCCTCAGCTTCATTCAGGAAGAATTAATTGCCTCATGGACAAAAAGGCAAATACATGGTGACAGGAAGTATTTACTGGCAAAGCCCGGGAAAGAACTGAGAGGACAGGCACCTTTCTCCTCAAGACTTATCTGCTGTAAGTCTCCAAAGAAACGGTTCTCATGGAGATGCAGCCTGGTGAGCCCTCAAACCAGGTGAAAGTCAGGCAGCACCGAATTCCAACCTTGGGAAGCAAGTCACTTCACCACTCTGATCCTGAGGTGCCACCTTATCTACAACGTGGGGAATAAGAGTTGCCTTTCCTACTTCACAAGGTAAATAATTTGAAAGCATTTGAGACTTTTTAAAGTTAAGGAGTAAAGTCTTGCTACAGGAGACCCTTTCTGAAATATTTCCAAAGGGCACACAAATTTCTAGTTAATCACTCAGCTCTTCCCATCAGGGGCTATTTATAGAGGAGCCACATTACTCAACACTCAGCAAAGAACTTGTAGAAGTCTTTGCCCTCCCTGATCTCACATCATTTCCCTAGCACTCAGGATTCATGATCCTTTGTGGTTTGATGTTACATCACTCATACTAATTTAAATTGCTATTTCAGAAAGGATGACATATATATATATATATATATATATATATATATATATATATATATATATATATTCTGTCTCTGGCGCC
>NW_006771758.1:1927442-1928220 GCF_000442215.2 Lipotes vexillifer
GCCATGTGAGAAAGCTGTGGGTGTGTTTGTGGAGGATGGCTTTAAAAACAGAAGTGAGGTTTCTTTTTTTTAAATTTTAAATTTTCTGCTGTGATCCTTGGGATTTTGGGTGTCAGTGATTACAAATATCTAACAATGAGAGACTGGATTTTCATTCTATATGGCGTATTATTTTAGATGCTGTAGATTTCTGGAAGACATATTTCTCCCTGTGGTTCCTTCCTTGTCTTTTCACCTTGCAGGAACACATTGCTTAAAAACAAAAAAGACGATTATGTATATGTTTGGTTAGATCTTGGGCAAAAATAATTCCCTGGCCCCTGAATTCTATTTGCTTGTAAGGGGAAGCAATATGGTTTTGTTGAAACCACTGTTTTGGAAATCCAGAGGCTTGCCTTTTGGTCCTGGTTTTGCAACTAAGTGATCTTAGATAAGTCACTTGACCTATGTTTCCCCATCTGTACAGTGAAGTAGGTTGGATATACTCCAAGGTCCCCCTGCATGTGGAATACTGCATGAGTTAAAACAAAGGACATGCCCCCGCCATGCTTAAAGCATTCACCAGCTCCTCACTTCTCACAGGATGGAGCCAAACCTCCTTACCGTGGCCTCCATGATCTGGAGTCTACCTGTCCAGTCTCTTCTGCTGTGAACAAGCTTGCTGTGCTTCAGCTAAGAGGAATCTTTTAGTTCCCCAAACTTGCTGTGTTCTCTCTTGCATTTGGCCTTTGCACAAGCTAGGCTTTTTTGCTTGGAATGATCTCTCCTCCTTTCCCTA
>NW_006771758.1:1928230-1929623 GCF_000442215.2 Lipotes vexillifer
CACTCTTCCCCCACAATGGTGCCTACCTTCTAGTCATCCTTCTGGTATCCACTCAGCTGTTGCTTCCTCCATGACCCCTCCCCGTTTGGGTTGGGTTAGGGTCAGCTGTCCATGCTCCCATAACTCCCTGGACTTCCTCTACCTTACCACTTGTTATGCTGTGTTGTAATTGTTGGCATACTTGCCTGAATACCACCATTTGAACATAAAATCTAACAGAGCAGAGATGTGTCTTGCTCTCCATCGCATCCTCAGTGCCTAGTACATAACAAGCGTTCTATTATGTAAAATAATAGAGATAATAGTTAAAGTGGGTTGAATGAATCATCGAAAGCGAAAGCTTACACGTTGCCATTGAAATTTGGAGCCATCTGTCTACTGCCTTCAGATATCCTTCCCGTCCATCCCCAGGCTGCACCATCAACAATGAGAGGACCACAGCTATAAGGTGAGAATTGCTTCGCCACTTGCAAAGTTGTGGGCCACGCATTGCAGTTCTCTGTGTGGCAACATTGCCTTGTTTTTAGAAAAGCCCCAAGTCAGGACATCTACGTCTCCTTTTAAAATCCATCGGCAGACCCTGTTTCATAGAAACCGATAGTGGAGCATCTGAAATGGGCATAAGAACTGGTTCTGGAGAGAGAAAACATAAATATTAATATTAATAATAATGGCTAACATTTATCAAGTGCATTATCTCATTTAATATTTAAAATTATCCTATGATGAAACTATAACTGTTAGTCCCATCTTATAATTGAGGAAACTAAGGCAGGTTAAATAACTTGCTCAAGGTAGTGAAACCAAAACTTATGCTTTTAACTTTTAACCAAAATTGTATATAGCCTCATTTCCCCCCTCCCAAACAGAATCCATGTTTTCATTACTGTGTCACCTTATTCTAAAACCACATTTAATGCAAGTTATAGAGACACATTGTATTAAAATGTTTTTAAATCAGTAATAATTTTTTTTGAAAGGAAAAGGGATATGAGATGGAGAGAAAATGTGAATGATACAAAAACTATCTCCATGTGCTTTGGGTTTGCTACAGTAGGCTCACACATTTGGTTTGTGTAGTTAAACATTCGTGTAGTTAGCAGGAAAAGAGAAATTTGATGGTCAGTTACACAATTTACATTGTCCATTAGATAAAACCTGACCACTTGCTCAAAACTGCCTCATTTTACAGATGAAAGAACTGTTGCCCAAGGCTGGCTGGACCCAGACCCAGGTCTTTCCATAGGAAACTGGGTTGCCTATTTCCTTCTTTAAAAATTTGTTAAAGCAGATATTCTACACTAACATTTATTGGATGTTTATTTGGGATTAGTCTCTGTGCCAAGTGCTGTGTATGGATGGGCAAATTTTTTTTTTTTTTTTTTTTTTTTTT
>NW_006771758.1:1929709-2005293 GCF_000442215.2 Lipotes vexillifer
GCGGGCCTCTCACTGTTGTGGCCTCTCCCGTTGCGGAGCACAGGCTCCGGACACGCAGGCTCAGCGGCCATGGCTCACGAGCCTAGCCGCTCCGCGGCATGTGGGATCTTCCCAGACCCGGGCACGAACCTGTGTCCCCTGCATCGGCAGGCGGACTCTCAACCATTGCGCCACCAGGGAAGCCCTGGATGGGCAAATTTTATCCTCACAAAATCCTCAGAAGTAGCTCTGTTGTTTTATAGATGAAACATTGGGGGCTTTTTTGCTATTGAAATATTGCAGCTCTGTCCTGGGTCATTTGGAAGTGTATTCCCTCTCTTCTCTGCTGTCTTTTTCTCACTTTGCTCACTTCCGCAACTTCTAGAGAACTGGCCTCCCCTGAAGGTCAGATATTTTACGTAGAACTTGACAGCAAAGGACCTTTCATCTTTATTTAAACAAATACTATTTACCATAATTTTGGATGAGAACGGATGAGGAGAGTTTGAGCATATTCCAAACCAGATTTGGAATGCAACAACATAGCCGAGGTACAATGAGGTTGGTGCTGCTATATGCTCAGAGGCTGGCGTAGTGGCCCTATAATCCACCCCACAGAATGGTTGGGAGCATGGAATTTGGGAAGAGGCAAGTTTAGCTTCAAGCCTGAATTCTGCCTGTTACTAATTATGGGATCATGAATGGTTTTCCTAAGTTACTGAGCACCGTACTCCTCATCTACAAAATTGAGATGATCATAATTGTTTCTATACCTTGGGTTTCGGATTAAATGAAACAATCAATGTAACACAGTAAGCAGAGCCATCATAAATACTCAAAAATGGGAGCTTTGGGAGGCATTCAAGATGGCGGAGGAGTAAGATGTGGAGATCACCTTCCTCCCCACAAATACATCAGAGATACATCTACATGTGGAACAACTCCTACAGAACACCTGAACGCTGGCAGAAGACCTCAGACTTCTCAAAATGCAAGAAACTCCCCACGTACCTGGGTAGGGCACAAGGAAAGAGAAAAAACAGAGACAAAAGAATAGGGACAGGACCTGAACCTCTGGCACTAGGAAGCCCCTTCACTGGAGGAGACGGGGGGAGGTGGGGGGAAGCTTCGGAACTACGGAGGAAAGCGCAGCAACAGGGGCGCGGAGGGCAAAGCAGAGAGATTCCCACACAGCGGATCGGTGCCGACCAGCCCTCACCAGCCCGAGAGGCTCGTCTGCTCACCGGCCGGGGAGGGCGGGGGTGGGAGCTGAGGCTCTGGCTTCGAAGGTCTGATCCCAGGGAGAGGACTGGGGTTGGCTGCGTGAACACAGCGTGAAGGGGGCTAGTGCGCCACAGCTAGCCGGGAGGGAGTCCGGAAAAAGGTCTAGAGCTGCCGAAGAGGAAAGAGACCATTGTTTCGGGGTGCACGAGGAGAGGTGATTCAGAGCACCGCCTAAACGAGCTCCAGAGACAGGCACGAGCCGCGGCTATCAGCACGGACACCAGAGACAGGCACGAGACGCTAAGGCTGCTGCTGCCTCCACCAAGAAGCCTGTGTGCAAGCACAGGTCACTATCCACACCTCCCCTCCCGGGAGCCTGTGCAGCCTGCCACTGCCAGGGTCCCGTGATCCAGGGACAACTTCCCCGGAAGAATGCACGGCGCGCATCAGGCTGCTGCAACATTCCGCCTGCCTCTGCCACCGCAGGCTCGCCCCACACTCCGTACCCCTCCCTCCCCCGGCCTGAGTGAGCCAGAGCCCCCTAATCAGCCCTCCTTTGACCCCGTCCTGTCTGAGCAAAGAACAGACGCCCTCAGGCGACCTACACGCAGAGGCGGGGCCGAATCCAACGCTGAACCCCAGGAGCTGTGCGAACAAAGAGAAAGGGAAATTTCTCCCAGCAGCTTCAGGAGCAGCGGATTACACCTCCACAATCAACTTGATGTACCCTGCATCTCTGGAATACCTGAATAGACAACGAATTATCCCAAAACTGAGGAAGTGGACTTTGGGAGCAACTGTAGACTTGGGGTTTGCTGTATGGAACTGACTGGTTTCTGGTTTTATGTTCATCTTAGTTTAGTATTTAGAGTTTATTATCATTGGTAGATTTGTTTACTGATTTGGTTGCTCTCTTCCTTTTTTTTATATATGTATAGATATATATATTTTTTTCCTTTTACTCTTTTTGTGAGAGTGTATATGTATGCTTCTTTGTGTGATTTTGTCTGTATAGCTTTGCTTTTTACCATTTCTCCTAGGGTTCTGTCTCTCCTTTTTTTTTAGTATAGTTTTTAGCACTTGTTATCATTGGTGGATTAGTTTTTTGGTTTGGTTGCTCTCTTCTTTCTTACGTTCTTTTATTACTTTTTAATTTTTTTAATTTTTAATAATTTTCTTTTAGTTTTTATTTTAATAACTTTATTTATTTTTATTTTTCTTCTTTCTTTCTTTCTTTTTTTCTCCCTTTTCTTCTGATCCGTGTGGCTGACAGGGTCTTGGTGCTCTGGCCGGGTGTCAGGCCTGTGCCTCTGAGGTGGGACAGCTGAGTTCAGGACATTGGTCCACCAGAGACCTCCCAGCTCCATGTAATATCAAATGGTGAAAGCTCTCCCAGAGATCTCTATCTCAACGCTAAGACCCAGCTCCACTCAACAACCAGCAAGCTACAGTGCTGGACACCTTATGCCAAACAACTAGCAAGCCAGGAACACGACCGCACTCATTAGCAGAGAGGCTACCTAAAATAATAATAAGGTCACAGACACCCCAAAAGCATACCACCGGATGCAGTCCTGCCCACCAGAAAGACAAGATCCAGCCTCATCCACCAGAACACAGGCACTAGTCCCCTCCACTAGGAAGCCTACACTACCCACTGAACCAACCTTAGCCATTGGGGCAGACACCAAAAAAATTGGGAACAACGAACCTGCAGCCTGCAAAAAGGACATCCCAAACATAGTAAGTTAAGCAAAGTGAGAAGACAGAGAAACAGACAGCAGATGAAAGAGCAAGGTAAAAACCCACCAGTCCAAACAAATGAAGAAGAAATAGGCAGTCTACCTGAAAAAGAATTCAGAGTAATGATAGTAAACATGATCCAAAATCTGGGAAATAGAATGGAGAAAATATAAGAAACGTTTAACAAGGACCTAGAAGAACTAAAGAGCAAACAAACAATGATGAACAACACAATAAATGAAAGTAAAAATTCTCTAGAAGGAATCAAAAGCAGAATAACTGAGGCAGAAGAACAGATAAGTCACCTGGAAGATAAAATAGTGGAAATAACTACTGCAGAGCAGAATAAAGAAAAAGGAATGAAAAGAGTTGAGGACAGTCTTAGAGACCTCTGGGACAACACTAAACACACCAATCTTCAAATTATAGGGGTCCCAGAAGAAGAAGAGAAAAAGAAAGGGACTGAGCAAATATCTGAAGAGGTTATAGTCGAAAATTCCCCTGATATGGGAAAAGAAAGAGTCAATCAAGTCCAGGAATTGCAGAGAATCCCATACAGGATAAATCCAAGGAGAAACATGCAAAGACACATATTAATCTAACTATCAAAAATTAAATACAAAGAAAAAATATTAAAAGAAACAAGGGAAAAACAACAAATAACCTACAAGGGAATCCCTATAAGGTTAACAGCTGATCTTTCAGCAGAAACTCTGCAAGCCAGAAGGGAGTGGCAAGACATATTTAAAGTGATGAAAGGGAAAAAACTACAACCAAGATTACTCTACCCAGCAAGGATCTCATTCACATCTGATGGAGAAATTAAAATATTTGCAGACAAGCAAAAGATAAGAGAATTCAACACCACCAAACCAGCTTTACAAAAAATGCTAAAGGAACTTCTCTAAGCAGGAAACACAAGAGAAGGAAAAGACCTGCAATAACAAACCCAAAACACTTAAGAAAATGGTAATAGGAGCATACATATCGATAATATCCTTAAATGTAAATGGATTAAATGCTCCAACCAAAAGACATAGACTGGCTGAATGGATACAATAACAAGACCCATATGTATGCTGTCTACAAGAGACCCACTTCAGACCTAGGGACACATACAGACCGGAGGGAATGGAAAATGATATTACATGCAAATGGAAATCAAAAGAAAGCTGGAGTAGCAATTCTCATATCTGACAAAATAGACTTTAAGATAAAGACTATTACAAGAGACAAACCAGGACACTACATAATGATCAAAGGATCAAGCCAAGAAGAAGATGTAACAATTGTAAATATTTACGCACCCAACATAGGAGCACCTCAATACATAAGGCAAATGCTAACAGCCATAAAAGGGGAAATCGACAATAACACAACTGTAGTAGGGGACTTTAACACCCCACTTTCACATATGGACAGATCATCCAAAATGAAAATAAATAAGGAAACACAAGCTTTAAATTATACGTTAAACAAAATGGACTTGATTGATATTTATAGGACATTCGATCCAAAAACAACAGAATGCACATTCTTCTCAAGTGGTCATGGAACATTCTCCAGGATAGATCATATCTTGGGTCACAAATCAAGCCTTGGTAAATTGAAGAAAATTGAAATTGTATCAAGTATTTTTTCCAACCACGATGCTATGAGACTAGATATCAATTACAGGAAAAGATCTGTAAGAAATACAAACACATGGAGGCTAAACAATACACTATTAAATAACCAAGAGATCATGGAAGAAATCAAAGAGGAAATCAAAAAATACATAGAAACAAACGACAATGAAGACACAATGACCCAAAACCTATGGGACGCAGCAAAAGCAGTTCTAAGAGGGAAGTTTATAGCAATACAGTCCTACCTCAAGAAACAAGAAGCATCTCAAATAAACACCTAACCTTACACCTAAAGCAATTAGAGAAAGAAGAACAAAAAACCCCCAAAGTTAGCAGAAGGAAAGAGATCATAAAGATCAGATCAGAAATAAATGAAAAAGAAATGAAGGAAACAATAGCAAAGATCAATAAAACTAAAAGGTGGTTCTTTGAGAAGATAAACAAAATTGATAAACCATTAGCCAGACTCATCAAGAAAAAAAAGGAGGAGACTCAAATCAATAGAATTAGAAATGAAAAAGGAGAAGTAACAACTGACACTGCAGAAATACAAAGGATCCTGAGGGATTACTACAAGCAACTCTATGCCAATAAAATGGACAACCTGGAAGAAATGGACAAATTCTTAGAAAAGCACAACCTTCTGAGACTGAACCAGGAAGAAATAGAAAATATGAACAGACCAATCACAAGCACTGAAATTGAAACTGTCATTAAAAATCTTCCAGCAAACAAAAGCCCAGGACCAGAGGGATTCACAGGTGAATTCTGTCAAACGTTTAGCGAAGAGCTCACACCTATCCTTCTCAAACTCTTCCAAAATATAGCAGAGGGAGGAACACACCCAAACTCATTCTACGAGGCCACCATTACCCTGATACCAAAACCAGACAAAGATGTCACAAAAAAAGAAAACTACAGACCAATATCGCTGATGAACATTGATGCAAAAATCCTCAACAAAATACTAGCAAACAGAATCCAACAGCACATTTAAAGGATCATACATCATAATCAAGTGGGGTTTATCCCAGGAATGCAAGGATTCTTCAATATACGCAAATCAATCAATGTGATACACCATGTTAACAAATTGAAGGAGAAAAACCATATAAGATCATCTCAATAGATGCAGAAAAAGCTTTTGACAAAATTCAACACCCATTTATGATAAAAACCCTCCAGAAAGTAGGCATAGAGGGAGCTTACCTCAACATAATGTAGGCCATATTTGACAAATCCACAGTCAACCTCGTTCACAATGGTGAAAACCTGAAACCATTTCCACTAAGATCAGGAACAAGACAAGGTTGCCCACTTTCAACACTATTATTCAACATAGTTTTGGAAGTTTTAGCCACAGCAATCAGAGAAGAAACAGAAATGAAAGGAATCCAAATCAGAAGAGAAAAAGTAAAACTATCACTCTTTGCAGATGACATGATACTATACATAGAAAATCCTAAAGATGCCACCAGAAAACTACTAGAGCTAATCAATGAATTTGGTAAAGTAGCAGGATACAAAATTAATGCTCAGAAATCTCTTGCATTCCTATATACTGATGATGAAAAATCAGAAAGAGAAATTAAGGAAACACTTCCATTTACCATTGCAAGCAATAGAATAAAATACCTAGGAATAAACCTAACTAAGGAGACAAAAGACCTGTATGCAGAAAACTATAAGACACTGATGAAAGCAATTAAAGATGATACAAACAGATGGAGAGATATACTGTGTTCCTAGACTGGAAGAAGCAACATTGTGAAAAAGACTGTACTACCCAAAGCAATCTACAGATTCAATGCAATCCCTATCAAACTACCAATGGCATTTTTTACAGAACTAGAACAAAAAATTTCACAATTTGTGTGGAAACACAAAAGACCCCGAATAACAAAAGCAGTCTTTAGAGAGAAAAACGGACCTGGAGGACTCAGGCTCCCTGACTTCAGACTATACTACAAAGCTACAGTAATCAAGACAGTATGGTACTGGCACAAAAACAGAAACATAGCTCAATGGAACAGGATAGAAAGCCCAGAGATAAACCCACGCACATATGGTCACCTTATTTTTGATACAGGAGGCAAGAATATACAATGGAGAAAGGACAGCCTTTTCAATAAGTGGTGCTGGGGAAACTGGACAGCTACATGTAAAAGAATGAAATTAGAACACTCCCTAACACCACACACAAAGATAAACTCAAAATGGATTAAAGACCTAAATATAAGGCCAGATACTATAAAACTCTTAGAGGAAAACATTAGGCAGAACACTCTATGACAAAAATCACAACAAGATCCTTTTTGACCCATCTCCTAGAGAAATGGCAATAAAAACAAAAATAAACAAATGGGACCTAATGAAACTTAAAAGCTTTTGCACAGCAAAGGAAACCATAAACAAGACGAAAAGACAACCCTCAGAATGGTAGAAAATATTTACAAAAGAAGCAACTGACAAAGGATTAATCTCCAAAATTTACAAATAGCTCGTGCAGGTCAATATCAAAAAAAAAACAAACAACCCAATCCAAAACTGGGCAGAAGACCTAAATAGACATTTCTCCAAAGAAGATATACAGATGGCCAACAAACACATGAAAGGTTGCTCAACATCACTAATCATTAGAGAAATGCAAATCAAAACTACAATGTAGTATCACCTCACACCAGTCAGAATGACCATCGTCAAAAATCTACAAACAATAAATGCTGAAGAGGGTGTGGAGAAAAGGAACCCTCTTACACTGTTGGTGGGAATGTAAATTGATACAGCCACTATGGAGAACAGTATGGAGGTTCTTTAAAACACTAAAAACAGGACACTCCATACAACCCACAAATCCCACTACTGGGCATATACCTGGAGGAAACCATAATTCAAAGAGACATGTACCACGATGTTCATGGCAGCACTATTTACAATAGCCAGGACATGTAAGCAACGTAACTGTCCATCGACAGATGAATGGATAAAGAAGATGTGACACATATATACAATGGAATATTACTCAGCCATAAAAAGAAATGAAATTGAGTTATTTGTAGTGAGGTGGATGGACCTAGAATCTGTTTATACAGAGTGAAGTAAGTCAGAAAGAGAAAAACAAATACCGTATGCTAACACATATATATGGAATCTAAAAAAAAAAAAGAAAACAGTTTCTGAAGAACCTAGGGGCAGACTAGGAATAGAGATGCAGACATAGAGAATGGACTTGAGGACACGGGGAGAGGGAAGGGTAAGCTGGGACGAAGTGAGAGAGTGGCATGGACATATATACACTACCAAATGTAAAACAGATAGCTAGTGGGAAGCAGCCACATAGCACAGGGAGATCAGCTCGGGGCTTTGTGACCACCTAGAGGGGTGGGGTCGGGAGGGTGGGAGGGAGACGCAAGAGGGAGGGGATATGGGGATATATGTATACATATAGCTGGTTCACTTTGTTATAAAGCAGAAACTAACACACCATTGTAAAATAATTATACTCCAATAAAGATGTTAAAGAAATGGGAGCTTGTATTGTTTTTATTATTATTACCATGATTTGAATTTGGGCGTGGTCTTTAGGAAGAATGCAGGACTTGGAATAAGATCTGAGTTCTATTCTCACTTGTGTTGAGTTGCTCTACAACCTCCGCATGCTGTGTTTCACTTCCCTTTTCTGTCAGGTGAGACCCCGTCACCCACCCTCCCATGTCAAAGCTGCTGGAGAGGTCAAACATCATCTTAACTGGGAAAGAGCTTTGAGATATACATAACAGAAAAGCAAGTAAATGTTTGTATAGCTTGTCTCAGCTTATAGACATTTGTAGTCAAAATGAGTCCGAGAAAATGAAAAGGGATCAGGAACTCCTTGTTAGCTCTAGATGGGTAGAGAGGGGTGTGGGTAGATGTGAACCTGGAGGGTGAGGAACCATAATCTACTAGGTTCCTTTAACTGATTCTCCAGCACCTGCTGGCTTTAGGCCCCAAGGTTCCCAATCCTAACATCCAATTAATGCAAGGGAAGAAGGTGGAATAAGATGTGTTTTTATGCATATGCTGGTTTCTCTGGCCTGAAACGTTCTTCCAGACCTTCCCTTCCTTAGGAGCTCCCATTTACCCTTTAAGACACAGCTCAAATATCACTTCCTCTGTGAAGCCCTCCCTGCTTCCTTGGGTATTTTCACTCTCTGTGCTCTCACTGGATTGTGACCATTGCTCCATCAGATGACCTACAGCAGTGCTTTGCAATCACAGTTGAGTCTCATCATTCAGTGGTTATGTTTAATAAAGTCACCTGATTTACACATAACCTTGTTTTATGCACATTTCTGTTCAAAAACACCTTGTTTCTTATGTCTTGTGGCTTCGTTAACATTGAACTCACGGTCAACAGAACTATAACTCACGCTGAGTGAAACTCATCTAACACATATAAGATACATCACAGCCTTCTTTCACTTACATGAGACAGCACCGCAGCACTATGCTTGAGGGTCACTTTAAACAGCAAAATGACCAATAAAATGTACACAAGTGCAAAAAATTTGGCACTAAATAGACCTCAAAAAAGACACTAGTTTATGGTATGAGCTGAAACGAGAAGGCAGGGCCTCGCCTTGTTCGACCTCAGCTGGGAATGTGCATGTAGAGTGATAAATTTTTCTCTGCTCTGGGCATGGGCATGTCATGAATGACTGTGAAAGGGCTGCAAGAATTGACTTTGGGGTTACAGATAGATTTTAGTGAGCAGGCAGTTTGCAAGTATAAAGTCTGCAAAGCGTAAAATCAACTGTATTTATTTATGTGTTGGACTTTTTCACTAGCCCGAGGCTTCTTACAGAAAGGTTGGCATGTGTACTGGATATCTTCTCTTTTTTTTTTTTACATTTATTTATTTTATTTTTTGGCTGCAGTGGTCTTTGCTGCTGTGCATGGGCTTTTCTCTAGTTGTGGCGAGCCAGGGCTACTCTTTGTTGTGGTGTGCGGGCTTCTCATTGCGGTGGCTTCTCTTTGTTGTGGAGCACAGGCTCTAGGCGCCCAGGCTTCAGTAGTCATGGCTCGCGGGCTGTAGAGTGCAGGCTCAGTAGTTGTGGCACGCAGGCTCAGTAGTTGTGGCACACAGGCTTAGTGGCTCCGCGGCACGTGGGATCTTCTCAGACCAGGGCTCGAACCCGTGTCCCCTGCATTGGCAGGCGGATTCTTAACCACTGCGCCACCAGGGAAGCCCTGGATATCGTCTCTTGCTCCTCCAGACCTACTTCAGTCTTCTCACCCTGCCCTTGCCCCTGAAGACTGGCCTCTGTGGGCTACTCTACTGGGATTTCTTTGTCCTCTAGCTTCCAGTTGGGTTCGGCCAACAAGAAACCCCAGCAGTTGATGGGGGGAAGGGAGGAGGTGGGGTCAGCACATTTATTCCACAGCCTCCTCCTTGTGTTGCTGCCTTGGGCTTCCTCTGTTTCTCACTAAATGTCCTGTCCTCTCAAGGCACCTTTTCTCCAGCTGACTCTCTGCTTCCACAAGCAACTGACCACTCCCGTTCCTCATTTCTTTGGGCCTAGGGGTGGTAACTGCTCCTTGGCTGTTCTTTCCCTCTGTACTACTTACTATGGTTCTTCTAAACCCACAGTGTTAAACAGTCCTTTTGAAATAGGCTTGCCTTGAATTATCTTAATTTGACTGTGATGTGTTTGGTCCTCAACTGATATCTTATTCATTGTATACACCTGACACAGTGCCAAGTAATAGCTGGTGAATGGTAACAAATGATCTCTAAAACTCCTCCTAACAGTATCTGTATGATTCAGTTATCCCTGAAACCAGCTACTCATGATGACTTGGGAAGAAATGCAAAGTCACTGAAGACGCACTCATACACACACACACACACACACACACACACACACACACACACACTGCGCATCTTGCTGAATGGGATATGTTCTGCCTTCTCCTGAGTGTGGTGGTCTTGTGTGTTGGGAGGTTCCAGGCAGAGTAGGAACTGCAGGATAAATGCTCTCTGAGAAACCGATCTGTTCATCCATCCTGCTCTAGAAGCTTCCTCTCTGGGTCATTTGCCAGGGGGAGTCAAGCCCAGAGGTGAGTCCCACAAAGGACTGTGTGGAAGCCACAGGCTTTCTCACTGGTACCTGATGGTCCTCTGGGTGCATGAGCTGGCTCCAGCAGTGGATGTGGGCATTTGGTGAACTGAAAGGTACAGGGAGAGCTCAATACACCCAAACTATAATAACCCAGCCCTTATTTCACTGGGATTTTAAGAGGGAGGAAAACAGCTGTGCCTTGCTGTCCAACTGTGGCTTAAGAGCTCCGAGTTACAATTTCCACATGTCACCCACACAGCAGATGACAGAATGAGTATGAACAATAATTTGGTACTAGGAGCAAGTCAGAAATCATCTCCAGATTGGTTTCTCTTTCACCAGCTTTCCCTCTCTCAAATCCACTCTCCACACTGCTGCCAGAATATATTTTTAAACACAAATTTGACCTTCTCTCCTTGTTCAATGACATTTTTCCTCTCTACAACTAGAGTTCCAACTTTTTGTGTGTTTTAAAATCTAGGTCCTAGATTTATAGCCTTAGATTAAACTTGTCTACCCCTTCTATTATCCTCACCCCTGCTGAGAGCACACACACACACACACACACACACACACACACACACACACACACACACACACACACTTTGCCCCAGCAATGGTAAACTGATAATGGCTTCCCAATATATTTCGTTCCCTCTATCCCTCTACCTGGAAAGTATTTCTCTTATTTCTGCCCATTGGCTTGCCTAAAAAAAGCATAATTCATCTTCAAAACTGAGTCAGAGATGATATCTTCTGTGACAGTGCTTCCCAAACTTTAATGTGCAGATGATCACCTGTAGATCTTGTTAAAATGTAGATTCTCATTCGGTTTATCTCAGGGTGGAGAGAGAATCTGAATTTCTCACAAGCTAGTAATGCTGCTGTTGCTGGTCCGGGGACCACATTTTGAGTAGCAAGTTTCTAAGAAGTTTCCACTGATGTCGCCCTTTGCGCAATAGATTCCGTCACTTTTTCTGAGCTCTTCTCTACTTTGACCTTATTTCTGTTGTTGCTCTAATTGCTGTATTATAATTTTACTCGTTTGTATGTCTGCCTTCCCAACCATACCTGGAGTTTCTTAAAAGTAAAGACTGTGTCTCTTTCATCTTTGTTTCTGCAGCACTCAGCGCAGCATATCAGAGATCACAGGAAGCATTTGATATTTACTTGGTGAAACAATGTTGAACGATGTATAGTCTTTATTTGTCTGTGGAATGTGAAACTATGTAACCATTATTATTTATGGAAAACTTTTGGTTGTCTGACATTGGGATAAATATGGACTCAGGCTATACATACCCTATTTACTAAAATGCACGGCTTTATTTGCTAGACCCAACCTTTAACTTGGTGTGATTTACAAAGCATAAGAGATATTTGTAACATTTTAATTGTGAACATTAGCAATCACTGTACACTAATAAATATTCAATCTATCCAAATATAAATACATAGTCTCAAAAGGGCATAATGCAAAATCTATAAAATGTATCTAGAACTAAAACTTTGCATAGGGGAATTCCCTGTGAGCACATGGCACCATTTTCAAAATGTGAAAAGGAAAAAAAAAGCCAAAAACCAAACAGGCAGAAGTCTATTTTGCAGGACACTGAGAGGTAACCTCTTGACACATGTTAAGTTAAAGGCTCAATGATTCTGAGCTTGAACAAGATAATACCATGTAAGGGAGAATTTTTCTGAACCATACCACAGAAATCAGTCAATTCTGATGTTTTCCTTCTAGGCTGGATGTTCCAGAAATCATCTCTAATTAAAGGTTCCAAAAAAGAATGTACAAAATGCCAAAAAAGTAAACAGGGATGATTTTGGATAAGTTGAGAAATATCATCTTCTAAATGATAGGTTTTTTTTTTTTTGAAGCTACCAGTTTCGCAATAATTATACTTAAAAGTTGTACATCTGCATCTTCAGCCAGTCAAAATATCACATGATTTTTTAGAAAGAGCTGATTTCAACACCATCCAAAAAGAGTTTTCCCTGAACACTGTATGAAAATTAAATCTCTCTTACATCAAGGAATACCCTTCCCCAGAAAGTGTCCAAGAAGACTGCAGCCGGCTCAAAGTTGAAGTGATAATTCAAGGAAGTATTTATACTTCTGCAGGAGAATCTTTTAAAGCTGCTTTGAAGCTCATCTACAAATTACTTCATGCAATATGACTCTGGTGGGTTGAGTGAATCAAAGGGCTAATTACTCCTTTAGTAACTCCAATGTCATTAACTCTGATGAAGGTGAGGATACAGATGAGGAAAAAAAGATCCTATTCCAAGTTGGAGGGCTACACTGCCAGCCACCCTGGTCTACGCAGGAGCAGCTTTACTTGCTGATGGTGCTGTGTTGGCTTCTTTATTGGCTCTCTAGGACTTTCCCCTCTACTGTTCTTACCTCCTCAGCAATCCCTTTCACCCTCAGTAGAAGGCAGTGTTGAATAAAAATAGAGAAACTGTGCATTGCAGTCAGCCAGAGGTGGGCTATATTCTTCCTAGCTCTGTCACTTCAGGCAGGTGTCCAAGCTTTTCAAAGCCTAAGTTCCATTATCTGTAAAATGGGAATAATAATAATATCTCACTGCACTGGTGTGAACTCAGGGTGAATTGAGATTCTGCAGTTAAGGCTTGTAGCTCAGTACATATTCACTTTGCATATTCAAGTGCTCAATCAACAGTAGGCATCCTTGTGCATCTTGGAAGCCCCCCACTCGGTGCCTGACTCAGTTTCCATCCAGATGGCTTGAACAAGAACAGACCTCTTACTCCTCTCTTAGAATCTGGGGAGACTTGGAAGTCTCAACCTTAAAGCTGCAAATCTCTAGGGCCTAAACCAGCTTCAGTTTCTCTGCCAGGCCACACTCCCCAGCACAAGTCTGCACTCTGTTGATGAGGATGGAAGAATGCAGAGAGGGGACTGATTCCTGTAGGCCTCAGTAAGTCAGTGTTTACGGAAGCCATGATTTCCTCCCAGGATGCCTGTGGAAGCATTCGGCACAGAAGGGGACTCAGAGTCACTTGCTTGGCTTGGTAGTAAAGATGAGCATCCAAGTGGTTACAACCTAAGGCCTTTCCCTGTACCAGGTGTTTCCACCATCTGATGCCCTCTTTCTGCCCAGACACCAGATACCCAATACTCCAGCGGTGAGATCAGAATTGTTCACCCCAGTCCATTATGCTCCCTTCAAGGAGAGAGGTGCCAGTGTCCTCTATGAGTAAAACCTCATAAAGCTGCTTCTCAGAATATCCGGCCTCTAATGTGAGCAGCTGTTCCATCTTCCTCTAAGGCAGGAAGCTGTGGTTGACAGCATCACAGAGGCAGAGCTTACTCTTTGTGACTTTAATTAACTCACTAGTTCTTGAAAAAGAGTCGTGCTCCTTGTTCATCTTGCCCCATATCCTGGGATTCTGTGTTGTCAGGTCAAATAAAAAAATCCCTTGACCATGAACTTTAGGTCCATGTTTAAAATAACAGTAAGGGTCCTGCCCCATCTCTCCCTTTCTCTAAGAAGTGCAAGAAATGTTGCTTGAAAGCTGTCGATTGAGGTTTGCGCTCCACACAAGATAAGAGCCTGGAGGAAGGGTACAGACTGCTCTGGCCCTGCTCCCAGTTCAGTGGCTGAGCCTCCTGCCTGTGGCCTGGTGCCCGCCTCTATCAGGCCACTGCCTCCGTGGCAGCTTAGGGACTGGCGCCACAGGCCAGTTGCCTCTGAGGAGTCCTGGGATGGTGGCAGCTTTTAATGCTCTGTGGTGGGAAGACCTCCTTGCCCCACTCAGGATCTGCAGCCCATGGCCTGGCACTGAGTCTCTTTTAAAGTCCCGATTCTGCAATTTCAGCCAGTTGACTCAAGAGTCTGGAGAAAGGTGGCCGGTCTTCTGGTTTCTAGAGAGGGAAGAAAAGAACTCTGTGATTTCCTTGTACTTGTGTGTCATAGCTAATTCCAAAGCAAACCAGAGTTAAACAGCAATCCGCTCTGCTGAGTTTTAAATATGCTTCTATATATATTGTATTTGAGGCCATTATGTCTTAGTTGTTAACAGCAGGTATTTTGGAGTCATATGGCCTGCTTTTGAATCACAGCTTTTCCACTCATTGGCTGTGTGACCTTTGAACAGGTTACTTAACCTTTTTGAACCTCAGTTTTGTCATCTGTAAAGTGGGGATAATAATATTATCAATCTCATAAGATGTTGTAAGAAATAAATAAAATTGTATATAAAAATGCAACATAAAATAAGCACTCAGTAAGACTAAAAAAGAAAATATTTAGGTATAAATCTCATAAAATATGTATAGGATCTATTTTAGGAAAAATATAAAATTCTAAAGAAAGAAATCAAAGGAGAGCTAAATATATCGAGACATATTCCATGTTCATGGTTAGGAAGGCTTGCTATTTTTAAGATGTCATTTCTTTTCAACTTGATGTATGGATTCATCACAATCACAAGAATCCCAGCAAGTTATTTTGTAGATACTGACAAACCAACTCTAAACTCCATATGGAAAGGCCAAAGACTCAGAATAGCCAACACAATACTGAAAAAGAACAAGTTTGGAGGACTGATACTTCCTGACTTCAAGACTTACTATAAAGCTATAGTAATCAAGAGAGCATGGTATTGGTGAAAGAAGAGACAAATAGGTCAATGGAATAGAGTTGGGATCCCAGAAATAGACCCACACAAATGTAGTCAAATCTTTGACAGAGGAGCAAAGGCAATTCAATGGAGAAAGGGTAGTCTTTTCAACAAACGGTTCTAGAGCAATTGGACATCCACATGCAATACAATGACTCTAGACACAGACCTGACACTCTTCACAAAAACTTACTCAAAATGGATCATAGAACTAAATATAAAATGCAAAACTTATAAGACATCTAGAAGATAACATAGGAGAAAATCTGGGTGACCTTGGGTTTGGCAATGAGTTTTTAGATACAACACCAAAAGCACAATTCATAAAAGAAAAACAATTGATGTTGAACTTTGTTAAAATTAACAACTTCTTCTCTGTAAAAGACTTCTGCTCTGTAAAAGGCACTGTTAAGTAAATGAAAAGATAAGCCATAGTCTGGGAGAAAATGTTTTTAAAACACATATCTGATAAAGGACTTATATCCAAAATATGCAAAGACTTCTTAAAACTCAAAAGCAAGAAAACAAATAATCCTATTAAAAAATGGGCAAAGATCTAAGCAGTTACCTCATTTTAAAAGGTATACAAATGGAAAATACACATATGAAAAGATGCTCAACATCATATGTTAGGGATTTGCAAATTAAAATAACAATGAGATACCACTGTATTCTTATTAAGATGGCTAAAATCAAAGCACTGACAATGCCAAATGCTGGTGAGGATGTGGAGCAACAGGAACTCTCATTGCTGGTGGGAATGTGAAAATGGTAGCCCTTTTGGAAGACAGTCTGGCAGTTTCTTACAAGGCTAAACATTTTCATATGATAGTGTTATGAAACTATTCATTTCATATGATCCAGGAATCACACCACTAGATATTTACCCAATTGAGCTACAAATCTATGTCCATATAAAAACTTGCACACAAATGTTTATAGCAGCTTTATTCATAACTGCCAAAAACTGGAAGCCACCAAGATGTCCTTCAGTAGGTGAATGGATAAACAAACAACTGTGGTATATCCATACAATGGAAATATTATTCAGTGATAAAATGAAGTGAGCTTTCAAGCCATGAAAAGACATGGAGGAATCTTAAATGCATAGTTCTAAATGGAAGAAGCCAATCTGAAAGGCTGTATGATTCAACTATGTGACATTCTGGCAAAGGCAGAACTTGGACAATAAAAAGATCAATGGTTTCCAGGGATTTGGGAAGAAGAGGGGAAGGGATAAATAGGTGAAGCACAGTGCATTTAAAGGCAGTGACACTATTCTGTATGATACTATAATGGTAGATACATGATATACATTTGTCAAAACTCACAGAACTGTACAAAAAAAGCAGTGAACCTTAATGTAAAACATGGACTGTAGTTAATAATAATGTATCAGTGGTGGTAGAATAATTATAACAAATGTACGCCACTAATGCAAAATGTTATTTATAGGGGAGAACTCTCTGCACTGTTTGCTCAAATTTTCTATAAACCTAAAACTTCTAAACAAAGTCTATTAATTTAAAAAATTAATAAAAATTAAAAAAAGAAAAAAGTACTAAATGTCAGCTATCATAATTGTTATAGTATTTAATCCTTGAGAAGTGGACTAGATTTGTTTTGTACCCTTCTTTATGTCTTTATGGTTTATTCCTTTGTTTCTGATGACAAAAGCTCTATGAACTTATTATTTAACATTATTTAATTATCTTACAGTAAGATAATTTAACATTATTTAATTATCTTACAGTAAGAAAAAGGAGGTTCAGAGAATGGCCCATGATTAATGATTAAGAAATGATAAAACTGAGATAAAACCCAAGTATCCTATACTTTTTAAATCCCCCCTGTTACCCTTCCATGATCCGAATTTGTGTTAATTCTCTATTCAGCAACTTTCAACTGTGGTTGAAATTTAAAATTTGCTAACTCACCCAAGGACATTTAACATTTACGCTGATGTGGCTTAAGGCATAGCCTGCCACCCAAGGATAACTGAGATGTCTGGGAGGGTGCAGAGTAATTGGCTCCCGTTCTGAATTGTTGTATGAATAAAATGAATTTTAATTCAGTCATTTTAATAGTTTCACAGCACCAGTGAACTTCTGTTTACCAGTTTATAGAACTAACTTCATGTATATTTAACGGTTTTATGATGTTACAGATGCTGTTTTTCTCAAAAAATTGACATAGGCCTTCCCCACTCTTCCTTTCTGACAGTATGTTGATGGCTTGTGACATTATATTACAAATCAAATAACATTTAAGGTCCCCGCCAGCTCTTCTAGGGATGAGTAACTCCTTTAGTTAATAGATGCTCCATGTCACTTTCTTGCTAATCTATTTTGTCATCCCTACTGCCTCATCCTCTGAGAGGGTTCCTTTCTTCAGGGATGGGGGCAGACCCTGCAATTGCAGATTATAATGAGGCGGGGGGAACCACTTCCTTTACTGACCTCTTTCCAGCAATGATTCATGATCTGGTAGATATGTGAGGAGGCCAGTCGAGGCTTGTATAACCGAAATCCAGTGGTGATGTCTTCCACCACCTCTGAGTTGCTTCGGTTTTCATACGGGATTTTGCCTTCACTGAAGACTTCCCACATCAGCACACCTATGAGAAATGGTGAATCGAAACAGCTAGTGATAAAGTTCCTAAATAGCGAACAAACCAACTTACCTCTAGAAATCACAGACTCCTTGACATTAAGATTCAAGTCCCTACCTCCAGAAAGTACAATATCAAAAGCCACCTGAGGCTTATTAGGCCTGTGGTATTTCTAAAGAGCCATTTCCCTACCTTTCTAGTGGTGAAGAATGTTCAAGCTCGGCCCTTTGTTATATCTAACTCAAATGCTACTACTAAAAGTTGCAGGCGATGTAAACTCAAATGTCTACACATGATATAGATGAATGGAGTGGATGAGGTCTGCATAATAGTCCTAGGGAGGACTGTGAAAAACTGGAGGTCAAAAATTCTGTCCCCAAAGGGGCAGCTGTGATTTAGCTCCAGCCAGCATAGGGCACATGGGAATGAAGGCTCTGAATTGCCCCATTTTCTGACTTTTTAAAGATTAGTCATAAATTGGGAGTTTTAAAATATAAACTCAATTTGATTTAAAAGAAATACTGGGGCTTCCCTGGTGGCACAGTGGTTGCGAGTCCGCCTGCCGATGCAGGGGACACGGGTTCGTGCCCCGGTCCGGGAAGATCCCACATGCTGCGGAGCGGCTGGGCCCGTGAGCCATGGCCGCTGAGCCTGCGCGTCCGGAGCCTGTGCTCCGCAACGGGAGAGGCCGGCGTACCGCAAAAAAAAAAAAGAAAAAAAAAAAAGAAATACTGTGTTAACCAAGCAAAAAGCTTTAGGTTGTCCATTTTTGACCTCTGATTTAATCCCTTTTCCTTTTCTGCCCTCAGTAGAAATGTTACACCTAGCTTTATTATGTACTCATCTATTCGTAGGTTGTCAGAGTGGGAACAGAGCTTGCAGATCACCTAATCCAGTGGTTTTCAAAGCATAGTCCAGGGATCCTGAGGGCAGAGTTTTCCAAAGTATGATCCCTAAAACATCTGAAGTTTTGAAAAATCAACTCAGAAATTTGTTCCAATGGCAGATCCTGGGCCCTAGCCCAGACAACTGGATTAGAATTTCTAAGGGATCCTCAGAAATGCCTCAGGAGTTTTGGAAATTCAGTAAATAAGACCAATTAGTACCCCAAGATGCCACGATTTCTGGTGAGATTTCTTTGGAAAATGGGGGAAAGCTGGCTGGAAAACAATTGCCTTCAGGCAAACCTTGTAATGCACTGAGGAACTGAGTAAGGCCCAAAGAGGTTAGTTGAGTTGTTTAAAATAGTGCAGTTCATATATATGGAATCTAAAAAAAAAAAAAAAAGGCTCTGAAGAACCTAGGGGCAGGACAGGAGTAAAGACGCAGACGTAGGGAATGGACTTGAGGTCACGGGGAAGGGGAAGGGGAAGGTGAGACGAAGTGAGAGAATGGCATTGACATATAAACACTACCAGATGTAAAACAGATAGTGGGAAGCAGCCTCATAGCACAGGCAGATCAGCTCATGCTTTGTGACCACCTAGAGGGGTGGGATAGGGAGGGTGGGAGGGAGATGCAAGAGAGAGGGGATATGGGGATATATGTATACCTATA
This sequence comes from Lipotes vexillifer, assembly GCF_000442215.2. Taxonomy (NCBI): domain Eukaryota; kingdom Metazoa; phylum Chordata; class Mammalia; order Artiodactyla; family Lipotidae; genus Lipotes; species Lipotes vexillifer. The sequence goes on from NW_006771758.1 coordinate 1,949,206, forward strand.
GCTGATTCACTTTGTGATACAGCAGCAACTAACACAACAATGTAAAGCAATTATACTCCAATAAAGATGTTAAAAAAATAGCGCAGTTAATTAGGGGCAAAACCTCAAAATGCGTGACAAAGCCCAGTGGCCTTGAGGCAGGCAAAAGCTCTGCTCCATCCAGGTTTCTGTTTCTCAGGTTTGCCACCCCAGTTTTCTCAGCCCTCTATTCTGCTTCCATCAGTCAATCTCATCTGTGGACACTTCAAATGACATATCCTAGGAAGGGATGGACTTTAGCTCAACCCTCTAATTATAATATACAGAAGCAAAGTCCTAGGCTGACAACCTGTGGCAGAATAAACCCCATTCCGAGTCAGCAGGTGAATGCGACAAAGTGCTCTGGCTGCAAACATCTCTTTATGGGACACCTGGCGTGGTGCAGCATGACCCGCCGTACCGATAGAGAGTGGCCGCACATCAGCCATATACCCTTTCTAGTTATATGCACCGGGGAAAAGAGAATGTGAGGTTGCTCAAGCGCAGTTTGTTTTCTTCTAAGTTCATTCTGTACCTTAAATTTGACTAACAAAGTCATAGTTAGGCCTGTTGAACAGGGTAACTACTTTAAGGAACAATTCAGAAGGACTCAAAATCAAAAATCACTTGGTTGTTGGAAATGGATATTCTAAAATGCTGGAGAAGATTAGTTAGTTCTCCTCGTAAGAGATTTAATTAGTCATCTTCTCCCTGGTTTCTACTACTAGTCAATATATTTGGCAAACCTTCCCTTCACATAGAATGACAACATCGAACTCCAAACTATTCCTGTCCGAAGTAGAATCCTTCTTACAATCCAAGTCAAAGAGGTTGTCCAGTATAGTTTTGTGTATACATTAATATGCAAAAACTATGGCTTAGAAAGACATGACACATCCAGCAAGAATATTTAGTACTTCTTGCCACACCAGCATCATTCATTTTGTCTTTTCATTCTTGCCCATTTGCACTTATAAGAAGTTCTAATTCCTTACCATGGCCTGCTGATTTCATTGCCTACAGTTCTCCCACTAAGTCAGTACCTCTTTTCTTTGGACACACCAAGCTTTGGCACTTGCTGCTTCCTTTGTTAGAGACACTGTTCCCTGGACCTTCAAATGGAGACAGCTCCCTCTCATCATTCAGCTCTCTGCTCAACAGTCACCCCCTCAGAGAGGCCTTCCCGGACCCTGCTATTTAAAACAGACCCTCCCTCCATTCCAGTTACTCTCCTTCCCATTACTCTTTTGTTTTATTCATAGCACTTACCACTACCTGACTTTATCTTATACACATATTTGTTAGCTTGTTTACATGATTGTTACTGTCTCCCCTTAAAACTTGGCTCCAAGAGAATAGGAGCCTTTTCTATCCTATGTACCACTGCTTTGTGAGCACCTAAATTAGCTCCTAGCATGTAGTAGATGCTCAATAAATCGTTGTTGAATGAATGGGTAAAATACTTTATTGAGAGTTAAATGTGGGAATAAATGTGAGAATAAATATAATGTTAGAAAAAACATGATCCTTGCTCTCAAGGGCTCATATTCTAATCTCCTGACTCCAGCTTTTGATGTCACGGCAGCTATCACCAGCATCCTGTTTTCGCTTTTATTTTTGCCCCTATTTCAAAAATGTCCAAGAATAGATACAATAATGAGGGCCCCTTCATTCCTTTCAGAGCTGTTTCTACAGACTCTCAGTGGGACGCCCTCACCACCCAGTGTTCAGGGCAAGTAAGGCTGCCTGAATTTGACAAATAAAACAGCTGGCCCACAGTCCCAGGTCATGTGGGAGTGGGGCCAGAATGACACTTACCAAACGACCACACATCCGACTTGCTGCTATAGCGACTGAAAGAGAAGACTTCCGGGGATGCCCACTTCACCGGGAATTTGGTGCCTGAGGAACTGGTGTACTGGTCATCAAGGACGAACCTGGGGAAAGAGGGGAGAGAGATTGTCTGAGTGTCCTGGTGGCCTGCATCCCATTCCTGAGACTCTGCCGGCACCACAGGTCCGTATTACCTTGTCATCCCAAAGTCGGACACCTTGATGACTTGGTTTTCTCCAACCAGACAATTCCGGGCAGCCTGGAGCAGAGACAGGCAAACAAAAGGGAAAGGAAAACTTGGTGGGTAATCAGTAATTAAGGAGTCTCCTATAACCACAGTCCTTTGCTTTTCCATGTGCTGCATTGCAGAAGCAATGAGGAGCTTCACAAATGCTAGTTAAGCTTCACTAGGGCCTGATGGAAAGTTGAATGTTAAGATCCTTTATCGGGATGAGTAAATCTGGTCTTTCATCTTCATTCCTGGTATCCTAATCAGAAGAAAAATCCATAGTGTTGTGTAACCAACTGTAAACTCCAGTGCAACCTGATGTTAACCTCAGGGATGATATGAAGAAGCTGTTACCCATTTGACTAAAATAAGAATGTGTTGAACTTGCGAATTCTCTTAAAACTATTCCTCAGTAGGGATGGTACATGGTCCCTAATTCGACTGGAAGAGCCCTTACCAAGAAAAGACCCATGAGTCTCAAATTTTAATGTGCCTGCAAATCTCATGGGGGGACATGTTAAAATGAATATTCCCAAGCCTCAACCCCCAGAGATTCTGAGGATGGTTCTAGGATCACCCCAATGTGATCCTGGTAGATCCTTGGATAACATTTTGAGAAACATGTGCTTGTCAATTTCTTTCATTTTTTTACCAAGAGGAAAAGGAGGCACAGAGAGGTTAAAAAGGAGAGGCTGTTAGCTTTATTGAGAAAGAATGTAAACTCCAACTCAGAGGGTGAAAGTCAGAGGTGGGGCTGGAAATAGAGCCCAGATCTGAGTCCCATGAGGACATCCCACAGTTTGTGGAGGAAGGAAGAAGTCGAGAGGGGAAGGAAGAGGGCTTATGCCTTGTTATTGATTCATGCATTCCCAGTCTTCGTAGCTCTACATTTCAGTGGGACATGCACCTTCACCCTAGACCTGTAGGGGTTTGCCCCACGCCCTCTTACCAGGTCTCTGTGGATGACACACGCCTCTTCCAGGTAGGCCATGCCCTCACACACATCCAGGCACATGCCCAGCAGGGTCTCTGCAGCAAAGAGCCCCCGCTGGCTGCGCAGGTAATCTGACAGGCAGCCATGTTCCATGAACTCAAACACCAGGCAGATGGGGGCTTGCTCCAGGCACACTCCATAGAGCTGGACCAGCTTGGGGTGAGAGAGTTTCCTGGAGAAAAATGGCAAGGGGTGAGATGGTCTAAGTTTAGTCTCCCAAAAATACACTCCCTCCCCCAAACAAAAATGTCTCATTGAGCTGAGACCAGAAGAATGCAGGGATTCAGCTGGTGTACGCGAGAATGAACAAAGGCCAGTGTGGTTGGCATGTCATGGAACCAGAGGAAAGATGGGCAGGAGATGAGATTGGGGAGTGGGCAGGGCCAGACCATGGTGGGCCTTTTAGACCACAGTGAGGAGCTTGGAGTTATTCTCCATACCATGAGAAGCCATCGCTGGACTTGAGCAGGGAGGTGGCACAAGATGGCATCAGAATGGTATTCAAAGAGCATAGCACAGAACATCCTTCCCAAGGTATCTCTGCCTACTCTTGTTTTGGCCACTCACATCATGACTTCAGCCTCCTCGACGAAGTCCTCTTCTGACATAGCTCCTTCCTGAATGGTTTTGATGGCCACCTTGTCCCTGTTGAGCCAGTAGCCAAGATGCACCAACCCAAACTGCCCGCTACCAATCTCCTGCACAAAAGTGAGCTCTGAGGGATCAATCACCCATTTTCCTGGAAGAGAAAGAGTTTTCCAGAGTTGGCAAGCAGTAGATATGAAGTATAGGACTCCCAGGAGACTATATATATATATATATATATATATATGGCCCTATACAGCCCTATATATATAACAATTAGCCTATTGTTAATATAACTCAAAGATAGCAAATGGTATAAGCCTGTATACTTAGAACTATAGATAGATAAAAGTATCTTTTTTCCCAAATAATAACATAGAGTATGTATTGAAAGCCATGAAAAATGTGCGTGGGGACGATTACATGGAAAGAGAAAGGAGGATGGCATTAGTTGAGATATTAAAGAAAGTCAATGAAAGGGTTCTAAGGTCCCAACCATTTCCTATACCTGACTGAAAAAGTTTTACTGTCATTTTTCACATAGAGCAAGTTTTATTTGAACTGGTCATTCATTCATTCATTTATCCATCAAGAGCATCCATTATGTACATAGCACTTGCTAGGCCTTAGCAGGGGTTAGGGGTAAGGTGGTGGATTCCAAGAGGACTGGTACAGAGGTGCAAGCCAGCACACAGTCTCGCACGTAAGTAGGCTTTCAATAAATGCTCAGAAAAAGAATAAAAGGGATCCGAGTCTCAGTTTTCACACTGGCAAAAATGAGTGGGCTCATAAAATACTCTCTGGGCTTCCATCCAGCATGGGCACATTCGGATTCCACAGGCATTAGAATTATCTTATTTTTATAAGGAGGCTGAGGGGCATTATCCTTTCCTGATGCTTGGTCTAGTACCATAAACAGTTCAGTTTCTATCTCTTTGAGGCACAGACTCAAGAGAAAACAGTACCGAGCACCTACTGTGTGCAGATATGGTGCTGGTTAGGGATGGAGAGCCCACACACTGTTTCTCAAAGTATCACCCTTTAACCCCTGTGTCAAAATCACCTAGGGCACTTGTTGAAAAGGCAACCCCAGGACCCCACTGTCTGGGACTGTGTTTTGGTAAATGTTGGGTCGGGGCTGGAAGTCAACACTTTTCCTAAGCATCCTATGTAACTCTGATGCACAGTGAAGCTTGAGAACCACCAATCTAGAAGATATAAAATGAAAGGTACACCAGCCTTCTCCTCGACCAGCACAGTTTGGACCAGGGGATGCAGGCAGAAAATCACAAGTGGGTGAAACGGTTCCATAGGACAAGAAGGAATAGTAGGGCCTATGGCCCTAGAGATGCATGCCCTGCCTAAAAGCATTCAAAAAAATTTAACACAGTGCTATGCAGACAGACATTTCTGGATGCTGCTAGCTTACAGCACTTGCAATGGACCCATACATAACAAACTAGATGATACAGAAGTTCTAGAAAATAGGCAAGAACACAGTACTATAGCACTGGTTCCTAATATTTTTTTCTAATAGCATTTAGCAGAGTGCTCTGTACAAAGGAGGTGCTCAGTAAACACTTCATTGATGAACTGTCATCTAAAACCAATAGACATTGATTTGACCTAGATAAATGTGCATACGTATAGATGTAATCTTACACACATTGTAAATGTTCATTTGTGCACACCATCTCCAGATATACAGTGTACCTGTTTAATGATCATTTTACGTCTGGGGAAGTCCATTCAGAATTTACCCCAGACCTCTAGGGATGTGAGTTAGTGCAAATGAATAACATTCCTAAATGCACTGCTTACCATATCTCAGCCCTGCCGTGACCGGGGCTTTCTGCCTCCAGGAACTAACTGGATACCGGAGTCTAGTGACTAGGCCTGGGTTGATTACAAAGTGAAAGGCAGTCATTAGAGTTTTACCATAGCAACCATCCAAGTCAAATCACCAGGAAAAAATATAATCCAATGCAAAAGCTATTTTTATTCTGGAAAACAAATTCCAAAGCCCAATCACTGATATTACATCTTCCCTGAGAAGAGGTATTATGTCACAGGTGGGCAGGTGGTAAAATATCATGATTCCAGCAGCAGAATTTGCTAATGAAGAATATGTAATATAATCAAATATTTGGCATCCTTTTCTATTTGTATAGTTATTATTTATGGTCAGTTTGTCTGAGATGAAGAAACCCAGCTGGGTGTTTGTCACTTTTCTCCAAGTTCCCCTGTGAGGGTCCCCCTCTGGCCTTGTCCCTTAGAACTCACCTCCTCCATTGTGTTGGTGATAATTGACGAGGAGAGGGATGGAATCAAACACGTACTTTTCAGCCACGTAATATCGCTTGGGGTTGTCATTTGTTTCTTTGATGTGATAGTGCTTTATACAGGGGTTGTTCTCACTTAAACAAATGAAACATAAATGCAGTGATTATTAAGAGGCAATGTTTAGAGACAGAAATATCTACTGGTAGGTCTACAGATTCCTATTAGCTTTGTTTTTTGCCCTCTCACATGGATGGCAGATATATTTCAACTTGTGTGTCAGTCTTGACAGGCTGGCCTTGGGTGCTGTATTAAGAAGGACTCTGAGGCTGCATCTGGACTCAGGATTGGTGCCATGATGGATTGGTGATGTTTCTTCCAAAACCTCAAAATGGACAGTCGTCTTGTATGTGCTACATGTTTGCCTTCCCTGCTGTGTGGATTTAACTAATCTTCAGCATATGTTAAGGAAGCATCTTGGCCCTTTCGTACTTATTTGGCTTTGTATAGCAGAGTTAACATAGCAGCCCTGAGTGCTATCCTTAGAAAGGTCTGCTTGCAAGATTGGCCCTTGGCTGGCTTCTGAGAACTTAGATTTCAGGAGGGCTCTCACCATTCTCTAACTGATAAGGATGGCTCCCTATACCTAAATTGTTTGTATAAACAATGTGGCTTATGCTCAATGCTTGCTTTTCTCCTGGGAGTTTCGAATTTTGCTATGTGCTAGGCAGAGGGTACCCAGGTGACCAGCCCCCAGTGAAAGGATCTGTAAGGTTCTGGAATGTGGTAAGGACTCAATAAATGGTGGATAGTTTTATTAGCAGAGCCAGAACTAGAATTCATATTTTCTCGCTTGCAGTCAAAAGTATCTTTTCTTTTATTCTTTGGATTAAACTATAAATGCATCAAATACAGGACCAGGTATTTATTTCTTTAGAGCTTTGCACTCAGGGATGCCAACTGGGAAGTCAACCTGGCATCCAGCCCTAGCTCTGTCACTTTCTAGGTAAGTGACTTCAGTTATGTTCTTAATCTCCCTAGCCTTGGTTTTCTCAGAGCGATCAGGGAAGCACAGTATTTCTAGGGACTCCTCTACCTCTTGCACTGTCTGACATTCCTGTGTGTGGCTCATCGCTCACCCACCTCAGGACTGTCTCTCCCCACTTTGCTGAGTTAGCACCATACCTTACGATGGCCTTGGTGAAAACAGACACAGTGTATGTCCCTGGAGTCCTGGAATCTCGTACCATGAAGGCTCCTTCTTTGCCCTGGAAGGGTTAGAAAGAATGGAAAATCAGTGATCCCAGGAAACCAGGCTCATGCATCCAGCTTCACTTTCTTGCCTGTGAAAGGAGGAAATACTGTAGGCCAGCTTGGCACAGAGCAGCCTTTCAGCTATAATGGCTACCGTTTCATTCATTCATTCCAGAGACATTTCTTGAGCTCCTACCCATGGTTCCAAGACTATTCTAGTGATGACATAAACTGTAAACGGAGGCAAACAGACACAGGCTCTTCCCTCTAGGAGCTCATTACAGATATTGCCCAGCCGTCACCACAACATTGCAGTCTAGATGTTATTATCTTCAATTTCCTGAGGAGGATACTGAGTGCTGCAGAGCTGAAGTGACCCTCTCACAACCTACAGATATAGGTGGCAGACCTGGGATTTGAACCTTGAATGTGGCAGGTGAGCAAAACCTTTGCTCATTCTACTAGTCCGTGGTGCCTCCATTCAACAAACGTTAGAAGCCATTTCTCTGTTCCCCACAAGGGTACAAAACTTCTGTCTTGGAAGCTTCATCAGTTTCTTAATGGGAATATATTTTGTAGGCCCTTTCTCAGGTGCTGATTTTGCTGCAGGGCAAAAGGAGAAAGAAAACAAAGCTGCTGGTTGCATGAGGGAAGTGGAGAGAAGGGGAAGCCCCCAAAATATGCCCTTCAGCCCACTGACAATTTTGCCAGTGCTGATGAAATAAGTACTAACAAACAGGGGAGACCAGTTTTTTCAGTCCTGGTAGGAACTTGAAAGTCTTAACTCTTTTTTGAGTACTTTGTGTCTAAGGCTCTGTCCCTACCCACCTGTCAATCTGTGCTGGTGATATTTGCAAAATCTGTTGCTATGGTTTGCTTAACTTAGACACGCTAAGGGCCATAAGTGAAAGCCAGAGAGAGAGGAACCTCATGTGGTGGGCATACACTTGTTGTATATGGAGCAAAATATACACAGTTTAGAAGCTCTTCCACACCCTAATCCCAAAGGTGGGTCATCTACACATACAAATAATACACAGATGGCCATGCTAATTGTTTGCATCCTAGAATCTCAGGGTTAGAAAAGACCTTTTAGAAGAAACTAGAAAGGTTCTGTAGCCCAGGGTTATCCCAACCTCAGTACTATAGATGTTTGGGGGGCAGTAATTCTTTGTCATGGGGGCTGCCCTGTCATCACAGGATGTTTAGCAGCATCCCTGGCCTCTATCAACTGGATGCCAGACATTGTCACATGTTCCCTGGGGGACAAAATCACCCCTGGTTGAAAACCACTGATCTGGCCTAACTCCCTAAACCCCTGTGCCCCAAACTGTTGGTGATCACAATCACCTGAAGAATCTAAAGCACAGAACAAGACAAAACAAAACAACGACTACGAGCTGTTTACAATGCTTCCCCCGCCCCCCGCCTCCCCATACCTACACACTAGGAATCTCCAGGACTGAGGCCCTGGGACCTGAACTTTTAAAATGCTTGTGGACATCCAGATTTGGTCTCCAATGACTCAACTGAAAATGCATTTCTTGTTTATAACAGTCCTGAAGAGTAGTCCCTGTCGTCTGAAAGAGCACTATTAGTTAGAAAGTTCATCCTCATGTAGACACGTAACCTGCTTCCTCTGACTTGGCCCTAAACCCACAGAGGGGAATTTTGGGGGGGGACGGTTGGCCCTTACATCATTGTGCATTCTTGCCAAACTTAGAGGTTACCACAACAACTTTGTGAGACTCCCAAAACTCTTCTCTCTGATGGGAGATTCAAGAGTCTATTTTGACATTTGAGGGAAGTGGAGGGTAGGGGAGTTGGATGAAGGTGGTCAAAAGGTACACATTTCCAGTTATAAGATATATTCTGGGGATGTAATGTACAGCGTGGTGACTACAGTTAACAATACCATATTGTATATTTGAAAGTTGCTCAGAGTAGATCTTAAAAGTTCTCATCACAAGAAAAAAAATTGTAACTATGTATAGAGATGGATGTTAACTAAAATTGTATTAATCATTTTACAATATATACATAAATCATTATGTGGCACACCTTCAAATTATACAATGTTATAGGTCAATTATGTCTCACTAAAACTGGAAAAAGAAAGGAAGAAATTCAAAGCTGAGACCTGAATCTCAGGTCTCTGTTGACCTCAGGTCACCCTTGACCTTCCTTTCTCAAGGTCGTGAGCTAGGGCTGCCCTAGCTGTTGCCTGAAAGCGGGGGAAGAATTGAGGAAAATACAGAAAGCTGCTACATTTCCTTTTCTAAGATGTCATAGTACTCTAGGACAGTCCTAGTATTCTCTTTGTACACACAGAATTTACTTTAATGATTTTGTATTTCATGAATTTTTTGAAATTTAAGAAAACAAGTTGTCAATCTTTCTGGACGAATAGTACAACCTTATGCCCATAGTTAGCCTCCCACATTCTCTACAGTGTGCTCTGTTCATGACCTTGGACATGGTGAGGACAACGGAGAACTAACCAGATTCTTATTTTCGTCTTCTCAGATATGAATGTAAACTGTTTATCCAGTGCAATAGTAAACACCCTTCTAACGTATGCATGCAAATCGCCCTTTTAAAAAACTTGATTTTCCAAAAATTAGATTTTCCCCCCTTTGGGGTCAGTAGTTTATTCAGTTTCTGAAGTAAAGGTGATCTATGTGACACCAAAAACTCCCAGATTAGTTCATTAGATTTTAAAATAGCTTTTGAAGCCTAATTTAGAAAACTTGAAATTCTCCTCTTTTAAGTGTACAAATCAGTGATTTTTATCAAAATCACAGAGTTGTATAACCATCACCAGAATATAATTTTAGAATATTGCATCACTCCCAAAAGACACCTCAGTACCATTTGCACCCCTGCCACACTAATATGACTTCTCTATGGATTTGCCTATTCTAGAAATTTCATGTAAATGAAATCATATAATATGTGGTCTCTTATGACTGGATTCTTACTCTTAGCATCTTGTTTACAAGATTCATCAAGTTGTAGCATGTATCAGTACTTCATTCCTTTTTATGGCTGCATAATATTCCATTGTATGGATTACACCACATTTTGTTTATCTATTCATCAATTGCTAGGCATTGGGGTTGTTTCAACCTTTGGCTGTTGTGAATAATGAATTTGTGTCTGGCTTCTTCTACTCAGCATCATGTTTGTGATATTCATCCATGTATTACATGTACCATCACTTGTCTTCAAAATTTCTCCCCTTTTGCCAAATATCGAAGCTTTTGCTCTTGCCTCACTGAAATGTGATGGGTTAAGTTCAAGACAGGAAGAAACGAAACTTTAGCCGAGGCAGACATTATCTACATATGTAGCTTATTCTAAAGGGAAGAAACATAGACCAAAAAGATCCCAAGTCTATCAACTATCTGTGAAGAAGGGAGTGGTAATGTCTCTTCTATTTAATTAAGAATATTTTGTTGTTGTTATTCTTTCAAAGAAACCATTATTATTTTTTTTTAATTTGTGATTAGAGAGGGGCCCAACTGTTAACAAAAGTAAACTGATCCACAGACATCAGACAAAGGAGAGGTAAAGTTTTCGGTCAGCTCTGCCGAGGACGGGAGGCTGGCAGAGCTCTTCCTCCATCGTCGTTTCTCTAGGTGGCATTCAGTGCTGGTGACAGGAAACTCTGGTTTAGGGCTGAGGCAGAGCAGGGTTCTGAGGAAAAGGAGGCATCCGGCATGTGCCTTATCACCTACTTCCTGCAAGGGGCTCAGAGGAAGTCACAACCACCAAGAACGGTGGAGTCTAAAGGGTCTCTGCTCCTGTCATTGCCATGCATAGGGGCACTAATCAGTGCAATGCAGCCAGGGTAGGGCGGGGAGGGGGCTTGTTCCCACGCGATATAGTCAGGGTCTCACTTTAGCTTTTACTATTTTATCTAGAAAAATAAAGAGGTAACAATAGAAAAAAAAATCATGCCAAGGGGGTAAAATACACGGATGGGAAGTATAGAGATGGGAGAATAGAACTTAACTCATATATTCCCTTACTGTGTGTGCGTGCATGTGTGTATGTGTGCATGTGTGTGTGTGTGTGTGTGTGTGTGTGTGTCTATGAAGAAGCATCCCTGCTCTAGTCAAGGCTATGCCACTGATTTACACTCAGTTTACTCCCCTGTAGCACAAAGGGGATGGACCAGATGTTCTTTAAAAGGAATTCTAACTCAGTCTATAATTCTGTCAATACAGGTGTTTCCTGATTAAATGTAGGAGCTTCAGTTTTCTCAGTTGTAAAATGACTTTTGCAAGATGGTTGGGAGAATTAAAGTGCATAAAACAGTTCCTGGAATATAATACCAGAACAAGGACTATCGGGACTATCGTTAGATGTTATTATCACATGCTATGGTATACCATCTGTTAGAAGTATTAATGCCATTGTCTGCTTTCATCTGAGACATGTTGACTGTTAGGAATTTACTCCTTTCTTTCTGTCCATATGATTTGAAGGGCACCTTACAGAAGATAATCTTGCTACACAGGGTAGGTTATTGTGAAAAAGATGGACTGATAACTTATAGCTTGTTCACACTGCATTATAATTTAAGAGTGTCTCTGACAGACAGCCACTCTTCATTCTGGAGGTGGTTCATTTCTTTTCTTGAAAAAATCCTGGTATGGAGTCAGTACTGTATCTTTAATAACATCTTAGAATCATGGAAATATGATAAACCGATGTCTTAGATAAGGCTTCTGCCCAAAATTCAGGCCACCCAACATATGCAATGCTGTAAAGTATAGAGTACCTGCTTGCAAGGAATTCACCCTCTACCTAAATGTGTTACGACAGAAGAGAGACTGCTGACGTCCGAGGCTGAGTGAAAACAAAGCCACTGGAGATGTCATGACGTTGTACCACAAGGGTTCAAAGGTGTGGAAAAACCACATTCCACAGCTTGTGGCAGGGAAAGCATGAGTGGCTTCTTAGAGGAGGTGCTATTCGAAGAATTGATAGGACACAATAGGAGATATTTTCTGTGGTTCCCAAACTTGGGTGAGACCCAGAATCACCTGGGTACCACTTCCTAAGGTTCTGACTGGTGAGGGCTGGAGTACTGGAGTCTGTACCTTTTAAAAGCTCCCCAATGATGCTCATGATTAGCCAGCTTCTCCTACAGCATATTTGTTAATTTAAAAACACTTCTTAAGCATTTGCTGTATTCATTCACTCAATAAATATTCATTGAGCAACTACGTTATCATAGGTACAGTTCTGGGGTCCTATGTACAGCAGGAACAAGGTAAAGGGTTTATATTCTAGTGGAGAAATATGCATGGGGCAGTATATCAGGAGATTTCATTAATAAAAATAAAATAAATCCATTCTTGGTCAATAATAATGAATCAATCAATCTTTTAAGGGTCCTATAATTGTTAGATAAGGAGACACTAAATTCACCCCTGAAACAATTCAGCTGATGTTTCAAAATTCATACAATATAGGGACCCACTGAAGTTTGCCCTTATATTACCTAAGGAGGCAAAGAGGATCTGGTGAAGTTGTCTAGAATATTAATAAGGAGGAATGTTTCAGCTGCCCTAGCAAGCAGAATGTATTTGTGCCTCCAAAGAACTGCTGTAAAATAGAAATCATCTTTTACTAATCGTTAATGTGGGCTGTTTTAGGTGCTCCATGGGCCATACTTGATTAACCAATGTGGGACTGAAAATAACAAAACTGCATTTGTTTAAACTCAGTATAATTCTTATATAATTATAAGTTCTTTTTGGTTAATTTAATAATTTACTATGTTATCCAGTAACATAGGTGCTGAGTGGGGCACATATGCATCACAAGTTTGACTTGAAATAATATAGATTCCCACAAACTAACCCTGGAGAGTCTGATTCTGTAGGTCTGGGCTGGGGTCTGGGAGTCTGTAGTTTTAAAAGTTTCCCAGTGATTCTAATGTGTGATATTGGGAACCACAGGAAATAATTAAGTGTGGAGTCGGGGTGGAACCAAGGAGAAACCAGAGTCTAGTAATGACTCAGCTTAATTCCTCTTCCTCCATGAAATCTTTCTAATTCTTCTAGAATATTCTCAGAACTCTGAGGCCACGAAAGCCTGCTGCATATGCTCAGTTTTTCTGAGATTATCCTCTGTTTCTTCAGAGTTTGTCTTGTTTCTCAATAGAGTCTAAAGCTTATTGAGATCAAAGACCCTGTCTCAAGTATCTCTATGCGCTTAGATCTGTGCTCAGCAGCATGCTAAGGTATGTGAGTTTATACTGAGAAATCCTAATAAATGAAATGGTGCAGACGTCATAAAGGCAACAGATGCTGATTGAGACGGCTGACATCATACAGACTGCCTGTTTTGCATCTGGCACTGGTAAGCACAAATAGTCTTTTGGAAAATCCACAAACAACTGGACTTGCCCTCTTTGATGAGAACAAAACTGCCCAAGGGCAGAGCATCTCACCTTGTCCTCTTTGCCAGCTGCCTGCTCACCGGCAACTTAACCAAAGGAGAAAAAGTTCACTGCTCCAAAATATGACTGTGGGCTCTCCGCCCGTCTCCATTTCCTCTTATAGAAATTATATGTTTGCTTTTGATAGAATGAATCAATCTATCAACAGTTTCCCTTGTGCAAAAGTAAATGGTATATTAATCAACTATATGCCTTTAGATTATTCTTTGACAATATTCATCATCCCTCCACCTTCCCATCACAGACTTTCATTCCCTACCTGATATCTTCCCAGGTGTCCTTCCCTAAGCTCACCTCTAGCCACTGTCCAAACTGGTAATGCTTACCGGTTTGGGTGATCAACTGTCCCAGTTTGTCTGGGACTGAGGTGTGGGGGCTCTGGGGCCTTAGGACTCTCAGTTTTAAAACTGGAACAGTTCCAGGCAAACCAGGATGAGTTGGTCACTCCAGCTTCAGTTTAAGATTCTTAAAGATAGGAAATACCTTCAAACCATAACTGGGAAATGGCAGGAACATGAAATGGCAGGAACAGGGCTAACATTTTGGCACAGAGAGACCGATGCCTCCATCAACCCAGGCCTACCCTTTACTGGTCTCACTGGTGAGGCTTGGGTTGGGCGCGGGTCATTAACATCATTTGAATATTAGATTCACCTGGAGAGATTTTCCTCTAAATTACGAATGCCTGGACCCTACCCACTAGAGGTTTTCTTCTTTTTTAACATCTTTATTGGAGTATAATTGCTTTACTATGGTGTGTTAGTTTCTGCTGTATAACAAAGTGAATCAGCTATACATATACATATATCCCCATATCCCCTCCCTCTTGCGTCTCCCTCCCACCCTCCCTATCCCACCCCTCTAGCCCACTAGAGATTTTGATTTAATGAATCTGGGCTGGTATTTTGAAAATGTTTCCCAGGTGATTTTAATGTGCAGACAGGCCTGCGAACCACTGCTCTAAGCAAATACGCTGATAAATTGATTGATTTCCCTGTAGAAAGCTTTCTCTCAATACCTGCATGCGTTGGGTTTCTCTGCAAGGGCCCTAAATGTGCAATTTTCCGTGCTACTTTAAGTGTGGTGTATGGATGGGTGCCAGTTAGCAAATTGTTACTAAAAATTGAGAGTAAGCATTGAGAATCTTTTTATAGCAATCAGAGAAATTTTATGTCTAATGAATCTAATACTCATAAAAAATTGGACTTGCATTTTTTATGTCTTTGCTTCTTATTTTTGCTTTTTATTTTTTCTGATAATTCATTTTTATTGTATTTTACAAAATGTAAGTCTGTGACAGATTGGGAATTAAAAACCAACCACAAAAAGTAGTCCATCACCACAGGTACTTTGAAAGGCACTGTTTTAGAATCACAAATGATCTTCTGATCCAGGAAGAGAAGGTTTTACCTTGCGTGCCAGTCAATTGATGGCAGCTTCCTGGAGCACTGTGTTGAGAAGGATCCCAAAGCCATGAACTCTGATCAACTGTTTTGGCCACAGGGCCAGGAGCAGAGAGTGGCAGTATGAGTCTGGGGAATTGTCATCCCTGATTCAGCCCAGTACTCCTCTTGTACTCATTGAGAAACTGAGGCCCAGAAGGAAGAGATGTTTCCGAAGTCACACACTGAGTTGGAGCCAGAGCAGTGGCCAGGACCCATTACTTTCCTCACCACACCCTGCCTTCTCTCCCTTAATCCTGACACCCTTGTGTAAGCTCAGTCCTGCTCCCGACACCGTGTGGCTCTCAAGAAGAACGGTTGCGTGAAAAATAAGTTAAAACAAGTGGTGTATTTCCTCTATATCCACACACAGCCCAACCAGGCGGAATCTGAGGCACAGGCACTCCTGACCCAGCCAGAGACGCAGGCAAGGAAGACCAGCACCACAGCTCCCCAGGGCCAGCCATCACGGCCCGAAAGACCACCCACGGAAGCTGT
The DNA here is from genome assembly GCF_000442215.2 of Lipotes vexillifer. Taxonomy (NCBI): domain Eukaryota; kingdom Metazoa; phylum Chordata; class Mammalia; order Artiodactyla; family Lipotidae; genus Lipotes; species Lipotes vexillifer. Next base: position 1,964,817 of record NW_006771758.1, read on the forward strand.
GGTCACGGTCACACGTGAATACCAAGGACTTTGATCCTCTCCAGGTTTCTTATACTGGTGTATGCTAACCCTGTGAACCCCCAGAATGCTTTTACCAGACATGGACACCACTGTTAATCCAATATGTCAACTCGCTGCATTAGCACAAACCACAGCATGGCTGAAAAAAAGTAACACAATTCATTTTATTTGAAGTTAAAAGACAGTTTAAGGAGACTTACTGTGTCCAAAAGAAGTTTCTCAGCTTTGTCTCGGCTGATACTCTTATTGTACCACCTGAAAGCAGGAAAAAGTCATAGATCAATGACATTTTTAAAAACTTCATTATTTACTTACGAAAGATAATTAATGCCGAAAGTCTTTTGTTCTTTTTGTTTCTACCAATGCTTTCAAACTCAAAAGCAAAAGCATGAACCATTTCCAGGTAATAAAATGTTTAATTGGAACAAATGAATCAGAATTGGTGAAATGTTGATAATTGTTGAAGCTGGGTTTGGGGTAAATGGAGGTTCATTATATTTTTCTCTCTACTTTTGTGCATGTTGGAAATTTTCCACATTAAAATTTTAGAAAACATTTATCTTCTGCTCTATTTTGTAAGTCAGTGGGTGGTTATTAGCAGGATGATGCTAGGGCAGCTATAAAAATTTAATATAAATTTGAAAGTGTAGCAAATATCCTTTTAAAACAATTGCAGTATTTTCCTCTGTAAGACTGGTTTTCAAGATCTTCTGCAAAATAATTACATTTTTTTTTCCCAGCTGCACAAAAGCTCCTGCACAAATGGCATTGACAGTGTCTCATAAGGCTAGTTTATCTTTGTAAAAAATGCAAATGTAGAAAATCCTTAAGCATTCCTGTTATTCCTTGTCAAGGGAATGCTAAATTTATTTGCTGAAAAAACTAAAATATTTTAATGGATGTAATCTGCTAAAAGTAAGGTAAACATTCACATATTTTCTACTCTTACAAAGCGAACTAAGCTGAGATTGAGCTTCAAAGTTGGTTTAAAAGGAAAATGTGTCACAGGGTTCATGTGATGACACGATATTGTTTAATTTTGTGTTTCTGATTTTATCATAGAGCTGTTTTAATTTCTTAAAGATTTCTGGCTAATTTTCTCAGGATAAGTGTCTCATTTCTTCTCTGGAGAAGTTTTAAAATCAAATTTTCTATAAGCAATTTGAATAATAGATTAAATGTATAAATAAAAAAAGAAAGTAAAGATACCTCTTGATTTTTGCTACCGAAGAATGGATCTTAAACTGAAATAATTCATGTCAGACACCTTTAGGAACCAATGCAGTGTGAAGGAATGATTTGGATAATGGGGAAAAGCAAATCTAAGTACACTATGGGTTCAATGTCATTTTTAATAGCTTGATTTCATTAACATATATAGTGCCGAAAGCTCTTCTTCATACATCTGAGCATTTGAAACTAGCAGTCCAGCTCCTTGCCTGGCTGGCCATTTATCTGTATGTGTGGCATATCGTACTCAAGCAAGCAACAACAGATGACACGTAACATAAATGCAGTGTAGTATCATTCTTGGAATTTTAATGACTGATGACGCTAAACTAGAATTATCCAAGTTATACAGAGATGCTAACTGACTTTTCATAAAGTTTCCATTAAAACAGCCTCGATATGAACTTTGGCTTCCTGAGTATGCCCTGATTAGTCTCTTTTGCATCAGCTGTAGCTAGGCTGACATCATATCTCTGGTCAGTGGACTCTATCAAAGTTTGCTGCAGGGAAAGCTCCAGCCATACTCTGGTCAGAGAACATTAAGACTGCAAAGAATATTTAGCTTATGTGTAGCTCACCTATCATGTGTCAGAAAGTGTTATCAGCAGGTTATGGGACTTGCCCAAGGTCAATAATGAGCTAGTAAGGCATAGCCAGAATGTGAACGCAGCCATTCTGGCTCCAGAGTCCATGCTCTTATCACCACCATAAACAGCCTGCAACTATCATATACCAGGGACTTAAGGAAAAACATTACCAGGCTCCCTCCCTCCCCCCAGAAAATCCTAGTTTGCTATGCTGTAGCCCCCAACTCCACATCTTTCAGGGGTTAAACCTGTCAGATACAGTTCTTACGATCTGCAAACTCCTATAAGGAACGTAATCTTCGCACTATTTATCATGTGCATGTTCTCACATGGGTCCTTCTTTCCTTATCTATATTTCAATCCAAAAATTAAATGTGTAACATATAAGTTTGAAAGAGAAATGAAATGGAGTGAAATAATTTATATTCTTTTACTACCCCTACTCCCTGTATCTTCTAAAGTAGAGGTCTTCAAACTGGAGCATGTTCAAACAGGAGCATTATTTTTATAATTTTGTTGTCTGGTGAAAAAACAACTAAAAAGTGGTAAAAAAAAAGAATGTGAGTGATTTTTTACGGTTGAAGTTTTTCAGTGTTGTTAACACTTGAACCATATCCTGGCCTCCCTGTCCACTTATTAGGTTAGAGGAGATAGAATGATCATCAGTTAACAATCAGTTGTGGAAATTAATAAGCCCAGGGGGAGAGAAGTTCTGGGTGGGGAAGCAACACCACTTACCAAACTTGTTTGGTTATTTGAGAGTAGCCACGAATAAGGGAATTAGTGGATTCATCTGAGCTTTTTAAAAAAAAATTGTTCTAAATTAATTGGATTTACAATGTTGTGTTAGTTTCTGCTGTACAGCAAAGTGAGTCAGTCATACATATACATATATCTACTCTCTTCTAGACTCCATTCCCATATAGGTCATTGTAGAGCACCAAATAGAGTTCCCTGCACTATACAGTAGGTTCTTATTAGTTATCTTTTATATATAATAGTGTGTATATGTCAACCCCCAATCTCCCAATTTATACCACACTTTCCCCTTGGTAACCATAAGTTTTCTACATCTGTGACTCAATTTCTGTCCTGTAAATAAGTTCATTTGTGCCATTATTTTAGATTCCATATAAGAGTGATATCATACGATATTTCTTTCTCTGTCTGACTTACTTCACTTCATCTGAGCTTTTGAACACATGCAACTGGATGGTACTTTCCAACTCAGTGGGCTCTTAGAACTTATTTAGTTGAAGCCTGGCAAATATGCTTCATCTTACATGTCAGCTCTGATCAGTTAGTACTGGCTTCCTGGAGCTGTGTGTTGCAAAGATAGAGGCCAGTCTGAGCTCAGGGAGTAAGAATGTCACTATCTAAGAGTGATGTCTGCCCTGAGTTCAGGCACAGGGAGGGAACGTCAGCAAGAGTGCCACGATTCGCTTTCCTTCATCTTACCTGACCCTTCAGTTTAAAGGCAAAGGGATCTGAGATCCAACCTGGTGAAGAAACTTGCCCAAAGTCATGTCCCCAAACCATGGCAGGGGACCTGAAGCCAATCAACTTACCAACCCATGATCATGTTCCCGGGGTACAATTTTGAGTTCTTATGCAGATATCTAGACAATGTTAAGTTCAAGGAAAAAAGTAATCATATTGGGCCTTTTTTTTTTTTTTTTTGGTATACCCAGATATAATAACCAACTATCTAGATGCTTGTTTATGAGTCATTTAATTCTCTAGCTATGATTCCATATCTGAAATGCAAACTGACAGAGTGCAGAATAAATAGAGTTCACAGACTGTTTTGTTTGTATGCTGTAGTGTTTCATTTTAAAAGTGACTTAAAATATCTTCAAGAGGGGGAATATACCATTTTTTTTGCCCCAAGCTCCATCATTCCCTATGGGCTTTTACTCTGTTGGAAGTTTGAATGTGCCCCTTCTATCATAAATGAAGAAATTCTGATTAAAAGTAAAAAACCAAAACAAAAAGAAAACTTCCCAGCCTAGTGATCATTTGAAATAAATACCTATTTTTTTCTAAAGATGTTGACTGTAAAATAACAAAAGAATTTTATTTTTTAAGCATATCTCATATATTTCATTACAGCTTGAGTATTTTTGGAAGTGATGACTTCTGTTAGCTGAGGGAGGGGCTTCTCTTACCTACTTGATCAAAATGAATCCCAGGTTGAGAGTCTCTTCAGAAAATGATAGTTCTTCACTATAGAATCTATTAGAATTTCAGCAACAAATAACTTGACCACATTTGAACTAATAAGAACACAACTGAGTTAATAGTAGGTTTCATTAGCTATCATTCTTCAACCCTGGTATCTTAAGCTTGATAAATACTTAAAATTTTATCTTTAAATGATTTTGAACTTATAGAAAAGTTGTAAAATACTGTAAAAGAACTCCCACATATAGATGAACCAATTGTTGATATTTTACACATTTGCTTTACCATTCTGTCCAGATAGATAGAGAGATAGGTAGATAGATATAGATAAATAGATTTTTTGAGCCATTTGAGAATAGACTTTTACCCCTAAGTACTTCAGTATGTATTTCTAATAAGTAGAATATACACTTGTATAACCATAGTACAATTACCAAAATCATGAAATTTAACATTGATACAATACTATTACCTAATTTTAGACCTTATTCAAATTTCATCGGTAGTCTCAATAATATATTTTGTAACTTTTTTTGTTTTGCTTTTTTATGGTTCAAGATTGATCCGGGATTACTGGTGCATTCAGTTACCCCATCTCTTCAGTTTTTTAACGTGGACCAATTTCTCAGCCTTTCATGTCGTTCATGGTATTAACATTTTTGTAGAGCACAGGGCAATTATTTTGTAGACTATCCTCAGTTTGGATTTGTCTATTATTTCCTCATGAATAATTCAGGTTATGCATGTTTGGGCAGGAATATCACAGAAGTGATGTTGTGTCCTTCTCAGTGTATCACATCAGGAGATGCACGGTGTCTGCTTGCCCCATTATTGACGAGAACTTGGATCATTTAGTTAAGATGGGATCTACCAGATATTTCCTCTTTGTTATTAGTAAGTGGTTTGTGAGAAGATACTTTGAAACTATGTAAATATCAAACCTTTCACCACCTATTTGTGACACTCATTGATGATTTTTGCCTGAATCAGCTGGTACTTTGAGTTATAAAATGGTGATTTTTAAACTTTATCATTCCTTCTACATTCATTAGTTGGCATTTTGCTGCAAGAAAGAGCTTTTTTCCCTTCTTTCCCATTGATTTATTTACTTACTTATCTATCAAGCTATTTTCTTATTATTGATTTTTTTATTTTACTCAGTGGATTATAGTCCCTTACTGTCATTATTTATTTTGATACTCAAATTATCCCAGATTTAGTCACAAGGAGCATTTTTAAGCTGACTTCTGTGATCATTCAATATGTTCACATTATTTAACAAAAAAATATTTGGGGGTACTTCTTTACTTTTTGATGCATCAAAATGTTCCAGTTCCATCGTTGTTCTTTCCCTGCCCCGACTCTGAATCCCCAAGCCATTTCTCCAAAAAGTCCTAGTTCTTTTTAGTGGGAAGTGTTATTTAAAAACCAAGATCTGAGTGTACACATGGCTACTGTAGTATTATTGTTTCTGGGCCTTCCAGCAGCTGAGCTAGGAAATACATGTACATGGTGAGTACGCTGTACTCTACACTTGAATTTTATTAAACATTAAGTAATTCCATTAAAATTATATCCATGTGGGGCTTTACTGGTGGCACAGTGATTAAGAATCCGCCTGCCAATGCAGGGGACACAGATGCAAGCCCTGGGCCAGGAAGATCCCACATGCCGCGGAGCAACTAAGCCCATGCACCACAACTACTGAGCCTGCACTCTAGAGCCCATGAGACACAACTACTGAAGCCCGTGTGCCTAGAGCCTGTGCTCCACAATAGGAAAAGCCACTGCAGTGAGGAGCCTGCGCACTGCAATGAGGAGCGGCCCCCGCTCGCCGCAACTAGAGAAAGCCTGCACAGCAACGAAGACCCAGCACAGCAAAAAATAAATTAAAAAAAAAACAAAAAACTGGGCTTCCCTGGTGGCGCAGTGGTTGGGAGTCTGCCTGCCGATGCAGGGGACACGGGTTCATGCCCCGGTCCGGGAATATCCCACATGCCGCGGAGCGGCTGGGCCCGTGAGCCATGGCCGCTGGGCCTGCGTGTCCGGAGCCTGTGCTCCGCAGCGGCAGAGGCCGCAACAGTGAGAGGCCCGCGTACTGCAGAAAAATAAAAATAAAAATAAAAATTATATCCATGTGAGCTCTTCTTTTAAATGCCATCTTGAAATAAACAACACAAGCTAAGCAGATATTTAATACCTATATTTTTGTCTGCTATCTTGGTATTGGAAGTATTGCATTAAACCATGTTTTAAGTCAGTTTGTATTTGATCCAGTGTTCATAGTGTTTTTTCCTTCTCAAGTAAGATAAATATTCCTGGGATTCCCAGAAGAACCTTTTCCTTTGACCACAGTTATGTGCAGGCATCTGAAAATCATCCCTTAGATTAAAGGGGAGATGAGAACACATACCCTCCCCCTTCTATTTAAAGTGACCCTCGGGATTTCCCTGGTGGTCCAGGGGTAAAGAATCCACCTTACAATGCAGGGGATGCGGGTTCGATCCCTGGTCAGGGAACTAAGATCCCACATGCTGCAGGGGCAACTAAGCCCATGCACCACAACTACTGGGCTCATGCGCCTCAACTAGAGAGCCTGCGGGCCGCAAACAACAGAGCCCAAGCACTCTGGAACCCGTGCACCACAACTACAGAGCCCATGTGCCCTGGAGCCTGTGCGCCACAACTAGAGAGAGAAAAAAAACCCGCACGCCACAACTAGAGAGAAGCCTGCACACTGCAACGTAAGATCCTGCATGCCGCAACTAAGACCCGATGCAGCCAAAAATAAATAAATAAAATAAAGTGACCCTTGGGCTTCCCAGGTGGCACAGTGGTTAAGAATCCTCCTGCCAATGTAGAGGACACAGGTTCGATCCCTGGCAGGGGTAGATCCCACATGCCGCGGGGCAACTAAGCCCATGCGCCACAACTACTGAGCCTATGCTCTAGAGCCTGCGAGCCACAACTACTGAGCCTGCCCACCACAACTACTGAAGCCCGCATGCCTAGAGCCCATGCTCCACAGCAAGAGAAGCCACTGCAATGTGAAGCCCGCGCACTGCAACGAAGAGTAGCTCCCACTCGCCATCACTACAGAAAGCCTGTGTGCAGCAATGAAGACCCAACGCAGCCAAAATAAATAAATAAAAATACCTTTCTAATAAAAAAGAAAATAAATAAAGTGACCCTCAACTGTTTACTTAGGGATCAGAGTATGGGGGGAGAAGAAAGCAGGCCAAGAAGAGAAAATGTCTGGTATTTTATTAATCAACCAATAATTCACTCCTAATGTAAGAGGACTCCTTAGCACCATACTTTTGGAAAACAAATAAAATATCTTACTCGTAGGTTTCCAGGTTATTTGGAGACTTTTCCACCAGATAACTGCTTGGTACGTATCCTTCATGCCTGTTAAAAGGGAAATTAGTGTTTAGATTAATGTAGAACTAATTTCACATCTCCATTTCATAGGTTTAATCAACCAAAAGTCATTTAAAGATGAAGTCTCATGTTATTTAGCATTCGGGATAAGACATTTTAAAATTTTCAAAAAAAAGAATTGCTAAAAATAACAACCTGCTATCTGTTAAAGGCTATGTAGATTTTACCACTAAAATATGAATCATAATAAATAAGAAGTGGTTACTTTAATAGCTCTGCTTGCTAATCTCTTCATTGTGAAATTTCCTCTGGAAATTTCCTCTGGAAAAAAGATTAATGTTCAGTCTCTATTTTCTATTAGGAAACATTTGTATGTGTGTGTAATAATCAGTATTTTTTCCGCTTTAGTGCTAGTGTTTTACAGTCGGGAAACCAAAATAAATAAAACATAAAGAATTACTTTCCAACCACATGTGAGAACTTGTGAGATTTTAATTCAAGGCCTCCCTAATATTTTTTGTTAAATGAGCTCCTTCAAACATAAATGGTAAAACATGAGAAAAAAGGATAAAATCATGCTGGATTTGGGGTTGGGGGTTTCTTTTGAGCAGGAATAAATTGTGTATAAACAAAGGCATATGGATTAAGAGACTAATAAGAACATCAAAAGACCTTACACCTGTGTGTAGCTTTGTACTTTTCAAAACACTATCGCATTTAATACTGCAAGGTGAGAACAGTGTCTCCTTCACTCTCTAGGCCTCTGACTCTGTACCTGTAAAATGAAGGACCTAAACTACATCATATGTAAAATCCCTCCACACCCTGCAATCTATAAAAAGATGTCTCATAACTTCTTGCTGTTTACTCTATCACCTGTTTTAATTTTTGTATAAGGCCATTTTGTAATCTAGTGACTTATGTTTTTTTGTTTTGTTTTGTTTTTTAAGGTTTTTTTTGATGTGGACCATTTTTAAAGTCTTTATTGAATTTGTTACAATATTGCTTCTGTTTTATGTTTTGGTTTTTCGGCCACTAGGCACGTGGGATCTTAGCTCCCTGACCAGGGATCGAACCTGCACCCCCTGAATTGGAAGGCGAAGTCTTAACCACTGAACCGCCAGGGAAGTCCCTAGTGATTTACGTTTAATGGAGAATGTGTAATCTATTTCACAGAATTGTTCTGAGAAGTGAAGAAATCAAGAATGGTGATGTCAAATATGGGATATCTCATATCTTGTACCCATGGCTGACCTGACCTTGCTAGTCAATTATGGCATGCTTTCTTTGGAGAACTGAACACCCAGCCTCAGAATCATTCTTAACCCAGTGCTCAAGGCAGTCAGTGCCAACTGATGGGAGTCAACTTATTCTCAAGTTTGCTATTTCTTTTATGTCTTTCTTTTGGCACTCCTTTTAATTATGTCTGTTTTTGCCACACCATGTGTTTACAATTATATTAGTAGGTCAAATACTGTTTTCACTTTCACGTAGAATGACTGTCAGCCAAAGCTGGGTTATCTACAAAATGATGATAATTCTCTTCACCTCTGTGTAGGTATAGACTTGACAAAGCCCTTTCACTTTCTTCATCTCACTGATTTTCTCAACACTCTGAGATGGAAAGCTGATATTATCATCTGCATTTTACAGATAAGGAAATGGATTCACAGAAGTTCAGTGACTTTTCCAAAGTCCTGTACAACAAAAGCAGCTGATACTCAAGTCCAAGTCTCCTTTTTCCCCATCTTGTGTACTTCCTGCTTCACCAGGCTATTACAAAGCAAACTGGGGAAATTCCCATATGCCCGATTGGCCTCTGGGGTGTCCTCTTCGGTGGCCTTTGAAGTGCAGAGTTGAGCCTTTCCACAGGCCAATGAACAAAGGGTAAACTGTCATTTGGGGAAGTGAGACGTAGGAGAAGAAATTTCCTGGCACATTAGTTGTGCTAAAGAAATGTCAGTTGATTGAAGGGATGAATTTCTGAGTAAGTTCCTCTGGTGTTTGTAGAGCCAGGCAGTCTTGGACTTGTTTCTGCTACGGGCCTCCCCATAACAGACAAAGAGAAGGTAATGTGACTGGTCCTGTTTGTTTCCCCCAGTCAACTAGAGAGAGAGGTTCCAGATGAGGGGCTTTGGCGTCTGTTCTCAGCTAGCAAGAGACACTGCCTCCAAGATCACAGTTTTGATCTAATCTTGTTTTATACCTCTCCCTCACTTCCCCTGCAGTGGAGTTGATAACGCTACTTAAAGAGACGGTGCCTTGAAAATGTAAGTTTTGATATATATGAAAAGTAAAGCCTTAACTCTAAAGATATTTGTGTACCTCTTTGTTTTTACTCAACAACTGGTCCTTTTTTTTTTTGGTTAAGTTTAATGATACCCAGTGTTGGCACTCGAATACCCTGTTGGTGGGAATTTGGCAAAATTTTTGAGGGATTTATCTTTCAAAATTAAGACTTCACATAGTCTGACTCACCAGTTCCATAGTTAGAAATGTGAGATACATATTTTTTCCCAAAGAAAAAAATATTTTTTCAAAAAAATTTTTTCAAAAATATATAAATTTCAAAAGATACACGAGCATGAGCAATACAAGATCTTCACTGAGCAAACTGGAAACTAAATGTCCCACTACAAAATATTGTCTAAATATTTATAATGCAAGCATACATTCTAAAACTATACAATTATTTAAAGAATAAGGTAGATTTGTATGTGCTGATATGAAAGTATCTCTAAGATATATCATTAAAGGTTAAAAGCAAGGTGAAGACCAGAATGGACCACCTTAGTGCAAGTGAAAAAAGGATGCATTTGTATACATATAACTTTTTTCCTTAGGATGCACAAGTAACTTAATAATGAATACTTTTAGGACTGATGTGTGGGCAAATGGAGGGTGGCTTATTTTTATGTATATTTCTCGCTATTGTTAGTTTTTTTTTTTTTTATAAAGCATTGACATAGGCTATCCAGATGTTGCAATGATGGAGTGTTTTCTTTTTCTTTTTAAAATATTTTGAAACTAATAATAACCTCACACTTTGAAAATGTTTAAACCCTTAATATTAATCTAGAAAAATGTTAATTGCAGTGTGGTTAATATTTGCAAAATATTAGAAACAACCTAAGCATCCAAGAAGGGAATTTGCTAAATTATGGCACACTTTTATGTTGGATTTAGGCAATCACTGAAATCATCTTCTGGAGATGATTCTGGAGACTATTCCAGGGCATAGGTAAATACCTCTGATATTTAAAGGAAAAAAATAAAGCCTTATAAAGCAGTGTGAATCTGATAACTTTAAACTAAGCACTAATATCTAAGTCATATACATCCCAGAGCATTCTGAAAGTCAATAACAGTAATTTTCCTATATTTCAGATCAGAGGAGGGGTCATAAGATTTTTTTCATTCGAAAGTCCTATAGTCAGGGCAAACTGTACTTGCACAACTTTATTTTCTCCATGAATCATTCAGATGGCTAGTTCAAAGGCTGTTGGTTTAACTAAATCTTTAGTATTTTTTTCCTGATGCTTCTTAATGTAACCACCAATCTGCACCATCTGTACGCACCTTTTCTTTCCACCAAAAATAAGAGCCTCACAATGGGATGTACCTTCAACCTTACTTAAACACTCAAGAGCAATGGTGCTTTGTGGAACAAGTTGCCGTTCTCCCAAACTGTGGATGTCAGTGGAAGAACCCAGGAGATTTTTAGATGAGTTTGGAGGCTTGGAGTGCTTGATGGGATGCAGGGAGCCAGTATAGCAAGTGACTGCCTCCCAGCCACTTCTGAGAAGGGGAAAGACCCTTTTCAACTACTCCTTCCGTCCTTCCTCCTTCTGCCTCTGCTCTTCTCTCCTAACCCAGTGCCGTGGTCCTGCTGAGAGAGGTAGGACAATCGTTCCAGTATTTTCTTTGTTCCCACCTCACCTCAAAAACTGGGACAGCAACCACGAAGGTGCCTTACCCATTCCTGTCCTGAACTCTCCACCAGTGAATCTCGGAACTGTCCAGCAGGTAGTACTCCTCATTGCGTTGTAGCGTGAGTTCCTGTGGATCATTCGTTTGGTAGTCATACAAGGCAATGACCAAGGTTTCTCCAGGTTCCCGAAGTAACTGCTGGAGAAGGGACATAATAAAATCAAGCAAAGATGCAGAAAGGAGGTAAACTGTGGAACAAGGTCAGCAAGTTCCCGAGCTGTAACTTGCTCTTGGACCTATGCCAGGCCAGACACCGGTTCCTACAGTCCATTGTGGGTATATGCTGAGGCCATTTGCCTGCCTAGTTGGCTGTCTTTATGAGTTAGGCTTATGGTGCTGAATAGGACACAAAAGACATTCAATACCTGGAGTTCATTGCCTCTCCCATTCTATGTGGTAAATTCTGACTCCAGTGAATTCCCAGCGGCTGTGCTTTTCACAAAAGTCTGCTTGTTTCTTTCCTTGAACCATGTCACAATTCACAGCCTCTCTGCTAGAAGCATCACATTGCTCGCAAAGGGGATGAAGTCAACACTAAATCATTCAGTCCATATGCTTTTCTGATTTTATTTGTGGGCTTGTCCTGATCCATAGAATCATAGACTATTGGAGCTGGAGTGCCTCTGAGAGATCATTTGATCCATTCTTTTGTTTAGAATAGGGAAACTGAGGCCCAGATGGAGAAATGGATGTGGCCAAGTTTAGCAATTGAATTAGCCTTATGCTTTCTCTACTGTATCATGTGGGACCCCTTGTTCCTCTTGTGGGCTGTCTTGCCTATGTCTCTACTTTTCAGTACATTTCTTAGGAAGAGATATTGAGATGTGAAGAGGAGACTGTAAACAATCACAAGGGTTCAAGGTTGGGCACACCTGCTACAGGTTGGCAGACTTTGTGAGACAGCAAACATGGGAAGAGATTGAGATTACTGGCTAGAATGAGATTCGGTGATGGGAAATCATAAGTTCTCTGAGTACACTGAAGCAATCGGTGGCATAAACATACTGGAGATTAAAAAAAAAATTGTCATACTGATACAGTGTGTCATCCCAGCTGAGCCCAGATTGGAATTTGAAGTCAAGATTATCTGTGGAACTTGTGAGGTGATATATTGGGAACTACAGATAAGAGTTGTTGGGCCTGAGGCTTTCACCCTAAGAGCCACTGGAGGAAGGAGTTGTTCAAGGGCACCTGGAGATAAAGAAAGGATATGGTATGGTATTCATCTCCTTATAGGCCCAACTGATTAATTATTATCAAGAGAAGGGTCAGAGCAGGGCTCTCAAACCGTGTGGAACCTTTCCATAGGGGGCATTTTGGACATCTGTGGCAGTGTTTCAAAGGTCACAAAGGTTGAGGTGTGCTACTAGCATTGAATGGGAGAGGGTCAAGGATGCAAAACTCTCTGCAGCGTCCCACATCCTGTACAACTTTTTAATGTCCTGTTAGACATTCACGTGGTGAGCAGCCTGCTTACAACAATAATGTACAATAACACTCTGAGCCTAGATCCTACCTCAACCCTATGAAGTACTTGGTTTCCTAGGAGTGCAACCACCCTTTACATTGAGGGAAGATTACACTTTGTTTAGTTCAAAACTTGACCAAGAGTTGTTTGCCATTTTGGAAAATCGTATCACAGATGGTAATACTAGTTTTGAGTCACTGATACTACATTCCTGTATCAGTTGCATTGGAGCTGCCAAATCCAGCAGGATTCAAATACAGGTGCGTTTTATTTTATTATGTTGTCCAGTATAGTCATGCCCCAATATTTGTATATAAAAGCATATATGGGGACTTCCTTGGTGGCATAGTGGTTAAGAATCCACCTGCCAATGCAGGGGACACAGGTTCGATCCCTGGTCCTGGAAGATCCCACATGCTGCAGAGCAACTAAGCCCGTGTGCCACAGCTACTGAGCCCACGTGCCTAGAGCCCATGCTCTGCAACAAGAGAAGCCACTGCAATGAGAAGCCTGCGTGCCACAACGAAGAGTAGCTCCCGCTCGCCACAACTAGAGAAAGCCTGCATATAGCAACGAAGACCCAACGCAGCCAAAAATAAATAAATAAATTTATTTTAGAAAAGATCAATAAAAGTATAGCTTCTCTAGATGCCAACTCAAGATGCCATCACTCATTAGAAGACAGAACATGAGGGTGAAGGGAGAAGTGAATTCAGGTAATTCAAGATAAAAGAAATGTTACTGTGGATTTAGACGTACGGTTGAAGCTACAGCTGTGATTCCAAAAGCCCTGTGGTTGGAGTGCTAGAGCAGTATAGAGGCTTCTCCTCCAAGAAATCTGAGAAGCCAAGTGGTGGCGTCCAAGGGGAGATGGATAGGCCCTGTTTTCTGACTTTCACCTTCACTGATAGTGAAAACCAGACAGGAGCAAACCAGTCTAAGGTGCAGAAGTGCGGGTTTAGGTGAGACTGTGGGGGGAACCCCCGACAAGCCAGGGCAGGGGGATTCCGAACCATGTTTTCCAGGGTGAAGGTGAAATATTCTTTAGAAGATGAATGAAATAAAAAGGGAGAGAGCTCATTTTGTGCTACAATTTCAGTCCACTTCTTTCCTGTTGTGAGGAAGGGGGCTGACGACAAATCTGAAAGCCAGCCCGCTTTTGAGTGACGTAGAACTTCCCTTATGGGGAAACTGCCAGTCTTTGAAATGTTACCATATTGGCTGGAGGGGAAAAGCGGAGCTCATTCTTCAGGAAGAAGCATGAGGAAGCTGAATCAGTAGGTTCTAGAATAAAGGGCAATTACTCAGATGTGGATATTGGTGCTGATGTTACCATAAGTGAGGGCTTAGGTTGATCTTTCTCCTTTTTTTTTTTTTTTTGTCTTCTTGACTAAATAGCTTCCCGAGAGTTGACTTGATATCACCTAAGTCTTGTAAGTCAGTATATTAGACCGATGTGTCTCAAACTCCAGTGTGCCTCAGGATCACCTGGAAGTTTATTAAAATGCAGATTACTGGGCTCCTCCCCTAGAATTTTGCATGTAGTAAGTCTGGGGTGGGGCCTGAGAATTTGCGTGTCTAACAAGCTCCCAGGTGATGCTGATGCTGCTGGTCCATGGACCACACTTTGAGAACCACCACTCGAGTTCAAGACCACCACACCAGAAACTGCATCCTACTAGCCTGGCTACTAAGTTACTGAATGGCTTTGGGAGAACCTCTCATGGGACTTGCTTTCCCAAGCTTTCACTCATGGGACTTGCTTTCCCAAGCTTTCACACGAGAATAAAACTATAACCCTCTGAAGTGGCTAGAGAAGATAGTGAGTTTCGAAATAGCTGGTAAAAGTGTGGATGTGCTTTGAAGAATAAAAGGTATTCTCAGGGGCTTCCCTGGTGGCGCAGTGGTTGAGAATCTGCCTGCCAATGCAGGGGACACGGGTTTGAGCCCTGGTCTGGGAGGATCCCACATGCCATGGAGCAACTGGGCCCGTGAGCCACAATTACTGAGCCTGCGCGTCTGGAGCCTGTGCTCCGCAACAACGGAGGCCGCGATAGTGAGAGGCCTGCGCACCGCGATGAAGAGTGACCCCCACTTGCCACAACTAGAGAAAGACCTCGCACAGAAACGAAGACCCAACACAGCCATAAATAAATAAATAAATAAATACGTTGTGTATTATTTAAAAAAAAAAAGGTATTCTCAGATGTATGCTTCCAAAATGATTGTATGTCAAAGGGTGGGGTAAATACACATTTTATATAGCTGTGAGCTGTTATTATGCCCCAACCTAGTCAGGTGCCTGGCTGCACAGTTTTTACCAATAAGTGTTTGCCGAGTGAAGGCAGTGGGGTGAAGATCTGGTGGCTTTTACCTGGACACACCCACGAGACAATTCAGGCCCGAGAAACCCATGGTGTTGAGTTCAGCTGCATCACCACAAATCTGCTGCATCTGCCCGGCATTTGAGAAACCTGGGCAGTTGGGAAACACCAGAGCTGTAGCCCGAGGCGCCGCCAGCCCACCGCGCCCGGACCTCGTGCTCTCACTCACCCTGTTGTCTTCAGGAGTAGGAGGAAGAGGCTTCTTTGAAGCTGAAATGAGAAAAACAGAAAAAGAAAATGAGCATGGGGCTTCCCTGGTGGTGCAGTGGTTGAGAGTCCGCCTGCCGATGCAGGAGACACGGGTTCGTGTCCCGGTCTGGGAAGATCCCACATGCCGCGGAGCGGCTGGGCCCGTGAGCCATGGCAGCTGAGCCTGGGTGTCCGGAGCCTGTGCTCCGCAACGGGAGAGGCCACAACAGTGAGAGGCCCGCGTACCGCAAAAAAAAAAAAAAAAAAGAAAGAAAATGAGCATGAAACCGAATGTGCCCAACTAAAGGTGAGCGGCAGGGGGCTTTTCAGAGAAAAGGGGCCCCAAAGAGAACAGCAGGAGGGGAGGATGAGACACAGGGCCTGGGTTTTTTCTCTTTCAGCCTGCTCATTCCCAACCTTGTTTTCCAGGAGACACCAGAGACTTCCAGAAGCCAATATCTGGGCCCCTCTTCCTGTATCCCCAGGAAAAGCCTCGCCCAAAGGGGCTGACGTCGGTTCTCAGTGTGTGTCCTTCCCAGTGGGCACGGAGCCTTCAATGAAGGCACCTCCACCTGTTAAACCAAGACCTGGAATCGGTGACTCAGGGGGACAGTGACTCACTGGTTTCCTGATGCCCCTGTGGGCTTGAGCAGGGGTGGGGTGAGGTGAGAGGTCGTCGCGCTGCTTGTTGAGAGGGCTGGAATCCACTTTCAGTTAGTTATCTTAAGAACTCTCTGAGTATTTGTTCTTGCTGACTCCCCCAGACAACACCCCAACACCCCGCTCTGTTTATCTCTTTGTGTCTCCATGGCTCCTTCTCTCTGTGTCTCTTCTTTCCTCCTTTCTCTTCTCTTCTTTCTCTCCCTTTCCCTCTCTCTTCCCTTTCATCTCTCCATCTGTGTCTCTCAGCATTTGTCCTTTGAGGCACTAAAAAAGGTCAAGCCTGGAGTCAGCGGACCTAAGTTGTGTGTCTGTGTGTCTGGGAGGATGTGTGATATGGGAGGCAGTGCCCAGGCTTCGGCTCAGTTCAAGGACTTCTTTAACAATTAGAGGTAAACAGGGAGTGGGCTGCATCTACAGGCGGCGAGCGCCTCATCTCTGCAGGGGATTGACTTGGAGATGGGCAGCCTGTGTCAGGGATGTAGTAAGAAGAGATTCACACATTGACACTGGAGCCCAACCCTTATGCTAACTCCTTAAGCAAGGGCAGGATTGGGTATTGGGTGTGCAGTTAACAGAGAAGGAGACATACATAATAGAAAACATGGTTCCTATTCGGCATTCAGCTTGGAGCCAGGAGCCAGGTGTCCTAACCCCAGCTCCACCACACACAATCTGTGTGGACTTGAGCCCCCTCCAGCCCTGAGCATTCTGTGCCTAGTCTCTCTTTCTTCTTCCTCTGGCCTTGCTCTTGCCTGTCTTCCTCCCTCTCTGGGTGAAGTTCGTATGTGGTGAGGTCGGGGCCAGTTCTGGTTGCAGACGTTAAGTGCTGCTGTGCGTTGGGTATAGCACAGTCTGTTTAAAACTCAACCACCTCTGCTATTTCCCAGACAGACACACACATACTATCTCGGCTTCAGATTCTTCTGTCCACAAATGAGAAAGTCTCAGAGACACAATTACCATTTATTGCAAGCTCACTAAGTGCCTGCAGCTGTGCTAAGAGCTTTCCCCACCCACACTGAGTCTCCCAGCACCCCCACAAAGTAGCTACTTATTCTCATAATCCCCATTTTACAGATGAGGAGACAGGCACAGAGACTCAGAAAGGTTAAGTAACATATATGAAGTCACAGAGCAAGGACATGAGGGGGCTGGGACTCACACCAGGTGTTTCTCATCCTGAAGCCCTGTGCTCTTAGACCCTGCTTGGTACATGTGCCCAACGCTGGGAATTCTACAAGCCTTCACTCAGAGTAGATGATCACGTGCTACGTGCCCAGTGCAGTGTGCTTCTTCGAAAGTCTGCTCTCAATTCTGTCGAAACTAAGGTGCATAACGTTATTTAAACCAAGTCAGAAGAAGGGAAAGTGAGGACAGGCTCAGATGAGGAGATGGTGGTAGACTGCAACTCAAAAGCAGGAGCAGCAGCAGGGTGCAGTGGTTAGACCCTGGCTTCATGTGGGGAGGAGCTTAGCGTGACCAGTCCTACCCTGGTGAGTCATTCAGATGTTCCTCCCACCTCTATCATGTGTGTACCACTCAGTGGAGGGAAATACTGTCTGCCTTGGATAGGAACAGCTGCTACATGCATGGTGGAAATTGCAAAACAGAAACATAGATTCAAACAATTTCAGAATTGAAAATGGGCTTAGAGAATATTTCATCTTAGGACCCCTAAAACTTCCCCTTCCATTTTAGAGATGAGGATATTAGGGTCCTTTATGGCAAAGTGACCCATCCAAGGACCTACAGCAAGGTGCTGGCAGGAATTTGGAGACCACTCTGGCCTTGGAAAGAGCTTTCAGTCACTGAGGGAAGCCCACACCATCCTGTTCTTGTGGTTGATTCCACTCATATAAAACCTTCCATTTCTTTTTCGTGAGATACTAACCTTCATGAGGATGGTCCACAGGGCTAATGCAGGGGATCACTGACCTCTAAAACTAGGTAAATATTCTTCTGGGCCAAGGGACTGGTAACCTTGAACTTTCTCTCCCAAGGTAGAGGGTGAGAAGTAATTGTTTTCAAAGTGGCACTAGGGCTTCCCTGGTGGTGCAGTGGTTGAGGGTCCGCCTGCCAATGCAGGGGACACGGGTTCGTGCCCTGGTCCGGGAGGATCCCACATGCCGCGAAGCGGCTGGGCCCGTGAGCCATGGCCGCTGAGCCTGCAGGTCCGGAGCCTGTGCTCCGCAGTGGGAAAGGCCACAACAGTGAGAGGCCCGCGTACCGCAAAAAAAAAAAAAAAAAAAAAAAAAAAAAAAAAAGTGGCACTAAGAGGGGCTGCAACTCAGGAAGCCGCAGAAAACCCAGCCACGTGTTACCTTTAGCACATCCGCCTTGGGCTGTCAATCTGAGGTATTAGGTTTTAGTGCAAAAAAGAAACTGATGGATGAGAAAAGTTAAGTACGGTAAGAGAGGTTGAGAGGAGAGGGCTACGGAAGCAAACAATCCACATGATCCATCATTCCTAGTCAGCAATGGCTTTGCAGAGCACCTCCTCGCTGTATGACCTTGAGCATATTGAAGTCCTCAAGCTTCCTCTTTCTTTAACATTATACCATCTACCCCAGATGGTTATGAGGAATAAGAGTGTAATGTACGTAAAAGTGCATCAGAGTGGAGTTGCCCTTCACTGGGGGTTCAGGTCCCAAAGTCATCACATAAGATAAAATCTAGGTGCACTCCAATCTCTAGGACCTGGGTCTTTGACCTCAAAGGCCAAAAACCATTATCTTTTGTTTTTGCTGTGCAGTTAGGCTGTGGCCTCCTTTTCTCTGAGACTGTGGAGGTCAAGGGCAAGAAAGTAGAGGTGGGGAGAAGCCACATTGTAAAATGAGCAGTTTTTTTGGTTTTACTTTCTTCCCCCTCCAAGTGTATAGAATTCAACTTGTGTAATTGAACACGTGTGATATGATGCCACTGTAATAGATAATATTATGTATTTCTAGGGCTGTCTCTACAACTCCAGATTTGAGTAGACTGTGGCAATCAAATTTCCTAACTTGAAGGTATAGTGGTGCTATTCAAACTTTACTGTGCACACAGATCTCCTGGGGATCTTGTTAAAATACAAATTCTTATCCAGTAGACCTAGGAGGGAGCCTAGTATTTGCATTTCTAACTAGCTTCCAGGTGATGTTGATGCCACTGGTCTGAGAACCACACTTTGAGTAGCAAGGAGTTACAAAGATATCGACCTTGAGATGAGAAAACATCAATAGGGCTTCCCTGGTGGTGCAGTGGTTGGGAGTCCGCCTGCCGATGCAGGGGACACGGGTTCGTGCCCTGGTCCGGGAGGATCCCACACGCCGCGGAGCGGCTGGGCCCGTGAGCCATGGTCGCTGAGCCTGCGCATCTGGAGCCTGTGCTCCGTGGCGGGAGAGGCCAAAACGGTGAGAGGCCCGCGTACCGCCAAAAACAAACAAACAAACAAAACATCAACAGACTGGTGGTAGAGGCAGATGATTGCCTTCTGAAAATTTTGAAATTGTGGACTTTTGCATTCAATCCTGGACACCCCTGGTGATGGGAAGCAAAAAGCCTTTTCTTCCTACTAGTAGAGAGTCCAGTCACTGTACGAAGAAGAAAGGGAATTCATAGTCACTTACCATTCTTGGTGGGATCATACTGGGCACAGCCCACAGCAAGCTTCTCCAGTTGAGCACAGCATCTCCATCTCCCGTCCATCCAGAAATTAGGATGATACTTGGGCACCAAACTGTTATTATTTCTGGTTTCTGAAAGGGGTTGGCACCGGCAGAAGAGTTATTTCCAGGTCAGTCTATCAAGGGCCACCAACTTTATTATTCCTTGAGATTGACCCTGCTGTGTGAGCTTGCATGAGTATTGCCTAGAACAGTCAGAAAAATGGCCTTTTTTCTGGGCATATACATTTATGGAGGAGTGTATATTGAATTTAGGCATCAGCAGATCCGGGTTCTTATCCGGCTCTGCCTTGAGTTAGTTGTGTGTCCTTAGGTTGGGCAAAACCCTCATCTGAGCCCCAGTTCCCACTGTGCCATGATGTTGTTAGACTGGGACCATGGGCCCCACAAAAGTGCCTTAGGGAACTTAGGGAAGGCTGAATAGGTAGGATTCTCACCACTCCATTTCTCCTACCTTCAACTATAGCAACTTTGCTTTTATCGTTTCTAGATTTGTGGCTTTAAAGTCAGATTTTGGTACAGGAAAAAAGAGACTTTCCTCCTAAGGAAAAAAAAAAAAGTATAAAAAAACAGAGGACTAGACAGATGGTCTCTAATGCTTCTTTCAGCTTTAACATCCTGTGAGTAAAACCCCTCCACCGAGGTAGAACGGCCAATGAGCATAGTTGGAGCCCTTTTGGTTACTTCGTACTTTAGCGTTTGTTCTCTGCCCGTTGACTGTTAAACTTGAGAGCACTTCCCGGTTTATCTGGCATGTGCCATTTGGGACTCACAACAACCTTGGAAGAAGATAAGACTTGTATGTTTATTCTCATTTTTCAGATAGAGGCATCGTGGCTCCCGAGATTTCAAATGGCTTGCCTACCCTCAGTCCCCATAGCTACTTAGATTAATATTTGAACCCAGTTCTCCTGCAAATCTAGGGCTTCAGGCTAAATGACAATAAAATAATATTAAATGATAATAATAGCAAGATGGATTGAGTGCTTTCTTTGGGTATGATTCCAAGTGTCTGACATGTCCTAACACTTTTTTTTTAAACATCTTTATTGGAGTATAATTGCTTTACAATGGTGTGTTAGTTTCTGCTTTATAACAAAGTGAATCAATGTCCTAAACACTTTGAATTCTCACAATAACCCTATGACTGCCTGTTTCTAGTCAGAATTTATAGCTGAGGAAATGGAGACACTGAAAAGTCAAGGAATTTGCCCAAGGTCACACACTAATTGTTGGCAGAGCTGGAATTTTCTCCTTAGCAGCCTGGCTCCACATCTCATGTTCATAAACACTGCGCTGGTTCTGATTATGCTGTCGGGAAGGCGAGTCCTAAGAAGTACCCTTACAATGATCTGAAAACCTTTAAGGCTAGTTGACATTTGTTGGGTTCTGACTATGGGCCTGGATAGTCCCAAGGGCCTTACTCTTAGCAGCTCTGGAGGCAGGTGCTTTTGAAAAAATTTATTTATTAAAGTATAGTTGGGACTTCCCAGGTGGCCCAGTGGTTAAGAATCCTCCTGCCAACGCAGGGGATACGGGTTCGAGTCCTGGTCCGGGAAGATCCCACATGTGGCAGAGCAACTAAGCCCGTGTGCCACAACTACTGAAGCCTGTGCACCTAGAACCCGTGCTCCTCCACAAGAGAAGCCACTGCAATGAGAAGCCCTTGCACAGCAACGAAGAGTAGCCCCCGCTCGCTGCAACTAGAGAAAGCCCGCATGTAGCAATGAAGACCCAACGCAGACAAAAATAAATAAATATATAAGTAAATAAATTTATTTTAAAAAAAGTATAGTTGACTTACGATATTAGTTTCAGGTGCACAACATAGTGATTCAGTGTTTTTGTAGATTATATACCATACAAAGTTATTATAAAATAGTGACTGTAGTCCCTGTGCTGTACATTACATTCCTATGACTTATTTATGACTGGTAGTTTGTACCTCTTAATCCCCTTCTTCTCTTTTGCCCCTCCTCCCACCACCCCTGTCTGCTCTGGAGACTGCTAGTTTGTTCTCTGTTTATGTGAGTCTGTTTTGTTATATTCATTTGTTGTATTTTTTAGATTCCACATATAAGTGAAAACATATAGCATTTGTCTTTCTCTGTCTGACTTATTCTACTCAGCATAATACCAGGAGGCAGGTACTATTATTTTTATTCCCTCCTCCTCCCCTTGTTGAAAACAGATGGAGAAACTGAAGCACAGAGAAGTTAAGGAAGTTGCCCAAGCACACATGGCTAGTGAGTGGCGGAGCCAGGATTCAAACCCAGGTCATCTAACTCGATGGCCCATGCTCTTATTCTTCGTACTATACGAGGGGTCAGCAGACTTTTTCTTAAAGGACTAGGTAGTAAATATTTTAGGTTTTGCTCACCAGCAGGCACAATTGATATATTATGGAGGTACTTACATAACCTTTTTAAATAGAAGCATTAAAAAATATTAAAAACATCCTTATCTCAGACCTTTACAAAAGCAGGTGGCAGGGAGGATTTGCCTGACCCCGTACTATACTGGTTGTTACCCAAGTTGAAAACGTGGGACCCTCCACCAGCACCAAAAGGGAGAAATGTTTGACCATCAGCCGCCCTTTAGTCTATCACTGAACTCAAGCCTTCTAGGGGATCTAGGCATCTCAGGGATCCAATTGCACAGGAGGTTAATTACCTTCTTTAAGGGCCAGCACCCAGCGCTGCCGGCTCTCGCGATCTGGAGCAAACACATACAGGAGGTAGTTGTCATGCACAACCTGGAAACACACACAGAGTTCAAGGTGAACAGTGCAGCCAGAGATGTATGACTGACAGCAGGCCCACCTGGCTTACTGGGCCAAGAGTGGGGTCTCAAGTTGTCATCAAAAAGGCAAACATTTGGGTAATTTAGGGACTAGTGTCCTTTTTATCCAGGTGTTTGGGTGCTGTGCAGATACAGGGTGAAACTCCACAGCTCATCTTCGAATACATGTCACCAGTATGCCATCACTAAATCCAAATAGATGGAGAAAAGAGTTCTCCACTTACCTAGACAGGACGTTTACTTCTCATATTAATTTTTCAGTGATTAAAAAAAAAATCTGACATTTGAAAGAGTAAGATATTAGATGATAAATATATAATCGAGATTTTTTTTAAACTTCTTAATTTGAAATAAGACACCCAAGAATTTCCAAAGATAGTACAGAGTTCCTGTATACGTTTCACCCACATTTCTCCAATGATAACATCTTACATAACATAGTATGTTTTTAAAACCAGGAAATTGACATTGATCAAATACTATTAATGTACTACACATCTTTGGATTTCACCATGCTTTTCTTTTTTTCCATGCACTCTTTTGTAATTGGAATTTTAATGATGGGAAAAATATGTGTTATTCCTTTTACTTTTGGTACTAAAAATTCCAATTTGTGGAGGTCATATTTCTAGTAGGAAAAAAGTCCTTTTTTATGCCACATTAAAAAGTGGAATATTAACTCCTCAGATTGGTAAACATGAACAGTACCCTAGGATGTGCAAGAAGATATCCACTCTTTCAGAACCATAAATGTCAAGAGTGGTAATGAGATTTAGATGATGTCATGACCTAAAGACTAAATATACTCTCCACCAGCTCTGTCCAAGAGAACTTTCTGCAGTGATGGAAATGTTCTGAAACCTCTGCTGTCCAATAAATTAGCCACTAGCCACGTGTGGCTATTGAAGGTGTGAAAAGTTTATTCATTGAATGTGGCTTAGTGTGGCTCGGGAGCTGATTAATATTGTGTAATTTAAATTAATTTACATTTAAATGTAAACATCTGCCTGTGGCTACTGGCTACTGTATTGGACAGCACAACTCCATATAGTTCTCAGATTATAAAATCTGAGTCTTTTTACTCCAGGACCTCCAAGCAATTTATAACCAAGTGTTGTAATCTGTTGTCCCAAGTCATGAGTAAACCACCTTTATGGAATATTAGGCTTGGGGTCCTTGATAGCCTTTTTCCTCCCCGCAGGAGTAGAGTACTTAGGACTTTCTTTGAGGTGGGGAAGACATGAGGGAAAGGGATATGAATGACAACTTTTTCAAGATTTTGTGGTTAATCTTTGTTGAATGAATGAATGCATCATCGGTTGAAAGAAAACAGCAATTTCTTCTGGGCTTGGTCTAAGTTCTAACCCTTGACCAGAGTCATCTCTGTCCCACCTTCTTGTACAATGACTGAGCATTTTAACCACTGTCCAAGGAACGGGAAACTAGCCCCTTTTCCTGATGCACTTACCTGAAATGGATATTTATAGTGGCATGGGATGATAATGTCACTTTTCACAATCTCGACACATTTGATTCGGGAAAGTTCAATGGAGCCCTTCAAAGTGCGCTTTTTCTGTGGGGAGAAAAAGCACATTCCATTTAAGGAAGAAGGAAGACAATATTTTTGTCCAGGCTGCTTCTAGAAATACATTACTAGATAAGATCCACTGTAAACCAACCCTCCAAATATCCAGAAGCTCCTCCTTAGCCCTCAGTGCCTGAGAAGAACACTCTGAGCAGACTTCTGGGAGAACATGTTATTTGAATCATCTTTTTGATGGAGTGACTGACTTCTGTTCATTGAGCCACTGTGCCTTATATCCCAGTTACCTTGTGACAAACAGCGGCATTTGCAGAACTTACAGCTGGTATGGGTAGTGCAATCTATGGGAAACCACACATGTGCCAGTTTTTTTCTGCTTTGTACCTATTCATGGCCTTATTAGCATAGTAAGTAAGCTCAGGCCTGACCCGGTTGGTGACAAATACCTTTAGTGGCACCTTTCTTTTCTATATCTGCCTTCTCTGTGTCCCTTAGTTATCCATGATCTCACAATGGCACCCCTGTAGGACATTCCTGACTCTGCTCTGTAACTATCCCTTCTCCACACCCCCATTAAATTTTACTGGCCCCATGTCTCATTTCCTTGGAAGCTGCTAGGTGTATTCCTTGATAACTAATTCACATGATGGTCTTTGTGATTTATAACCATGTCACATGTTACCCATTTCTAAGGGTCCTCGTCCTTGGATCCCAGGGCATGTTAGGTTGGTAGACGATAAGGGTCCATAGAAGGCTAGTTAGGGAAAAGCTTTTGGAGAGCAGGAGCCTTTCACAGGTACCTGGAATTAGGCTTCCATTGACAATAGAGTTTAATTCAGTTATGGAACCAGTTGCAAAACACTTCATTTTAGCTTATCCTTAAGAAAGAGGTAGCACAGATGGTGGTGAATCAGGCACAAGGTTGGAAAGGGCTAGGGACAAAGTTGGGCTCTGCTTCTAACCAGCTCTGTGACCTTGGGTCATTCATCTAACCTCCCTGAACTTCAGTTTCCATGTCTGAGAAGTGAGGATAATAATGCCCACCCTTTAAGTGCTGATTGCAGAATAAAATGGGAGTATGTAAACAAATTACCTGGCTTATGATATGTGCCCTCAATAAAGGGTACCCTCCCAATGAAAGAGGTTAAAGAAGTCCAAACTATGGCAAGAGAGTTGTGATATATGAGGGCACTTGATGGGTATTTGGGAAGTATGACATCATCAGATTCTCCAGAAATGAGCTCAGGCTTTACTCACCACTTTTTGATACTCAGCCTAATGGCTAGCCTTTGCTTTAGTAGCTGAGGCACAGAATTGAGATGAAAAAAAGTCAAGATGTGAGAAGTACTCTCTATTGAATACAGGGAAGTTTTGTGGTATTTCCTTTTTTTAAATTTTCTTTCTGAAAACAAATTTATTCATTTTTGAAAGTACAAAATCTATCCATGTTCACTGTAACAAATAAAACAATATGGACGGGGGCTTCCCTGGTGGCGCAGTGGTTGGGGGTCCGCCTGCCGATGCGGGGGTTGCGGGTTCGTGCCCCGGTCTGGGAGGATCCCACGTGCCGCAGAGCGGCTGGGCCCGTGGGCCATGGCCGCTGGGCCTGCGCGTCCGGGGCCTGTGCTCCGCGGCGGGAGAGGTCACAGCGGGGAGAGGCCCGTGTACCGCAAAAAAAAAAAAAAAAAAAAAAAAAAAAAAAACAATATGGACGTATGTTAAGAAAATATTTCTAGTATTTTAGCATCCTCTCCTCCACAACTCTGAGCTAGCCAAGTTAACCATTTGGAATGTATTTATCTTTCCAACACATAGTTATAGAATATATAATACGAAAATGAGCATCTCTTCCACATAGTGGTCTCCAGTGTGCTTTTGTAATCTCAGGATGTATTAAGAGGTCAGTCTTCCCTTAAAAACCTCTGAAAACATGTGCCCTTTGGTCGCAAACTCTCTTCTCATTTAGAGTCTTTCACAGCTAGAAATACGTGTCCTGATCCTGCCCATAATCATAGTCTTTGGAATGGGTAATCTGTTTTCAAAAGCAGAAGAGCACAAGAGAGCTGTCTTCTCAAAAACCATCTGCCGCTACAGGTGATAAACAGGGAGTCTGAGCTTTGAGGTTATCTTGGTTTTCAACCTCTGTTGGGTTATTTCCTTAGTAGTGTACATGGTAAAATGCAACAGAAGGCTCATGGCAGTAACAGGACCACTCTGTTTGCAGACATTTTTGTCACCGGAACTCCTGCATTCCTGAGGGTAGAGACCAGGACATCTGTTACCATATCCCCCAAGCCTATCACAGTGGCTGGTCCATCATGGGTGCCCAGTTAGGATGATATAAACGAAGGGTGCCGAGTTGGAACGCAGCTTAAATAGTCTCAATCAGCCTTAAGGCTAATGCGTTTAGCCATTCAGGAATATTTACTGAGGGCCAGCTCTGAGCCAGGTGGTGTTCTGAGTGCAGGAAATAGAGAGATGAACATGGTAGACCTTCTCATGGAGCTCTAGTCTAGTTGGGAAGGCAGACAATATATACAAGTGCTCTAAGGAGAATAGGACAGGTTGATGTGGTCAACTGGTGGTCAGGGCAGCCCTCACTGGAGACAGGGCATTTGAGAAGAGATCAGAAAGTCAATAAAGGAGCCAGATAAGAGAAGGCCTGGGAGAGTGAGCCGTGAGGTAGAATAAACAGCAAGAGCAAAAGCCCTGGGGTAGAAACATTCTGGATAAGTATCAGTTGTTAATAGCCTGGGATCATCATAATCAGGGCATCAGGTGGACGTAAACAGTAACTGGAGTTGTGACTAGGGATACAAATTCTATGTGAAGTTCTAAAGCAGTGCTAACCCACAGAAACATAATGTGAGCCATATATGGAGTTTAAAATTTTCTAGTAGCCACACTAAAAATAGCAAAAAGAAACAAGTACAATTAATTTTAAGGACACAGTATTTTGTTTAACCCAGTATTTCTAAATATTATCATTTCCACATGTTATCAACATAAAAAATTGAGAGCTATTATGTTTAAGGGCTAAGACTTTGTGTATTTTACAAGATATCTCAATTTGGATTCTCCACATTACAAGTGATCAGTAGCCACACATGACTGGTGGCTACCTTATTAGACAGTGTGGCTTCAAGATTTCCAGGGAAGATTTCTCTAAACTCAGATGATTCTCTTTGGCTTCTTAATATTCACTGAGCTCCCACATGGATTTTAAGAGACTGTCAGGTGAGCCTTCGGTGGAAATGGATTTCACATTCTATCATCAAAGTTCACTCTCAGCCCCAGAGGAGTGACCAGGTTCCCCCCTCACAATGTGTCCTGCTTGGTCAGTCTGTCTGACATCCTAAGGCCAGTTCTCCTCAGATATCCAAAGATCTGCTACGTGGTAAATAGCAGGGTCAGCTGTGCCTTCCCCGAGCTGGGCGTCGGGGGACAGTCGGTCAGTGAGCTAAACACAGCTTTGTCTCTGGGAAATGGTGACTGCCTGTAATCATCCCAAACAACTGCGCTATTTCTGAAAATGCCAGCGTAAAACCTTCCAAGGAAGCCACATGAAAGCCACCAGAGAAAGAGAGACACCAAGTAAAACAGGTCCTCATTCTTCTTCGTTATTCCATCTGCACCCCTTGAGGTGAAGATCACAGAACTTCACTTGGCCTTTGTCTCTTTTCTTGGCCATATTCAAAGCTGTCCTCATATTGCAAAGCTTCACCCTGGACATTTGGTATATGTCAAACACAATCTAAAAAGATGCTGATGCCCACATATTTGTACAAGGTAAGCTTGTGCAAGTGGCTTTTATATCGCCTTTCTTTTTATGTTAATGTATCCTATGAAATAGAATTTTGGATTGCGACTTTTAAAGAAGGCAGGAAAAAACAAAAAGACCATAACATTTGGGAGCATTTCCTATACTTCCGGCACTCAACAGGCCATCTCATTTAATCACAGTCCTACAGAGTATTATTCCCCCATTTTGCAGGTGAGGACTTTGAGGTTCAGAGGGACCAAGTCTCTTTATAAGTGAGCATACAAGCTCAACTCTGTGACTCCAGAGCCTGAGTGCTTAATGACTGCTTCATGGCTTTGCACCTGCCCTGACTTAAGGTAGGAGACTTTCATTCCCCAAACCCAACGCTGAATAATCAATTGCATGACCAATTTCTGTAAGCCGTGACCCAGTGGAGATTTGTTTCTGCCTCATTTGGTTGTGAAATGCTTATGTTGGATTTCAGAGAGGTAGCCCAGAGCTCTGTCTTCGCTCCTATAACATTGGTGCCTTGGCTGCTCAGCTAGTCCAGCAGATACATCAGTAAGAAGCTGTGTGTCGGTTACCCATGAAAGAGGACATCTCCACCCTTCTGAAAAACAGTAGAACTTCAGCCTTCTCCTCCAGTGAGGCTGAGTGAGAGAGAAACGGAACTTTCATATCAGGCAAACCCATGTCTGCCTGACCAGCTGTGCAACCTCAGGCAAGTGTCTCAACTTCTCTGTTGCCTTGTTTTTTTTTAAGTGGAAATAATAACTGTCCCTGAATCAGTGGGTTAACTTAGAGGATTTAAAAGATCTACATAAACCTACTAGCAAAAGAAAATCATTCAAATGATAAACCACCCACCCAAGTGTTACTTCCTTTCCTTTCCTTCTCCAAATGCTGCCCATAGAACAAGACCTCATTCTCTTGTCTTTATGCGTCCACATTTTCTTTGGGGTTTTCTTTCAGGTAAATATGTAACTGAGAACCACCATTTGGGAGGACAACATTAATATTTAACTGGTGATCCTGGTGATTTTGACATTCCGGAGTTATTTGTTTACCTTGCCAATTATTTGTAAAACCAGGGCAAAACCTTGAAAGGGGCCTGTTGCCTGGTCTTCCCATCTGTGTCACATTTGCTCTCATTTTAGCAAATGTGGGGACTTTAGCTCTCTGCTTCCCTTCCCCCTCGCCCGTCAAAACCTTGCCCAAATAGTCATTCACCTAAGATTTAACTTCCTGGGAGCTTAAGGCTTGATTTGTTTCACAAGAGTTTGGATTAGGACAGGTATTAGAGACTTAAACCTAGAGGGAGATTTGATAAACAAATTTCAAGCATCAATTGGGAGAGTGTTTTTCAAAGGGAACCAGTATTTTTCAAAGGGGAGCGATGCGTTTAAGACTTTCTTGGGGACTTCCCTGGTGGCGCAGTGGTTAAGAATCCACCTGCCAATGCAGGGAACACGGGTCCGAGCCCTGGTCTGGTAAGATCCCACATGCCGCGGAGCAACTAAGCCTGTGCGCCACAACTACTGAGCCTGCACTCTAGAGCCTGAGAGCCACAACTACTGAAGCCCGCGTGCCTAGAGCCCGTGCTCCACAAGAGAAGCCACCGCAATGAGAAGCCCGCGCACCGCAACAAAGAGAAGCCCCCGCTCACCGCAACTAGAGAAAGCCGCGCGCAGCAACAAAGACCCAACACAGCCAAAAATAATTTTAAAAAAAAATTTTAAAAAAAAGGCTTTCTTGGATCACACTGTAAAAGGAGCCACATGCTGCTTTTATCAGAGTTTCTTTAAGATTAGGAAATATTTTTGATGATTTTAACCAGGCATTTTGAATATTTTGTTCATTGCTTCTTCTGGCGTGTGGTACAGCCAGCCATTGTACCAATCTGAAACGGCACAATGATGAAATTGAAATGAAAACTGATGTCATGTGAGGTGAAACTTCAGTGACTGACTTGGGGGTTGCTTTCGCCCACCCCTACCAGAATTCCGACTATCAGTTCTAAGATTGGTTTTAGGAGCTTTCCTGGATTCTAGTCCCATCCCCTCTGCAAAACATGCTGGAGGTAACCCACGAGTTCCCTCCCAGTCTCCCAATGCAGCTTTCTGTCTTTTATGGCAAAGGGAACCCTCATGCTGAAGGGGAGACAAGCAGAAATTCGGAACTTGGAAAAGTCATGGTTGGAATCCCTATGAGAACAAGTATTATTGGGCAAGTTGTCTCAGTTCTCTGGGCTTAGTTCTCTTAGGTCTTCTGAATCATTTAGTTCTTGGGGAGTAGGGATGCTGCTGACAGCTGCAACTCAGGGTTATAATGACCTGAGCTACTTGGTACCTGATAAATATGTGATCTCAATGGAAAAAGCAGCGTCTTCTAGAACACCAGTGTAATTTGTAATTAGCTGTTGCTGGTTCTTCCCTCTCCCAGTCCATGTTCACCTGGACCTACCCCCACTAAACTTTCAAGTTCTGGGACGATCTGGAGCTAAGGTAGCAGGTTTCGAGGCGCCTAGACTGACTTAAAGCCAGGAAACTATGATCCATCCCACACTTGCCTCCTTTTCTTTCCACAAGACCTTTTAGTCATGGCCGAACCAGAGTAAACTGGCTTTCCTCGCCTCAGCTTTTCATACCTTGGTTTACGATGAGGCTGGTTGTGCTGTGGGGAAAACACTCAAGCTTCCCTTAAAGTCCACCATCTCATTAGTAGTAGCACCCTGACTACCTGAAAATAAAAGGATTTTACTCACCCTCTCCCCACCTCCCCACAAAAACAGAAAAACAAGAAGAAAGAAAGAAAAGAAAAGAAACAGGACTATACTCTCATACAGTTTGCAGACTCAGTTTGGGATCCTCTATTAAAATTATGAGTGCGTTTTCTCACAAGAAGCTATTAAGAGCAGATACTCCTGGGAGTAGTTCTGGGGTTTGGGAGTAGGAAGTAGAGAGACTTTCTTTTCACCTCATATCCTTCTATACTGTTTCACTATTTTACCATGAACGTGTATTTCTTTTATTGTACTTAAAAGCAGTCAACTAAGATAAATAAATACATTTCCCTTATAGGATTTATCTTATGGAAACATTTTTTCAAAATATAAAGAAGTAGGAAAATCCTTGTGGCATTATTTATTACACTGAAAAGTCTAGAGAAACCTAAATATCCACCAATAGACAAATGGTCAGATTAGTTATGGTTCATCTGTCTTGTGACCACTCTGTAGCCATCAACAAAGAGTAAAGCTGCTCTATACGGAGGGGAAATATATATATATATATATATATATATATATATATATATATTGTAAACACCAATAGACAAATGGTCAGATTAGTTATGGTTCATCTGTCTTGTGACCACTCTGTAGCCATCAACAAAGAGTAAAGCTGCTCTATACGGAGGGGAAATATATATATATATATATATATATATATATATATATATAATGTAAAAAGTAGGTTTAGAACAATAGGTGGAGCATCATCTCATTTTTGGGAAAAGAGATAATAAAATATATATTAATATGTTCAGTAATCAAAGAAATACTACAAGAAGTAACACTGCTATACTGGTTCTCCCTTGTGGATGACACTATGGAAGACTTTTGCAGGGTAAGTTATATATTATTATAATATTTGAAGTTTTTGCCATGAGCATGTAAATTTACTAAGCAGAAAAATAAAAATACTAATTTAAAGCAGTCACACATTTTAAAAACACCACACTGTAATACGGGTTTGGCAGATGACTATGGGAGAAGGCCAAGTGGTACACATCAAATGCTGGGTGTGCAAAATGACGCAGCTCTTTCCTTTTATAACCTCATGACCCCTTTAGCAGTCAGTGGCAGCCAGGCAGCACCTGCCACCTGCTCTTCTGTATCCATGGAGGTTCAAGTTCATGACATTTCCTCTCCTGCTCTCCTTGAGTGCTTGTCATTTTCTTTATAGATTAATAAACAGATCTGTGTGCTTTTATGTGGTGTATTTGTCTTAGAGGTGAAGCAACAATTCAGGAATAATTCCAGCCTAATTCTTCTTAGCAATGATATTAGTGATCTTAGCCTTAAAAAAGCATTGTTCATTTAAATTTGCTTACAAAAGTGGGTAGAGAGAAAAGGACTTAATGTGGAAATTAAGAGCAAGAACTAAGTGGTACAGAGTAGACCCTGAAGGTGTCCTGCACATTTTCTCTCTCAGCATCTCTGGTCTTTGAATGCTCTTTCAAAGCCCTCCTTCTTTCCAATATAGGGCATATTAGATTTCGAATGAGTTTGAAAGAATGTATTTTTGAATCTACCTTTCGAGCACTGGCGATTCAGTAGCCAAAGTATATAAATGGATAACAACTTCATTAGATTTCAGGAAATAACTCATTGCACAGAGATGATGTTCAACTGATTATTTGTTACTTGGTTGATTGAGGGAACAGCAGGTAGGACCAAGTGTGCAGCAAAAAGTAATATGTGTGGACTCCATGACAAAACTCTTAATAGAAATGATTTGAACAATACATCTAGAATGATTGGCAAGTGGATAACAATTTCTTGACAACGTAGACATAAGTTAAAACTAGCCTGCCCAAAGGTTTTAGCTAATAGATAAAGAGCTCCTACAAATTATTAAGGTAGATACTAACAACATTATAGGAAGATGGGCAAAAGGGATCTAAACTGCTCTTAAACATATGAAAAGATGCTCACTGACTATAATAATAGACGTGTAAATAAATTTTACTGATATACCATTTTTTAAGTCTGTCAGACTTGCAAAGATCAAAACATATGATAATACTGTTGGTGAGGTTTTGAGAAAACAAGAATTTTACACGTGGCCCTGGAGAATGTTGATTGGTACAACTTCCGTGGAGAATAATTAGGTCATGTTCAGCAAAATAACAGATGCAAATATCCTTTGACACAGCAATCCCACTTCTAGAAATGTTTTCTATAGACCACAGCTTCCCAGCCTTGGCACTATTAACATTTTGGGCTGAATAATTCTTTGTTGTGAGTTTGTCCTGTGCATTGTAGGATACTTAACATCCGGGTTCTACCCACCAAAGCCAATAGCACCCCCTTCCCCAGTTATGACAACCAAAAATTTCCAGACATTGCCAATGGTGGGCAATATTGCCCCTGGTTAAGACACATTCATACATATAGAAAGTGAGATACCTATAAGGTTATTCATTCCTCATTGTTTGTAATGACAAAAAAATTGGAAACAGACTAAATGTCCATCAAGATAGTTTGTTTATCCATACAACAAAATATTATGCAACCTCACCCCCCAAAAAAAGAATAAAGAAGCCCCTTGCATATCAGTATGGATTGATCTTCAAGAAGTATTACTAATCAACCAAAAGAAAAGTTAGGAAGTGTATGTAGCATATGTTACCATTGTATAAAAAGGAGGGAAAGAAGAAAGTTTATTTGTATTTATGTATATATGCATAAAGAATCATTGGAAGAGCTGATAAGTTGATTATGTTGGTTGCTTTCAGGCAAGGAAGCAGTGTGGGATCAAACTATAAGGAATCCCTAATCGTAAGGTAAGTTGTTGCTTTTGTACTTACAGCTGCTATTGTGACCTTGGGCAAATTGCTTAACTTCCCTGTGTCTCGATTGCTTCCTCTCTAAAACAGAATTTGACTTTTATCTTCTTCAAAGAATTGTGAGGATAAATGAGAAAAATCCATAGGAACGTGTTCAGTCCTCTCCTTGTGGTTATTGTTGCAGGCTGCTCTTGTTGATGCTGTTGTTGTGTTGTCATTCAGGTAGGCCCGCTGAGCAAACAGGAGCATTCCTACTGGTCCCCACTCAGGACTTCATTAGACAGTGTTGGAAACTCACCAATGAGTCCTTGCCCCAACTCTCCCTTCTCAGTCACCATGGCTTCTATTACAAGACTTCTCAGACCCAAACAAGCCTAGATCTGAAAATATCCGTTGTAGAACACTTAATTCCAACTTTAATATTTGTCCCAGATGTCTGACCTAAGAAAAGATACTTAGCCTTTCCAAGCCTCTGTTTTTCTCATCAATACAATAGGGATAACAATAGGACCTACTGCATGTGGTTATTGTGAATATTTTTGATACGATACATGTAAAGCTCTTAATCCAGTGCCCTGAAACACAGCAAGGACTCATTAGGTATTGGCTCATATTATTCTAAATTTTATGTTGGTTACATTTGAAATAACTGCCTTCTTTTTTTAGGGTGCATTCTTGGGTTCATGCGTGGATTTTGATAACATGGTTTTTTATCAGCCATACAGTTATTAACCTTCTCTTAGCTGTATTACTTCCTGGAAAGATTTCCATATTTAACTAATCTCCATGTCTATTTGTGAATTCCTGATATCACTGGCCGTGAGATACAATCACATAGTTTCCACTTCTTTTGAGCTGGTGGGGTCTTTAGAGATCATTCAATCCAACTTTTTATGTTAGAGATGAGGCTTCAAGGTGAAATGACTTTCTAAACTAGCTGTTATCTTTTCATTTCTACTACTCAATTTACAGCCTGGGGAGACTGAGGTCATAGAATTGGAAGCACCTTGGTGATTATTGCAGGTCAAGGGTAAGGCAAGGAGTGTAGGGTTCTGGGCAGCCTCCTTGTTCTCTCTTCAACTAGAACACTTCTGCTGCTTCACATGTGGGAATGGGAATGACACGTGTAATTTTATACTAAAAGGGGGCTCCAGTCTTTAAAAAGTTGGAAAACTTTGATCTAGTCCAATCCCTTGATAGTGTGAACAAGATAACCAAATCCCAGATAGAAGAAGGACTTGACCAAGGTCACCCAGATTAATCAGTACCAGGTCCCCATTCTGTTAAGCTGCTGTGCTGTTGCTTTCTCACCTTATCTCACTTTTCTAGAATTACAGAATTACAGTCTGCTTGAGACTTTCAGTCCCTGAGGCCCTATCTAAAGTTAGAGCTAACCTCTACAGAGCAGTCAAAAATGGCTTATGTCATACCTTTCTGTATTTCATTTGCTTCATGATAAAAAGGCTTGATGATCTAACCCAAAGAGCTCATTCACGCGAACCTTTCAGACCCCCTAAGGTGATCATCTAGGGAGACGAATATTTTGCAGAGTAGGAGGCTTTTTGGCACCCCTTCAATCCTACTATGTAGGGTGGGTTCATCTACATATACATAAGACTGATTTTAAATCAAATTATCTTGCCCATGTATAAAATATTATATTTTTGCCCTTTCTCTCACTATAACATTTAAAACCTATCAAAATAGTATTAGATATTTGAAGATCACCACAACAACGGGATTCTTTTGTTTTCTTATTAGTTTCTTCTTAGAAACATAATCTTCTCCAATGATTCTGGTAACTATTGGTGCCCCCATGCATTGCTTCAATCTCTTTGGAAGATTATGTAGCAACAAACGGTAGAGATCAGAAAATGCTATCCCGTGACACAGTTATCCCACATAACTCTGTCCTAAAGAGCCGATTTTAAAAAGCAGAAAGTTCTATATTAGGTATACTGTTATTTTTCAGCATTTTCACTACACCTGAAAACAACCTGAATGTCAAACAATAGATGATAGATAAGTTCGTCGATGTGTTCAGTACAGAAAATAGATAAGTACATCCCTGACATGAACCACTCGATTATTTAAAAATCATATATTTGAGAAAATGATTACTTTGGAGGCCATGAATGGAAATGTATCTACAAAAGAAAAATGGAAAAAGAATAAATGGAAAAATATAAAATTGTCATGCATTATGATTATAACTACACAAAATTTATGTCTGCATGAGAGTAAAGATCGTTCTCACAGAGGCA
Organism: Lipotes vexillifer; assembly: GCF_000442215.2. Lineage (NCBI taxonomy): Eukaryota > Metazoa > Chordata > Mammalia > Artiodactyla > Lipotidae > Lipotes > Lipotes vexillifer. Next base: position 2,000,525 of record NW_006771758.1, read on the forward strand.
GTAAATTGATGTTTTTAGACAAAAGGGTTTTGGAGAACAATTGGGTGTAATTGTTTCATTAATTTTTTTAACAATATGGAGGTGTGAAGGTTCGCTGCTCTGTCACTGGAGATTAATTGTGGATTTAACTGGATTATAACTTGTTTTCAGTCTTTGCTGTTAAAGGCCACCTGAGCTCACTGTGAGTCTGAGGTCCTCAGTGTTGGTACACCAGGTGCTTTTCCACCAAAACGTGGAGTAGGATGAGTCTAGACCAAGTATCCCTGGAAGAGGGATGCTGTAAGATATAGGAAAGGGGCTCGTGAACTCTGTGTGTTCAATTGTCTGTCCCTAACACAGGCCAAGGCTTTTTCTACCTTGAGGCTTCGTATTGGCTGTTCCTTTTGCCTGGAATGCTCTCCTCAATTTCTTAACTTGACTGGCTCTTTCTCATCCTTCCAGATTTACCCTGGATAGAAATTTCTTCTCTGACCACTCTTCCCACTCAGCCCCAGCAACTGCTTAGTTTTTCCATAGAACCTACAGAAGTCTGTATCTGCTCTATATATTTATATACTTGCTTGTTGTCTGTTTCTCCCACTAGTATGTAAGCATGAGGTCAGACACCTTGTCTCTATTACTTACCACTGTATTCCTAGTCTCTAACATGACACCCTGCACGTAGTAGGTGCTCAGGAAATTTTGCTGAACAAATGAGTAAATTTATGTATATCAGAATAGAAACAGTTCCCTGATACAGTGTTAGGTTAATAATAATAATAATAGTAATAAAGCTTTGGCACAAATATATGTCATTTTAGAGAGAAAAGTCTTATATATGAATTTTTTATAATATGCAGTTATAATTCTGTGACTTTTGAATATCAAAAAAAGGAAAATATAATGAGAAGTCTACTTATAAATAACTCTAGGTTAGTGGGAATTATATGGCAACATAAGAGTTTGGATCAGGTTCTTATTCCATTAAAATACTGACAGCTTTCACTGAATTTCAAGGAACTGAATTTTCTGTGCATGGGAAACCATGTCAGACCTTCCATTGCCTTCTCTGGATCACTTTAAGTGAGGCTCCTGGGTCTTGTGAAGGCAAACCCAGACGAGCCTCTCAATGAAAATTAGGTCCTGGAAGATATACTATTTTCTGTAGGCCTAAAAACTCATTGATGAGTGGAAGAATTTACTACTAGTTAGTTAGGGAAATGGGGGGGATGAGGACTACTATTTGGGCCTTGAAAATGTGAGAAGAGCTTTAAACTCGTTTTCCATAGGGTCCATTTCTGAGTTTGAGATAAAGATATCATATATTACATGAACCTCATGGTTTAAGAAACTGAGCTCTTGTGCTTTCCAGTGAAACCTTTCTTCCAGACTGAGTCAGGAACTAAGCCCTCACATTTATGGTCTTACCCTGTGGCCTATTTTTACCGCAGAAACTGATTAATGGATGTACTAGACCCTGAGAAGTAGGAATTGAATCTAATTTTAACTTGGGAGTATTTGCCTCTAAAACAAGAATTCTGTATCCAGTGGCTATCTCCATAAAACATCAACATCACATCAGACAAGCAAAAATCAATTCACAAAGAAATGCCATTACTGCAGACATCAAAATCGCACATTCTTGGCTTTGAGTGGCCTGAACTGCAAAGTACTTTGCTTTGGAGTCTTACTTTCCTTTGCCTGGTTAGACAAGACCCACAATTTTAGCTCCCAGATACTCTTCTGAATTCAATTTGAGTTATGTGACCTTCATTCATTCCCTGGATATTTACTGACCACCTACTACGTGCCCAGCACCATACTAGAGGTTACAGGGATGAGCGAGGCAGTCAGTCGCTCATGGAAGTGACCTTCCAGTGGACGTAAGACAGAAAATGAACAGGGAAGCACGTCAATAAACCCAATAAATAAGTGCAGATATTGATTACTGCAGTGCCTATGGACTTTAAAAGCAAAGAAAAAGAAACAGGATTCTGGGAAAATACCTGAAGAGATGGGAAACAATAAAGAACCAACCCTACAAAAACCTGGGTTGTTGCAGACAGTGGGAACAGCTAACGCAAAGACCCTGCCCTTGCAGGACCTAAAAGTGAGCGGCCCCTTAAGTGTATCTCACCCTAGTCCTGCTCCTGTACAGAGGCCCTAGCGGGGGGCATGGCTTGGAGTGTTCAAGGTTCAGAAAGAAGTCAGATATGATGGATGAAGGGGTCAGAATAAATGAATCTGAAAGGCAGGTAGGGACCATGGGTGAAGAGTCTTGTAGGCCATAGTTGAGGATTAACTTAAATACTCTAAACAGTCACGGAGGGCTCTACAGTAGGGCATAATATCTGATTTCTCATTTTAAAAGTCTATTCTAGGTGTTGCATGGATAGTAGATGGTAGGAAGCCTTGAGTGTCAGTGGGAGCTGAGCTGGAAGGCAACCCAGTCATGTAGGAATGAAGTGGAGCGAGATCACGAGTGGTGAAAGTCTCAAGCAAAAATGCTTGGGTAGCTCTGAGAATATTATCTACCAAGGGTTTAGCTGTAAAAGGGAAGGAAGGAAGGGTAAGACAGGGTGGAGGGTAAAAGAGAACAGAGTTGCTTTGTTCTTTTAAAAAGATTTGGGAGGGGGGACTGGCCTACCTGCTGGTTTCTACGTGTGTCTCTGACCTAAATCTTAAGACTCCAACCTCCTGAATTCTCATGGCTAGCCATGATCTGCTACCTCCAGGGAGTCCTAATTACTTACTCCTGCACCCAGGAATCTCCTGTTTGAAATCCTTTATCACTTGCTTTGTTCTTAACTCTTTTGGTGTTGAGCCTTGTTCTGTTAGGGGTCCCCGTGTGTAACTCTAGCCTCTCCAACTGTATCTACACATTCCTCCTTCCCTTCTTTTCTTTCTTTCTCAAATAATGAGTGAATAATATGTACCAGGCACTGTGGTAGACCCTGATGATGCCATCTTTAGCAAATTGGGCACCAGCCCTTGTAAATCTTACAGTCTAATGGAGGGGAATGACATCAGTACAATAATCACATTAATAACTAGGCAATTACAAATTTGGCATGCACTTTGAAGAAGGGTATGTGCCACTGCATCAGAGCGTAACAAGAGGAGATGACCTAGGCTAGGGAAATGAAGGAAGTCTACCCCAAGCAAGTGACCTTCAAAATGGGGGGGTCTTAAAGTTGAAGAAAATCTTATGTGTTTGGAGCTCAGTGAGATGGGAGGAAAAGGAGCATGAACTGAAATGGAGGAGACGGTGGGATAGATTTTGGCGTCCACTCTCAGGGTAAAGGGAGAACCACTGAAGGGACATGCCAGCTTCTGATGAGGGTCATCAGGACGTGATTACAGTCACCAAGTGAAAAGCTAACGCTGGCTACTGTGTGGGGAATGGAGTGGTGGTGGGGCGGTGGAGTGGGTTCAGGGAGACCATTAGGAAGTGGTAGCGATCCCAGGTGAGAGATGCTGGCAGCTTCCACGAGGAAGGTGATTCTAGGAAATGGAGAGAAATGGACAGATCCTAGAGGAACTTTCAGTGCCAAAATTTGGACACATGGTGGAGGCTCCCAGAAGTGAATGGAGACAAAGATTTGTCCTGGAGTATATGTGGAAATGATAGAACTCATAACACATTTCATTGCAGAAGACCTATGTGGCATGGTTGCTGACTTTCAGGACTGCCCTTTACATGGAGGGCTCTAGAGCCATAAGGCATTATGTACTTTGCAATAACCCAGTGGAATCGCCAATTGCCTATGAGCAGCAACTGTTAATAGTAATAAGAACTGTTCAACAGGGAGGCTGTGTTAGCTCTGGAGACATAAGGGAGTTATTTAAATTCTCTTTACCTCAGTTACATGCTCTGTAAATTGGGGTAATGATAGTTCCTAACTTACAGGGTAGGTGTAAGGATTAGATGAAATAATTCATTTAGCACAGTGACTGACACAGAGTAAGTACTCAGTAAATATTAGTTACTATAATTATTAGAATAATGGTGACATTCATTTCATTAAAAAAAAATCAAGAAGGAATATTTGATCATCTCAAAACATGTAAATAGCTTTATAGAGGGTCACACAGCCTTCAACAACCTTTGCAAAGCCACACAGCTCTTAAGTGGTAGAGCTGCTCTTTGACCCAAATCTGTTGACACCAGAAGCTGTGTTTTTGACCACTATGCAATAATGTTGCCAAAAGCAAGGAAGGGGGATCCTCTTCCCACCTGCCATCTTTAATTTAGGAAGCATGCATATTATAAGAGATGTTTCTGCTGCTAGATCAGACTTTGGCTAAAGGGAAGTGTCCATGAGGAGTGGTGGCCCTATCCAGAAAATGACTAGAATGGTGATCTTGACTGTTTTTCCTGTCCGGTGTAAGTGGTAATGGCTCCCATGCTGTGGTGACCATGGAAAACTTGTTTCCTAAGGTGCAAAGAGTTATTAAAATAGGGAAACCTTTCCATTTCTCCTGAGGGCCTTTCAGAAGGTCAAGATGGTACTATTAGTACCAAGCTTATATCATACTTTTCTCATGAAATACTCAGCATTGAGTAGTGTTGGGGTCCTTACTTTACAAATAGGAAACAGAGGCTTAAAGAGGTTAAATGTCTTGCCTGAGATCCCACAACTAGAAAGTGATAGAAGCAGCATTTGAAACCAGCTGTAGTAGACTGTTCTGGCCTCACCATTCTGTGACACTTGTCTCCCATCTGTGCTGTGCTGCCCCTCCCATCTCATGCTTACTCAAAGTGCCTGAGGCCCCCGCCCCCCCCCCCC
>NW_006771758.1:2005964-2017431 GCF_000442215.2 Lipotes vexillifer
CCCCCCCCCCCATTTCTCTCTTTTACCCCTGAAAAGGATCTGATATCAGTCCTGTACAACTAAGCACGTTGTTCAGTAGGTGACTACCTCTCCAGAGTTTATTTTTATTTAAGCCTGCCCCTGCCAGTGGTGTGCTAGAGCCTGCTTATGTTGGCCCACATAAGAGCTGATTGCTACATTTTCAGGAGTTCTGTGAGCCAGTAGACTTTACATTGGTAGTTTGACGTTGGTCATGATGGGAGTATTTGCTCTATAGAAATTGGCAAACACCACAAACAAAGGCTCTCTCATATTCTCTACTGCCATTACCACTACAATGATTGTTAGACCTTCACCAGCATACCACTGGGCCCTCATCTTTCCTTGTCCTTTGTTAAAGAATGTCTGGCAACAGGGATCACTTTGCTGAGAAATTGGCAGGCACAGGGAGTGTCTGAAATCACGCCTGGTGGCCAGTCACCACCTGACAGCTCCACGTTTCTTTCTGGCCCACTGCTCCAGCATGACAAAGGAGCTTCCCAGCCCCATGGAAAACACTTGCACATCTCAGTACTTTGAACAGGCATCTGACATCAGATCTAAATCCATGTTAAAATAAAAGGCTCAGTCAGTATGTATTATAATGACAATGGGCATGGAAATTTGAAATTAGAAAAAAGCAGACTTATTTTGCAGAACTACAGTATTTGTTCCTGACTATGTAAAGGATTATTTTTATATGATATCATAAATCCACAGAATTTTAGAGCTGCAATGAACATAATTTTACAAATGAGAAAAGAGAAAAAGAAGCTGAGACCCTGAGAGGGGAAATGTTGGCCCAACATCACGCATCTCATGATGCATGTATGTCTCTACCCACACAGTTATATTTAGTCACAGAATAGAGGGAATCCAGAACCCTGATGTTAGCCAGACTTTGAATAATGCTTGAATGTTTCCCTTCATTTGAAAATGATTATGTTATGCCACCCTGCCAGCTCCTTCACAGATATAATGATGATACAAATAATAGCTAATTTTTACTAGGTGCTTACTAGGTGACAGGACTTATGTTAAGTGCTTTATATATTAAGTTGAACTACGTATATGAAATTGCCAATATTTGATCTTTTTTTGATCTATCAAATGGTAATTTCTAATAGGTCAATCTAAATATATTCTCTCTAAATATTCACCATTTTTCCATGAAGTGAATAGTATTATCACACCCATTTTACAGATGACAAGACTGAAGCTTTAATTTAAAAATAAATTTTAAAAAGCTTTCTTCCCACAAGTGTTATTCTTATTTATGGGCAATGAACAATGTACTCTTGTGTGCAAATCGATGGCCCTAAGCAATGGAATGTACATAGAACATAAACAATAATACCTAACATATCTTGCCTTTCTCAGTGACCTTGGAAAATTTTCTAATCAATAAATTTCTGTAACATTTAAAGAAATGCTTTTTAAAATGCTATTTATGAATATAAAGCATAGACATTAGAAAATAAGAAATTTGATGTCTGTGCGTTATATATCTGCTGTATCCCACGTGGAAATGTTAGAAACTATAGCTCAGGGCTCCCCAGAATGAATTAATTGTCCTAGAATTTGCATAATGCTTGAATGAAGAAGCTGAGTTATTTTACAACATTGTCTACATGCAGATTATAACCAACAAAATTCTGAATCAAGACCATTTGGTTGTATGTCTATCTGCAAATAATATTGTACAGAATTCACAACCAAACAGTTCAAAAAAAGCAGTTACACTCAGAAATGATCAGTACTACATACATGGGATGATGCTATGTCAAGTGATGAGTCAGGAAAGAAAATTAGTGAAAACTGTAAAATGGGCTTTGAAAAAAATATTTAAACATAAATGACTACTCTTCAAATATGAAACCAGAACTTCTAATGTCCCATTCACAATAGAAAAAAATTGACTGATACCATGTGATTAATCAGCTCTAAATGATGAATTCTCCAAGTTGAAAACTTGGCTATTGGCCCTCCATTAATTCAGTCAACAAATATTTATTAAATATCTACCACAGGGGCCTTGCACATAAGTAATTCCATATTATTCCCAATTGATTGGCTGATTATTATCAGTAAGCATCTGCTTAAGATGAGCATGTCTTTTCACCTCTAAAAAAGAGGCAGTATTATTTCACCTGCAACTTAGAAGTCTAGGAATCCATAGGCTCCATACCCGGCCTGGCCTCTTTCAAGTCTCCATCTCATTGAACACTTCAAAGCCTGGCTCTCAAAAGACCCCCAAACTCATGCCTACACCTACTAAGTCAGACCCCAGCCAAGAATTCGAGTGCCTTTGTCTCTAAGTGACCATCAAGCACCAACGTTATTTCCCCTACCTCCTTGATGATGGAAAAATAATACAATGATAGAGTAAGGAGGCAAACATGCTTTGAAAAATTGCTGAAAAGGGCTATACAAGTGCTACTTCATAGAAACAAGGAAAGAAGAAAGGAATGTTGTAGGTGGTATTTCCAGTCCTTTCATTTTATAAAGAATGAACCTGATGCAGAAGGTAGAGACATTTGCCCAGGCTAACTCACCTAGAGAGAAGTGGAGTTTGGTCTCCCGACCCCTCTTCCAGTGCTTTTTGTACCAAACTACATTGTTATGATTATTCGCGTTGCACTTATTATTATTGATGTTATGGAATATAAGACTATCTTTAGATATATAAATACTGACTTAGCTAAGCAGCTGTAATCTTCTAGATAAGAACTGCTGTTCTGTACTGCAGAACATTTTGTGCATGATAGCCTCCTGGGAAGTTCTCCAAGGGATGAAGAGGCTTACCACTGGGCTTTGCAAATTCTAGACAATTAAATGCCCAAGGACCATTGTTCCCTATGTCAGGTGAGTGATGACCATTGAGACAATTAAAGCTGAATCCATAAAAATGTTGACATGGGACACATCACTTAACCATTCCATTTGCCACATAAAATATTATAATTTAAAAGTCAAACTTAACCTTGCAGGGGAAAGATAAGCTAATGAATAATAAACGTACTCTTTTACAGTCTTTAGAATTGAAATCACCTAATAAAGTTATAACCCATCTCTTGACTTTTCTCCATGCTCCCCTCCAATTGCTCTTACTGTACTTTTTAGGTTGTTATAACAAGTACATCTGTGTTTTCTGTGTTCTTATTTTATTCTCTGTATATCTTCATGAGCCAGCCCAGTCTAACTATAAAATACTGTTTTAAAAAGGGCAAAACAAAGTGCTCACATACCCCATGACGGTCCTCAAAGTATGCCAGGCTGGTTTTGGTTAAAACAAAGAATCGAACTTTAAAGTTCGAAGGAGAAGTTCTTCTCTTTTGTTGGGATTTCTTGATGAGTTGTTCTTCCAGGAGGATAAAGTTGTTCATGATCCAGTCCTTGAAAAGTGATGCACCTTGGGCATCACCCCTCAGCACAACCAGAGGAAACAGCTTCAGGGCAAGGAATGAACTGGAGAGGCAGTTGATCTTCAGAGAGTTGTTCAAAGGCAACTTGCCTCCAATGTTATCTCTCTACCAACATTCAGTCAACATTGCAGAGCTTCTCTTCTGATGTCAAAGCCCACAACCACATCCTTTCAAAATTCAGAAAACTATGAAGCGTAAGTAAAAATTATACATACCCTTTGCTGTACAGTTTAGAAATGATATTTGAAGAACCTCAGACTCAAAATGATATGACGGATTAGAGTTTAATCTTCATAGTTCCTGCTTTAGCCCGTCTAACAGTTAAGGCATGCAGCACAAGGGGTAGAAACGTGGACTTTGGGGTCAATGGACAATAGTTTGTGTGTTAGTTTTCTGTTGGCTGCTGTAACAAATTATCCCAAGTTTAGATGCCTCACGAATTTATTATCTTACAGTTCTGTAGTTCAGAGATGCAAATTGGGTCTCACTGGGCTAAAATCAAGATGTCAGCAGGGTTGTGATCCTTTCTGGAGGATCTCTAGGGTAGAATCTGTTTCCTTGCCCTTTCCAGCTTCTAGGACCACCTGCATGCCTTGACTCTCAGCCCTCTTCCTCCATCTTCAAAGCCTACAACAGCAGGTCAAATTCTCTCATCTCATACAACTGTAACCTCTTCTTCTGCCTCCCTCTTCCATATTTAAGATTCCTTAAGATTACACTGGGCTTGCCTGGATAATCTAAAATAATCTCCCTATTTTAAGATCTGTTTATTAGCAACCTTAATTCCATATTCTACCTTAATTCCCCTTTGTCATGTAAGCAAACACATGCACAGGTTCTAGTGATTAGGACGAGGACATCTTTACCTAGCACGGGTTGGCTTCTGGCTCCACCAGCTAACTAACTGTGATACTATAAGCAAATTACTCAAGAGCTCTGAGCCTCAGCTTTTTTACCTGTGAAGGGGAATAATGGTGTCCCTACATGTGGGACTAGTCTCCGGCTTCCATGCCAGTCTCATCTCATACCTCTCTGCTCACACATTTTCACTTTAGCCCTCATGCGTGCTTCTCATGCTGCTTTGAACATCTGCTCCCTTTGCCTGAAAACATCTTCTCTCCCCACTTTGCCTGCTTTAACTCTAAATTATACTGCTAGTCTCAGCCATGTCACTTCCTCAGGGAAGCCTTCCTGGCTTTACTAAGTCAAATCCGCCAATTATATATGTAGAGGGCACCTTATGACATACCCCTTAAGACAATTGTCATTGTACTTTTTGAAGGGTGATTTTTGGATTATTGTTTGTCTCCCCCACTAGTCTGGAAGCTCCCTAATGGTAAGGAGGACCATGTGTGGTTTTGCTCACCATTACATACTCAGCAACCATCATGGTGCCTGGCACATTAAAAGGATGTTTAGAAAAATGTGTTGGATGAGTAATCACCAAACTGGGTTGGACAATTGTAAGAGACAATGGGCATAAAACACTTAAGAGAAATATATTAAAGTTTATTATTTTGTTAAATTTAAATAAAAGCCCATAGTAGTTTGTCTGTGCTACAGAGAAATGATTGCTTTTCCATCGCAAAACATAGTGGAAGAGCAGAAAATAAGTAAGTCCTTCAGAATGGCATAATAAAGTATACATGAGCTCTGAAGACAGACAGAATTACATTGGAATCCCAGCTCTGTCACTTACTAAGCTGTTTCTTTGAGTGAGCTACTTTCCCTCGCTGATCCTTGGTCTCTGTGAGGGTCCTTTTGAAGACAATCCCATAAGCTCTGTGAGTGGTGGATGCTAGTCATGTATCTGGCCTTAGAATTAAGGTATAAAGTATCGTGAGTCCTACTTCTAGCATGAAGTAAATAACCAAGAAATCTCAGTGTAAGGAGAGATGGCATATGCCAGACAGGGATAAATAATGAAACAGATCAATCATTATTGCTGTATAGGAGTGCAATGATCTAGAATTTATTTTTTTCATGTGAGTTACCAGACTACAGCTTAATTTTGTCTCATATATTGGATGCCCCAGCATAATCAAGACACTCAAGATTGTTGGGGAGGGAATACTTTTTTTTTTTTTTTTTGCGGTATGCGGGCCTCTCACTGTCGTGGCCTCTCCCATTGCGGAGCACAGGCTCCTGGCACGCAGGCTCAGCGGCCATGGCTCACGGGCCCAGCCGCTCCGTGGCATGTGGGATCTTCCCGGACCGGGGCACGAATCTGTGTTCCCTGCATCAGCAGGCGGACTCTCTACCACTGCGCCACCAGGGAAGCCCAGGGAATACTTTAAATGATTTCCCCACCTCCATTCTGAGATTTTAAGATGTATGTGTGGAAATACACTGCCCCAAAGAGGTAGTATTTCTTTTCTCTCCTGAATATGGACTTGAGACAGGGATTGCTATTTTCTCCAAGTATCTATTCTCCCCTTCTTCCCAGGTAACAGACTCCCTGCAGGTTATCTGGGCATCTGGCCCGCCAGAATAAAGATTACATTTTTCAGTCATGTTAACTGTATCCTAGCTAATTGAACAGGGCAGCAGTTATGAGCACAACTTCAAGGAAATGTCCTTAATGGCAATCATCATACCCTTTTCATTCTCTTTTTCCTCCTTCCTGCTAACTAAAATGTGAATGTGAAAGTTGGAGCTAGAGCAGCTATCTTATACCTTGAAATAGAAATTGCATGTTGAGGTCAGTGGAGCATAAAATAGAAAGATTCTGGGGTCCTGATGACCTTGGATCCTCCTTGCAGCCTGGGAGCACTTTTTCTTTAATGTAAAAAGAAATAAAATTTTATTTTCTAAGCCCCTGTTATTTTGAGGTTCTGTCACAAACAGTAAACCTAATTTTAACTAATGCAGTGCATTTTCAAACTAGACTGTAAAGTCCTTTGAGAAGGGTAGATTTATACCTGGTTTGTTCAGGTTGAAAGATTTATGGACTTCGCAAAGTATTCTCATGTGGGAAAGCAAAATGTCATCAGTAGCTGTTGTAATAGGAGCCTTTCCTTTGCCAAATCTCCATGGAGTGTAATTATAAGTAATTTTATTCTCTCTCTCTCATAGCACCTTCAAACCCACTCGCTGGGATTGGTTTTTGTCCTCACCTAAACATAACCTTAAGAGACCCAATATTCTCCCCATCACTCTTAGGAAAACATGTGTAAAAATAATCCCTTTGTTTTGTTTTAAAGTCCTATTGGGAATTCCCTGGTGGCACAGTGGTTAAGAATCTGCCTGCCAATGCAGGGGTCACAGATTCGATCCCTGGTCCAGGAAGATCCCACATGCTGTGGAGCAACTAAGCCCATGAGCCACAACTACTGAGCCTGTGTGCCACAACTATTGAAGCCCATGCACCCTAGAGCCCACACACTGCAACTACTGAGCCCACACGCCGCAACTACTGAAGCCCACTCGCTCTAGGGCCTGCGTGCCACAACTACTGAGCCCACACACCTAGAGCCTGTGCTCCGCAACAAGAGAAGCCACCGCAATGAGAAGCCTGCGCACCACAACGAAAAGTAGCCCCCACTCACTGCAACTAGAGAAAGCCCATGCACAGCAATGAGGACCCAGTGCAGCCAAAAATAATAAATAAAACATTGAAAAAAATTCTAAAAAAAACCCAAAGAAAAACAAAAAATACCTATTGATAACTTTTGGAGGATGCTGGAAAACCAATTTATTATTCTGTAAACTGCAAAACAAAGGGAAAGAATAAAATATTCTTCCTATTTTTCCTGAAGAGCCATATCTCAGTTTCGTAATCAAATATTTAATGAAGGAGAGTCCTTCTTTACAGAAGAATTCCAATGAATAAATTAAGGAGTGATAGAATATCACCATTTTGCAATCCTAATAATGCATAATGGTTTTAGGCAATGCTCATCAATGGCTGCTAAAATCATTACGTGAAGAGCCAATAGGAAAATCTATAATTTATTTATTAGACTGATAGCATTGTAACACATTGATCAATCTTAACAGCAGGAAAGGAGAGACAATCAGACATTATGTATTTCCTGAAGTGATGCAATAGGAAGTACACAGAAGCCTTTTGCCAAAAGAAAAAAAAAGAAAAAAATCAAACAATCTCATCCAACCTCTAGATCTAAATTCAAGTTTGCAGGAAATACAAGAGATAAAGGAGCATGACAAACGACAGCATGGAGATAAGTTCAGCATACAGTGGACCCTCTATATCTGCAGGTTCTGCATCTGTGGATTCAACCAACTGTGGGTCCAAAAAAAAAAATTCCAGAAAGTTCCAAAAAGCAAAACTTGAATTTACTGTGCACCAGAAACTATTTGCATAGCATTTACAGTATATTTACAACTATTTATATAGCTTTTATATTGTATTAGGTATTATAAGAAATCTAGAGATGTTTTAAAGTTTACAGGAGGATATGTGTAAGTTATATACAAATACTATGCCATTTTCTATAAGGGACTAGAGCATTTTGTATTTGGGGGGTCCTGGAACCAATCCACCATGGACACCTCGGGTCTGTACCCAAATCCCTAAAGACAACTGACCCCATGTCTGTAACAAGTAAGTCAGAGGGAGAACCCATAAGATTAAAAGAGACTTTAAGAGCCATATCAAGCATGTGCTGATTTTGTTTGGATTTATATTCAAACAAATCAATTATATAAAGACATTATGAGACAGTTGGGAAATCAGAACACTGCATATTTGATGACTAAATTAATTTTTAAGGCACGATAATGGCACTGTTGTTATTGTAAAAGAGTATTGTACACAGAAACATGCAGAAATAATTATTGATAAAATAACAAAATATATGAGATTTGCTTTGTTATAATCCAGTGGAGGGGGAGAAATAGGCAGGGCAAGAGATGACAAATTTTTGGCTGAGTTGACAGTTGAAGCTGGGTGATGGATGGGTTGGTGGTTCTTTATTCTCCTTACATTGCTATATGTTTGAAATTTTTCATAATAAAAGTTAAGAAAAAGGCCTGTCCAAGTCAGTCTAATAACAAAGACTCCAAACACATATTCAATTTAATGCTTTTCCTCAACCTAAGCAGAGGTCTGGTACAGGCTTTGAAGCATGTTGCCTTTTCTACTATATGCTAACTCCTCCTCCTTCCCCATACACTAGCCTTGCTTCTGACGCACTCCTTCCGGCTCAGGCTTGGGGCAAGAAGGGAAACAGGCACTGAATTCAATGAGGTCACAGTTGTAATCTTAGGTTGATGCCCTCTGAATGTGGTGGATACACAATTGTTGCTTTTTCTTTCACGGGAAAGTTTTGTCATGTGTGTTGTTGCCATTATTTTCAGAGGGCTCTGACAGCAGTTCTCTTGACATTGGAGATGCCAGTCTGTCTCCCAGCGAGCCCAACCTTCAGCTCTTGGGCTTCTGCTGGTCCTCCTCCAGCGTGCCTCCCCTGCAACTCTGTTGGGATCCCTTTGCCCATCTTTGTTGTCCTCTTGGGTAAATGTTCCTTGAAAATGAACTGCATGCCACTTATTCCCTCCCATGGCTCTAGAGAAGACTCAGGTATCCATTGATGGATGGATGTACCATTTGCCCCAAGTGCAGCCTCTTCTCCCTCTGACACCAAACAAGGAGCTCTTCCGCAAGATTTAACCTTTGCCTTTCTCCAAATGGGATTTAGACAACAGTCCTCATAAACCCTATAAGACTTAGGTCAAGCTAGTGAGTAGTCCTTTAAAGTTCCTGTCACTTAGCTTCTGGTGGATGCAAACACCTGCCCCCTTTCCCCCTGAGTGGGTTGTGAGAGGAAATGCACAGTGCACCAAAAACTCTCTCTTGGTTTTTCAAGCTTTTGTTTTCTTAAAGCTGGAGGTGGCAAAGACTATTACTGGCAGAACTTGTTTTGCTTCCTATTGTGTCAAGCACAGATGATAAGGTATTTTACTTTAGGACAGAAAATCACTTGATTCCTTTAATTGTATTATTTTAGGTCTTTGAGGCCTCAACTGAAACTGAGTTGGAAAAGTTTGTTTAACATCCTCTAACAAAGAAAAAAACAATTCAGCCTGGCACTACTGGATCCAGCTACTTAGTGACATCAGAAATTTTGATTTTCATTTCTTAGTTTTGTGTCAGCTTCACGCTTAGGAAGGCTTTCCTCTGTGACAGCAAAAGGCTGACATTTTACCAGTGGAACTGGATTCTTTTTCCTAATAGTTCCAGCAGAAGTCTCAGAACTATGAATCATTGCCCTGGCCTGGGTGAGTTGCTAATATGTAGCTCAGTCATTGCAGCCAAGGCAATAGAATATTCTGTTGTCTATTTCTAGGTCTGCACCCTTTCCTGGATTTGGGGATGGGATACAGTCGGCCCTATCCAGCCACATGGGCTGAGAGTAGAGAGAGGTTTTCCTCTAAAGGAACACCAAGAGTGTTGCCACTAGAGGAAGTGGAATGGGTGTCAGCTCATCAATAAATCATCTCACCTTTACTCTGCCCTGAAGCCCATCCTCATTGTTCTAGCATTTGAGGCCCTGCAAGTCCAATCCTCTTCTCTGGTCCAGGGAATAGCCATTTAGATAAGTGGAGATGCTTCTTACATCACTCCAGAGCCCTCCTGTGTCCAGGATGAAGAGATCCTTCAACTGCACCCTTAGGATATGGCTTCCAAGGCCTTCATTATCCTTGTGGTTCTCATCCAAACTTGATCAGGTTTATATGGATCTGTTTAAGAGTGATACCCAGAATATTTTGGTAATTATATAGCTTCTATCTTCTGAAAAATTTAAAAAAAACCTTATTCTTTCTAGAACTATTAATCCTAGAGGAAAAAAAAATAACATGAGCACATAGAGGTATTTGTACTAAATGTTCATTGCAGTGTTTGTAATGGAAACAACCTATATGTGCATCAGTGAGAGAAACTGATTAATCTATGGTGCATCCATTCAGTGGAACACTGAGATAACGAAAATGAATGAAGAATTTCTACAATGTATCACTCTAAAAAAGTACAAGATCTATTGTTAAGATAGAAAAGGTGCAGACAAATATGTATGGCATAATCCCATTTTTGCATAAAAGTATTTTGTGTTTGTATTAATATGTACGTATATGTGCAGGGCAATGTCAGAAAGTTTCTATAGCAAACGTCCAGCAAGGCACTGGAAAGGTAGAGAGTTGTTTTGCGTTTTAATTTATGTAATTAAAAAAGACCATATTGTGGGGGAATTTTTTACTTTCCAATTTAAAATAAAAGTATGTCCTTTGTCAGAAATAACTGGTTTGATTACTAGAAGATAGTGATAACTGAGGTGGCCAGTTAGACCTTAGACCTAATTTTTGAACTATATATATATATATATATATATACACACACACACACACACACACACACACACACACACACACACACATACATACATATATATGTATTTCTGGTTACAGAAGTGAAATATATCTGCTGGAAAGAGCCAACCATCAAAGAGACAAAAATAATGATCACTTTTAGTCTCACCCCTCAGAGATAATCAATGTTAACATTTATTTTACTTTTTTCAGAGTTAAATTTAATATTTATTCATTGCAATATAATTGCAATAATCATCTTATCCCAGCTCCTGGATCATTTACCATCTCCCACCTCTACAGTTTCTAATCTTTATTTTTATCTTAAATGTTAACTATTTTATTATTTGTATGTGTATTTAATTGTAAGCTTCTTCAATATAACATCAAAGAAATAAATATTTAGACCAAGATGGGATGTCTCATGGCTTATAAACGCAGCAAAATTGGAACCCAAGAGAGGGGAATTGTCATAAGAGTGCAGAATTTGGGCTCTGAGTGGGGCTAAACATGTCTGAGGACAGAAACTAGAAGGGAGCAGAAAGTGAGTAGGTGGGGAAGAGAGGTGACACTTTTTGGACCATAATGTTGAGAAATAAAATTCTTTAGATCTCCTGTCTGGCTTCTTTCATCATTTTCTTTTGAACCCTAAGGCAGAAGCAAACTGATTTGCATAGTGGCACTTAGGGAAAGAGTGT
>NW_006771758.1:2017441-2024278 GCF_000442215.2 Lipotes vexillifer
TGTGGTCTTTTTCTGACAACCAGAAGGTAAGGCAGAAATCAGGTTGGCTTCCTGAAGTCCTAGGTGCCCAAGGCTCACCACAGTTCATCCCACGCCACCTCGGTTTAACAGTGTTGACATATAAGGACTGTGGATTGTATTTTAGGCTAGGGGATTTACCCAGCAGATATATGCTGTGTACAGTATGGAAATCTCCCCACCCTCACATCCTGCCTAGCTCACTAGGCCCTCTCAGGTGGCATGCTCTTTGAAAAGGCTATATATAGCTGTCTGCTTGCCTTGCTTTACAAAGTGATAGGTGCGGAACAAAAGTTATTGACTTGAAACCTCTTCCCATGATAAACAGGTGGACTTCAGCCATCTATAGTCTTGCATGTCTACCTATACTCAGTACATCATATACAGTATTTTGTGTTTTCACGCTTCACATCTCTTTAATCTTAGGCCTTAAAATTAAAAATGTACAGGAAACTATCCTTAGAATTGTGGTTCTGGCAGTTTCTCTTCTCACAAAACATTGTTGGTTTTAAATATTGAGATAAGTGTTATCAGGTCCATTCATTGAACTCATTCACTATTACTCCATCATGTATTTAATTGTCCTCCTGTATTGCTCTCTGTCTCTTCAGGGTGTTCTCCTGTATTGTAAATTTTCCGAAACTAGGGTGGTGGTTTATACATGCTTCACTATAGTCCTTGTTAAGAAGAATTACCAAAAACTTGTAAATAGAAAAAAATATAAAGCAGGTAACATGTACTTTCTTTTCTTCTTTTCTTTTATAAATTTATTTATTTATTTTTGGCTGTGCTGGGTCTTCGTTCCTGCGTGAGGGCTTTCTCTAGTTGCGGTGAGGAGGGGCTACTCTTCGTAGCAGTGCTCGGGCTTCTCATTGCGGTGGCTTCTCTTGCTGCGGAGCGTGGGGTCTAGGCACGCGGGCTTCAGTAGCTGTGGCACGTGGGCTCAGTAGTTACAGCTCGTGGGCTCTAGAGCACAGGCTCAGTAGTTGTGGCGCACGGGCTTAGTTGCTCTGTGGCATGTGGGGTCTTCCCGGGCCAGGGCTCAAACCTGTGTCCCCTGCACTGGCAGGCGGATTCTTAACCATTGTGCCACCAGGGAAGTCCAGCATATACTTTCAATGTCATATTAAAGCATTGTTTAAATACCTGCCCGAGGATTATGTGATTATCTAAGAGAAGGAAGTAAGGCAATGGAATTGGATTAATAAATCAAGACTGAAGTATTGCTGTCTATTATTTTTAATAGCTTTATTGAGATATATTTCACATATCAAAACATTCATCCACTGAAAGTGTACAGTTCAGTGCTTTTTCATATATTCACAGTTGTGAAACTATCACAATGTAACTTTGGAACATTTTCAGCACCCCAAGAAAACTATCTATTATTGATTAAAGTCCCAGACTCGGTGAAGTTCTCTAATAACTTATAGATTTTCATTCAGAAGAAATGCAAATGATTTCTGTTTAGTAAAAAAGATAGCCCCAAAGCTTATGATTTTATTGCCCTGTAGATATTTAACCAGTTTTGTATCTAACCTGGCAGTGTTAGTCCAATATTCCTTCTCCAATGCCAGCGCCTATACCTTTAATTCTCCTTTGAACCAGCTTTACCATCATGCTGGTTCCCTCATTGATGAGGTAATGAAATCTGTGACATGTTTTCATTGTATATTTGTGTGAGAGTCATGTTTTAAAGTTTTTGAAACTTATATTTGACAATCTGAATGCTCTTAGCTCAATGGTGGGCACATAGCTGGCAATCAGCAAAGATGTCTTGACTTACTGATCTCCATTGTTTTGATAGGGGATACATCAGACTTTTAAACTTTGGAAAGAGAGAATAAATTTTCAGAAAGTCTTTAAGAAAAGTCAGAAAATGAATTTGGGATGATATTTTGTATTTGGGTTCTCAAATCCTAAAATTTAAAGTATTATTTATTTTTGTGCAAGTAGTATATGCAAGAGAATAAAATCTGAAATGTATAAAAGAGAATGCCCTGGGAAGCTAAGTCTCCATCCCACCATTTCCTTCAGCCAGTAAGTTTGCTCCTGGTACTGGTTTCCTGTGCATATTTTCACATACACACACAAACACACACACACACAAACACACATTTTTAAATTTTTTATTAAAAAATATATGGCATGCCTTATACGCTCTTTGCAACTTGCTTTTCTTACTTACTGATATTTATTGAAAATTGTTCAACATCAGTATACATAATAGTTGCCTCAGTCAAAACATGTCTGGTGGCTGATCACTTTTCACTACTTTCACTGCTTCCACACACATTTTCATCTCTTGCAGGAGCTACCCAGTCTCCGTTTCCATCCCTATTACACCTCTATGATCTCTTTGCAGCATGGTGGCCAGAATGATTCTCCATATATGTAGGTCAGATCATCTCCCATTTAGAGCAGAGCTAAACACCTCACAATGTCCTACAAGGTCCTTCACACATGATCTGCTTCCCTGCCATCACCACAGTTGCTTCTTGGCCTCAACTCCAACCTCTCTCCCTCACTCCACTCTTGTCACTGTGGCCCCCTTGGTGTTCCTCTAACATATCAGGCACACTCCCACCTCAGAACTCCCACCCCTTGCTATTCCCTCTGACAAGAGGCTACTTGCCAGACATCTGCATGGCTTCCTCCCTGACCTCCTTGAGGTCTTTGCTTAAAAGTCGCTTCTCACTGAGCCTTCCTTGACCACCACCTCCAGCTTCTTCTCTCATGCACACACTCCCATCCCATTTGCCTACTTTATCTTTCTCCACAGCATCGGACATACCATATATTTTACTCATGTATTATCTACATGTAAGCTCCATGAAAGTGAGGATATTTGTTTATTTTGTCCACTGCTGCATTCCTAGCACCTAGAACAGGGCCTGGCACAAAGTAGGTACCTAATAACATTAATTAAAAGAATTGATGAATTTATGCTGCATAGTACTTGTATATTTGTGTTCTACTTGTGTGACCCAGTGTAGTATAGTTTAACCATTGCCATATTTGGGGACTTATATATGCTTTTGGTACCTTTTGACATTGATAAAGTTGCCTAACTTCCCTGAGCCTTGATTTTCTCCCCTATAAAATGGGAATAGTAGTTGTACCTACGTTTTATAGCATTGTTTGGGAATTACATTTTTAAAAGAATGTAAAGTGTTTAGCACTATGCCTGACTTATAGTAAGTTCTTTATAATATAATTATGATTTCTCTCATTAATCATTCATCAGAAATGGACTTACGAGAAGAAGAGATGATTGAGAATATAAAAACTTCTTGTTTAAAAATCCAATAGTGCTAACTTTTAGTGATTATCTCCTTACAGTAGAATATAAGCCACTTTGTTATTTCTTTGGAGAAATCATTTAACCTCTTCAGAAAAAATTTTTTAGCTCTTCAGAAGTAGGGACCTTTATCTCTGCATTTTCCATTTTCTAGCTGGTCCTGAAAATAGTGCCTGCTCAGTAAAATTTGTTGACTAAACAAATGGAAGAATGAATCTCAGTGGGTATAAGCAAGTTCATATTTGCTGAAAAGCTGCAATTTGCCAGGGACTGCAGTAGGCACTAGGGATATAAAAAAGAACATTTGGGGGGTGAAGTTTATTTCAATACCTTCACATAGTAATCATTGAGTTTGGGAGATGTATTTTTACCTCAAAAGTAGTCTTCTAACTGGGGGAGGGGGAATTTGGATTCATCACCTTGTGCAAAGTACAAAAACTCCAGAAAGGCATCTTTGCCGTAATTTCTCTGAAGAGCTTTTCAAAGAAACAGAACATCAATGGTTTATCAGGTAGACATCAAGAGTGAAGAAGCAGGCAGACCAATATGGGAAATCCTATGGTGATTCAAGACTTTAGTGATTTCCTGGGGTCCCCACGTATATTGCTAACCGTGAATGGTTCTATATTTGGTGCAGAATGAGAGTACGATGCTGAGCCATGCAGCTTGAGACGGAGAAGAAGCCTGACCTGAAGTGCAAGACTGGGGATAGAATCCATGCAGCTCTACGTTCTGCCCCTGAGCAAGATAATCCTGAGCCTCAGCTCCTCACCAAAAAATTATGGTTTTAAAAACTAGCTTCCTTTACAAGCATATACAATGGGAAAAAGACAGTCTCTTCAGCAAGTGGTGTTGGGAAAGTTGGACAGCCGCATGTAAATTAGTGAAGTTAGAACACACCCTCTCACCATATACAAAAATGAACTCAAAATGGCTTAAAGACTTAAATATAAGACACGACACCATAAAACTCCTAGGAGAGAACATAGGCAAAACATTCTCTGACTTAAATCATACCAATGTTTTCTTAGGTCAGTCTCCCAAGGCAATAGAAATAAAAGCAAAAATAAACAAACGGGACCTGATCAAACTTATAAGCTTTTGCATGGCAAAGAAAACCATAAACCAAACAAAAAGACAACCTGTGGAATAGGAGAACATATTTGCAAATGATACAACTGAGAAGAGCTTAATTTCCAAAATATACAAATGGCTCATACAACTCAACAATAGAAAACAACCCAATCAAAAGATGGGCATAAGAACTAAATAGACATTACTCCAAAGAAGACATACAGATGGCCAATAGGCAAGTGAAAAGATGCTCAACATCGCTAATTATTAGAGAAACGCAAATCAAAACTACAACGAGGTATCACCTCACACCAGTCAGAATGGCCATCATTAAAGGGTTTACAAATAACAAATGCTGGAGAGGGTATGGAGAAAAGGGAACCCTCCTACACTGTTGGGAATTAAATCGGTACAGCCACTGTGGGGAACAGTGTGGAGGTTCCTCAAAAAGCTCAAAAGAGAATTACCATATGATCCAGCAATCCCTCTCCTCTCCTGGGCATACATCTGAACAAAACTATAATTCGAAAAGACACATGCACCCCTATGTCATAGCAGCACTGTTCACAGTAGCTAGGAACATGGAAACAACCTAAATGCCCCTCAACAGATGAAGGAATATAGATAGAAGATGTGGTACGTATATAAGATGGACCACTACTCAGCCATAAAAAGAATGGAATAATGCCATTCGCAGCAACATGGATGGACCTAGAGATTATCATACTAAGTGAAGTAAGTCAGAAAGAGAAAGATAAATACTGCATGATATCACATTTGTGGAATCTGAAATATGACACAAATGAACTTATCTACGAAACAGAAAGAGACTCACAGACATAGAGAACAGACTTGTGGTTGCCAAGCGGGTGGTAGGGGAGGGATGGATTGGGAGTTTGGGGTTAGCAGATGCAAATTATTATATATAGGATGGATAAACCACAAAGTCCTACCATATAACACAGGGAACTATATTCAATATCCTGTGATAAACCATAATGGAAAAGAATATGACAAAGAATATATATATACATAAAATGGAATCAGAAATTAACAGAAGAAATTAACACAACATTGTAAATCAGCTATACTTAAATAAAACAGAAGAAGGAAAAGAGAAAAAATAGAAGCCAAGGTTGGGTTACCTTTGTGGGGAGGGAGCATGTAGAAGAGGGGCTGGGAGGGTTCTAGTTCTTGCTCTGGGTAGCAGCTACAAGGGTGTTCACTTTCTTGTTACTCATTAATCTATATACTTATGGTTTGTGCACTTTCATGAACGTGTGTTATATTTCACAATAAAAACGGTTTCTAAAACTGTAAATATATATACATATATATATATATATATAGGTTAGCCTCCTGGAAATGAGAATATGGGTGAGAAAATTCTCCACACCCTGGAAACGGCAGTACCAATGGGACTCTGACAGGTAGCACTCTTTCTAAGTTCCTGCCAGCACTGTGCTGTATACGCTGGGGGCACAGAGAACAGCAATCCCAATAGGATGCCTGCCCTTAGCCAAGTACACGGTCCACTTCCAGGATTTAGTCGCCAGGGCATCATTCAGCAGAAGCACGAAGATGATCCCTGCAGGGTGATTTGTAACAACAACAAGACTGGAAACCACCCAGATATTTACAAAAGCAGGATGGTTTTGTCAACATTTTGATTAGAAAGACTATCCAGCCTACCCACACCTATACCCTGGCAGAGGGTCAGCCTGTTCCCCATGGACGTGGTGGTTGGTTTAGGCGGGAGGCTGGTGAGCCTGCCCTGAGTGGGTGGGGGCTTGGAGGCTCAACAAAGGGGTTTGTGATGGTGATGGGTCACAAAGGACTGTGCAGGTTAAATGAGGTCGGGCCAAGAGACTTCGGCAGAGCCCTGCAGGGAGGTGGCCAGTTGCCTTCGTTCCCTGTCTCGCCGAGACTAGATCTGTGGCTTGTGGCCGCTGACCTGAACGAATAGAACCATGAGCAGTGAGCGTTTGCTGCCGCATTACACGGCCAACAGCTACCGTTCAGTGGGCGTGTTCAGTACCTCCGTGGGGGACCTGCAACGACAACTGTACAAGGGAGGAGAGTATGGAATTTTTAAATACGCTCCCATGTTTGAGAGCGACTTCATTCAAGTCAGCAAGAACGGAGAGCTGATTGGCCTACACAGCCACGTTCAAATGGTGACTGTGGGCATCGCATCCACCAGCCCCCTCCTCCCGCTACCTGACGTCATGCTGCTGGCCCGGCCCACAGAAGCCTGTGAAGAGCATGTCACATACGCCCGGGTCACCAAGGGAAGAGGTCGCGAGCCCGTGAAGACCCTAGAGCTTACCAGGCTGCTTCCCTTGAAGTTTGTCAAGATCTCCATCCACGACCGTGAGAAGCAGCGGCTGCGCCTGAAGCTCGCCACCGGCCGTACTTTTTATCTGCAGCTGTACCCCTCTTCC
>NW_006771758.1:2024312-2029216 GCF_000442215.2 Lipotes vexillifer
GTCCTTTTTATCTGCAGCTGTACCCCCCTTCCGATGCACGAGAAGACCTCTTTTTCTATTGGGTCAAGCTTGTCTATCTCCTGAGACCACCGGTAGAGAGTTGCAGCAGTACCCCGACGCTCCAAACCGGAGATTCAGCGACCATAGAGGATGCCAAAATCCTAGTGGTAAGCACCTACAGAGACTCAAGAACACGGGGCAGGGTGCTTTGGGAGAGCAGGGCAAAGCTGGTCCTTCATAGCCTTTGGTGCTCTCTGAGACTCACCTGGGAAATACCTTCCATTGTTGAAAAGGGTCAGGGACAAATGAGCCATCATTATGGGATTCACCACACTGGAGAGGTTCCGAGTGTTTCTCCACACTGTCCCACAAGGCCGAATTTCAGAGAGACCTTAGGTATCATATCAGCTGCACTGGTCTCATCCCCAGGGCTGTAATCCCTTCTACAGCAACCTGACTGTCTGGTCTCTTCTTGAACACTTACCCCAGCCCAGGTAGTCTCATCAGTTGTGGAACATCATTCACAGTTAGGAAGTCCTTCCTTCATTCTGTCTCCCCACGGCTCTGACATTCTGATTAAAATCAGCCCAACCTGTGTAGTCACCAATATGTAGAAGGTGTGCATCCCTTGACCCAGGAACCCCACTTCTAGGAATCTGTCCTGCAGAGAGAGAAGCACAAGGGTATAAAATTAAAATGTATATCATGGAGAATTGTATCAGTGCTTTCCCTGGTCCTGGGATTGTTCAAGCAAACTGGAGTGGCCGTTTGGCAGGGGTGCCGTAGATGGGATCTTGCATCCAATGGGAGCTTAGATTTGGTGATTTCAAAGGTTATTCTAAGTATAAGCCCTTGAGTTGCTCAGCTCCAGGATGAGAGAGGAGCGGACAGTTCTGATCTCACTTTCTGTCATCTCTATCTTATCTGTTTCTCCTCCCCTTGGCTCAGACCACAGAGCTCCACAGAGAAAGGGATCAGGATGAGGCTGGGCTTCACAAGCTTCGTGACGTGTCTGGAGCCACGTCTTGTGCTTATGTTGGGGAAGAGGGAATCCATCATGCCCCCCATGGCTCAACTGCAGCCGTGAAAAGTGCCGAAGGATCAGCGGCAGGGATGACCACGGGCCAGGCCGCAGCAGAGACAGCATCAAGCCCTGGCGGAGGAGTGGCAGTCTCAGGGGTGGGAGCAGGCCCTGCAGGAGGCGCTGTGAGCTTGGCGGCAGCCAAGAGCACAGGCACCAGCCAGGTGAGCATGGCCCTGGCGGGAGCCACCATCAAGGATCCAGGAGAAAGCGGATCCGGCAAGGCCATTGCAGGTGCTGCCAGCATATCCTTGGAGGACACGAACCTGGTCTTGGCAGGTGCTGCCACAACATCCTCAACGGGGGCAGATAGTCCAGAGAGCAGCACGAGCGTGGTGTTTGCAGGTACAGCCATGAACAACAAGCCTGCTGCTGGAAGAGCTGAAGGGCAGGTCGCAGCCCCCCTGGTCTCCACCTTGCAGAGCGAAGACTACATGTCTGAACGGGATGGAAGCCAGAAGGTCTCCCGCCCCAGGGATGAAGTCTGGAAGGAAAAAAAGGAAAGAAGGGAAAAGAAGGACAAGTCTTCATCTAGGAAAAGTTCCCATCACCGCAGGACAGGTGAAAGTCACCGCAGGACAGGAGGGGACAAGACCCAGAAATCATCCTCCCCCTGGTCCTTATCTGGCCATGGGAACTCAAAAGTTGACAAAAAAGGAAAAGGGCACAGTGGCACCAGGGGCAGAAGACACAGCTCTCACAGGAGTGGCAGCCACAGCTCCTCTGCCAAGAGCCGGTCTGCCACCAGTTCAGGGACTCTAAGTAAGAAATCCAGTAAGATCTGCTCGTTTTTCAGGAGCTTCAGAGTCATGCCTGGTTCAAAAACAATGGCCACACATGACAGAGAGGTAGACTTCGTGGCTAAGACGGTAGCGGAGCGCAACATAGAGGCCAAGGTGGAGAAAGCCCCAGTTGGCCGGGATCTGGAGATCTGTGGAACCATGACATCAGAGACAATGGAGACCATCGTTATTGAAACCAAATCCATTTAAATAGAAGCCAGGGCAGGAAGCTTTCCATGGAGACCCAGCGTCAGGGAAAGATCCCTAGAGAGGCAATTCCTGCTTTCTTTAATAAAGGAAACCATACAACTCCAAAAGAAATGCTATCTTCTGTTTTCTATGCCCCCTTGCCTGGCAGTGACTTCACAATGACTTCTGTTATGTGAATTGTGCTTCGGCCTGAGACCCCAGCCTCCAGTCAAGCAGGACCCCCACCTCCCACCCACACCCAGCAGAGCCAGCATTAGTTGCCCTGCCTTGCCTCAACCCCTTTCTGCCTTTGTTTTCCCCAAGACTATGGCTGCAAGTCACAGACTATGGGCTGGGAAGCATCACTGCCAGCATGTCCCCAAGCCCTTCCTTTTCTCCCTGAAGGTCCCTGAACATGGTCATTCAGTCCAGTCCATAGACTAAGTGAAGACAGGACTCATGTCTCCTCTAGGGATAATCAGGGAAGAAAAGAAGGGGTGCCTCAGCATTTGTAGGCAATCAGAATAGTGAAGTTTATCATCTTGATCAGGACTGACAGCCTGAGGGTCAAATCTTGCCAACTGCCTGGTTTTATGAATGAAGTTTTATTGGGCATAGCTACAGTCATTTGTTTAAATATTGTCTAAGGCTGCTTTCACATGAAAATGACAGATTTGAGTAGCTGTATCAGAAACCACATGGCCTGCAAAGTCTAAAATATTTATTTTCTGGCACTTGGCAGAAAAGTTTTGCCCACCTGATTTTAATCTTAAAATTCTTTCTTCCTCGTGGGTATGTACTCTGGATAAACTCTCACAAACGCTTGCCAGGAGACAACTAGGAGAATGTTTGTAGTAAAACTGTAATAGCAAAACCCTGGAAACAGTCCACATGTTCACCAAATAGGAGAAATGATCAATTGTGGCATATGCCTACAGTGCATATGATACAGCAGTGAAGATGAATAGCAGCTGTACAGGGTAGCATGGGGGAGTCTCCCGTAATGTCGAATAAGAAAAGCAAGTCAGAAAAATACATACAATATAGTTCCATTTGAAGAAAAGTTCAAAAACAAGATCAAACAATGTGAGTAGGGGCACACATTTGCTAAAAGTGTAGAAAAAAACAAGGACGTGATAAACACAAAATTCACAGTAGTGGATTTCTGTAGAGTAAAAAGAAGGGAGGGATGGTCTGGGAGGAAAAGCTTCAACAGAGTGGGAATTTTTCTATTATGCAAAGGGGTATGTCCATGGGAACGTATTATTGTTTCCATTTTATTTTAACATCTCTGACACCAGGATGATTTTTATATTGCTGTCAGCCAAGTGGCAGTCACTGCCTTAGAAATATATTAACCAATTTGTTTCACTTTTGTTTTCCTTTCAATATATGCACAAGAGATGGATGACAAAGTCTGAAAGATATCTTTCAATAAATATAAGATACAGAAACTAAGTGACATAAATACTCACTATCCAGGAACACAAGAAAGGTTTAGATATATTGTTAAGAAATAATAGAATAATCCAAAATGCTCTGTACTAATGAACTATGTAAATTAGGTATGCATGTGGAAAGCGATTCTAAAAATAAGAAAATCATAAATGAGATAATGAAATCTCATTTCATAATGAGATTATGCATTTTTAAATGTCCATTTTAAAAAAGTTTTTCCAATTTAAAAAGAGTTGTAAATAAATTTCATGAGTCCATGAAAATCATTAAATTGTTAACAACAGATGATAACAGTTGGATTAGAGTAACTGTTGATAACAGTTAACAACAGTTGGATTTGAGAAGAATGCCTCTGAGAACCATGTGTGTTTGTATGAGCCAGAGAGTCATCTGCTAGCCTTGCAATTGTTTGCTCATTCTCTTCTGTGACAACAGGGTCTACTAGGACGGAAGTTGGGTTTCCAGTAAAACTTAGGGACTTTCTCTGCAGAGCAAATGTAAGTGGTAGAGGTGGAGGAGGTGAGAAATAAGATACGGATTCTGGGAGGAGCAGTAGCTTGGGAGGATGAGAGGAAGCCCTTCTCAGTTGCTCTGGTGGGTGGCTGGAAAATCCCATCTTGTGATTTCCGATACACAAAGACCAATAGATGGTGGGGATCAATGTGTCCTTGGAGTTAACTCTTGAAGCAGTGGGTCTTGGTAAGAGGAGAGAAAGAGCCATGTTCTCTAAGACCTGAGAGGGATTTGGGGGAAGCCTTCTGGAAATGTGAGGAGTTATGGGGTAGAGGGGAGAGATAAAGGGGAGCTCTTTCCAAAGCCTTTGACTCAGAGCCCCAAATTTTCACTATGCCAGAGGCTGAATCAGCCTAGGTAAAACAGCTTAATCTTACGATTCTGTACCCTTGGCTTTACCTTTTGTCTTTCTTATCCTGTATTATGCATTCTCACTCCCTCACCCCAAAGGACTTCTTTAACGTGAGCCTAGTTAGTCCACTACGCAGGGCGTTAGCTGAGCAGACCCACAGTTTACACAATTTACACCTCCACTGAAGTAAAGTGGAGGTGGGGACTTGCCCACCGCAAAATGCCCTGCCTGGCACTTTCTCTGGATTTCCTTTTCTATCTTGACAATTCATCAAGAGACGCATGCACAGATAGCTACGTATTTCAAAGCAACAGGCATCTTCCTCTGGAGGGAGACATCAATTTGGGTATCAAGTCAGTACACCCTATCAGATAAAGGCCAATATTTTTGACAGCAATATTCATCACCATGGTAGCAGTTCTGGAGCTGCAAGTGCAATTAGGCAATGGATGGTTGGTTACAGACTAACCAGTGTCCCAAACTTCAAGTCTGGCAACACACATACATACTAGAAAGGGTTTTTTTCCCT
>NW_006771758.1:2029269-2030753 GCF_000442215.2 Lipotes vexillifer
TCCCTACAGCAAAATAAGGTCATTCACAGGATTGTTGTGATTGACTGGAGTCTTTCAGACACAAGAAAGATGTGCTATGGTGGGAAGAAGCAAGTTGCCTCAAAGTATTGAAGGCAGTGTCATGGCTGGCAGAGCAAGCGTGATGTGATGCTGGGGAACACAGCAGGGGCCAGGCCATGCAAAGCTTTGAGGTCCATTTAAAGGATTTTGATTTCTGACCTTGGAGTGATGCAAAGCCATGATATGTTTTAAATAGGGGAGTGGCCTGATCAAATGTGCCCTTTGTGGAGGGTACTGTGGTTTCTGTGAAAAGAAGTATTTGGCTAGGGGGTTGTTAATATGTGACTTTATATTACTTCCTATCTTTGGCCACAGGATCTATATAATGAGGAGATTGGAGGGTATGTTTTGAAAGACACCGTTCCATTTGAAATATCCACGTGGGGTGGACATTTCTTCAACGAAGGACTTGTGGCCCCAGCTGCTGGGGGTGCTTCCCACAGAAAGCCTTCAGCTGGCAGTGAGTTTGGAAATTGCCTGGGGTCCTCACCCGAGGTGCACGGCAAGAAATGATTGATGTGGAGTGTGAAGGTCAGGCCATCGTAGCCCAACACGGACCCTCTCACTGGAGTGACTGGAGGGTCACTCCAGTTCAAGAGCTCAGCTTCTCCCTCTGTGCACTCCTGCTTCTGTCCCTTCCCTTTCAGAGGTGATCCTAGGAGTACTCCTTAATAAACACCCTCCTCACAAAACTCTATCTCAAAATCTGCTTATTGGAGAATACAATCTGTGATACCATGTTAGTGTAATGTGCTGGGGTCACCTCCTCTGACTCAGTTGTCAGTTGGAGGAAGATAATAAGGAGACAAAGGGAAGCAGATTCAGAAGGAAGATAGCTAAATTCTGTGCAAGTCACAAAGACTGGCGTCTCCATGGGGTAAAGAAGCCCATAGGAACTTGAACACATGAAATCTGTTTCTGTCCTTTGGAGGCCCCATGTTCTAAGAGAAGTTCATTTTGGACCCGAAGCAGGTGGAACCAAGTGGGTAAAGACTTTCTCAGATAACTGCAGAGAAGCAGCATGTGGGCTTGCAATGAGTTGGACCAGTGTATCCGCAACCTCTAGGACGGTAGCCGGCATTTAGTGGATGAGCAATAAAAATGATGTCATCGCATTTATTAGAAAATGAATGCATCATTAAGCTCTAAAAACCTGTCTAAGTGTGTGTTGCCACCCATGTCTTCAGGAAAATAATTCTAATCTTTGAATGACAGAGTTCCATGGAAGGACCTCTCCTTTTTAAATGGTGGTATGTGAACTACTGATCCTGTCTTTATTTAAAATTGTAATATTTTGTCCATCATGGACTTTTTGCCTTAATTGTTGTTTTTTAAATATTGCATTTATTTATCTTGCTTACTGAGGTTTTCTCCCCCTCCTTAATTTTTTTTTTTTTTTTTTGCGGTATGCGGGCCTCTCACTG